>NW_027286730.1:8080000-8495000 GCF_022747635.1 Hetaerina americana
TTATCTTCTTCCTATTAACTTCTTTCTTATTGCTTTCCCCAGCTATGCAAAGAAACATTTATAACGACGGCCGGGAAGCCTTCCTTCTCACGCTGCCGAAGGCGGCAAATCTCCCATGTCAGCTGAGTCTCACAGATGCCAGGATTCATTACTCGGTTCACTGTATCCATCATAATTTCATGGGAAGCTAATTGCGGTAGTTTCCCTCAACCCTTCTCAATACAATTGCAAGTGTAACACTATCGCATCGATGACCACCTCGCTGCTGTCAGAACCCTTTGTCCTGGCAAAGAGAAGCTGCATTGACTAATTTTCAACCGGATACTACTAGCCTTAGGTCTCTTTGACTAGGGTAGATTTATACAAGCCATATAGACTGAAGGTCCAGAAATTTGGTTGGAGGATTATAATCCATCACTAACAGTTCTAGGGATCATCGGGGCTACACAGCTCTGGCAACACACCATATATAGTTTGCACTTCCATGATAAAGTGGTCATGGTCGTTATATTTGCTTGCCTGCTACTGTCTTGGACTTAGCTGAACGGACCCACAATCTTTGCAAAATGTCAAGAAAAGTCCATGGCAATATTAGCATCAATTATGGATGATATTTTAATGTTGTGCAAATCAGAAAATTTAAAATTCTGCATGAAAATTACATAAAAAATTGTTTTCAAAATAAGTTCATAAATTAACATTATCATGGTGTTATCTTATTCATTATGTTACAGTTAATAAACTACATCAAATTGAAAATTGGGTCAAAATTGAAAATTGAAAATAAAATATTTTTTTTAATGGAACACCGAAATATCATATTACCTTCCATGGACACATGTCTACCTAATATCAATCTTATTCCAGGAAATATTATATCAAGTGAAATAATGTAGAAAAAAATATCTTTACACTATGACACATACAAGAAACAAATTGGCTTAATCAACATAATCTAGGCGCAATTACGTAAATTACGATTTCTTTCTATAGCCTGACTAAATTTGCCTGACTATATTTGAAAAATAATTATTTCAAATTTCATTGGTGAACTCTAATGAAGGTTTCTGTATGTACAATTTTATCCACTCAGTTAAAATTTGTGAAGAGTTTAGAAAATTTATTAGAATTTAATTTTGACTAATTAAACTAGGAATTTCAAATGATTGGAGTTGTTTTAAATAGTAAAAAAATGCAAGCATCGTGGAAATATGGGTGGGTGTGTTGACATCACAGTATATTTCCATGGAAAAAGCAGACTTATTTCCCAGGGTCTAAAAATAATCTGGAAACCTCTCATTGAATCTCCTTGAGTTAAATTTTAGTTACTCATATGAATGACTGATTCCTCCTTCGCTTGAACCACAACTTTGACAAAATAGTTCGTTTGCTTGTTTCTATAACCGAAAGCGCTTTGCCATCGAAAGCATAATTGTTTCTCGGAGTAGAATAGCCATTGCAATAGATCAAAAGGTAGGAGACAGAAGAAAAGCTCTCGTTCATGCGAAGGTGCGAAGCGTCTTCTCATCAAAAAGGCGGCTGCAAAGGTGTCCGGACTCGTATTTGCAAAGTTAATCCTGTTCATAGTATTAGAAATGACGGGTAAAATTTTTCTTGGAGAAAAAAAGTTTTACAAGATTGCAAGAATGTGTTCATAAATTATTACTAATTTTGTTTTGCAATTGGCATTCATATATCGATGGAAAATATGATTTCGACGAAGATTATTTCACTCTGCGATCAAATAAGTAAAATAAATAATGGTAAATTAAATGGAAAAAGGCTGATAGAAAAAAATCCCAGAAGTAAACCTTAAGACTTTAGGAAACGAGGAGACGGAATCATAACGTATGCGAGGAGTAAGAGAGAAGAATTTGGTAACGTAGTAAAATCAAACTTGGTAACGATATCAGGAGAACGTCACTGGTTTCATAAATATTATTTTATAAATTAGATTTTGCCCATCGGAAAGGTTCTAATATACAATAAAAAGAAAGAAAAAAGAACTTAATTTAATATTTCTTTGAGTTAAAAAATAAGAGAAATAATCGTGATGAAATAGCAATAATGATATCAGTAATAAAAAGGAAAAGAGCAGGAGTAGTAAAAGCAACCAGGATATATTTTTTATGCTACTGGGATTTTTAGAAAAATTTGACAGAACAAACAGGAAAATCACTGATCATCGCGTACTCGTATACCAAAGGTTACAAAGATTGATAACGTTTTCAAGATCGTAATGGCCATTCTACGTAGGCAGGTGCGGAAAATTGTGATGGCAACCCCATGCAGGATAAGTACATCAATGTGACTATATTTTATAAGTAATCTACCGGTTCAGTTTGGTTTTTAATGGCCACAAATACCAAATAATCATTTTGTAACACCTAAGAAAACACAACCCAGCAACTTACTCTACATGAAATTCCTGAAAATCTCTATGTACTTCCTTCTTTCCTACATCTCGTCCAATATCCCCATCCTGTTCCTTCCCTTTCCTCGTTTGCCTAATATTCTCCCCTTTATTCCCTTTATTAAAATCTTTAACATCCCACTACCGCTCAATATGCCCTTCATCCATGTTTCCTGCCTCCATTGCTAAAGGTAAAGGCTACATCTTGTTAGGACTACAGGACAATAAGCTTGATATCCCACGCAGCTACAGTTGTGATAAGAATCACAAATAAAAGGATAGAGGGTAGGGAAAATGATTACTTAGGGGATGATCAGTTTGGGTTTAGGAAGGGGAGAAGTACGCGTGATGCTATTGCAGTAATGAGATTATTAATCGAGAGGAATATAGAATACAGCCAGGAGGTATTTGTTGTTTTGAAGATTTCAAAAAAGCGTTTGATAGAGTGAATTGGGAAAAACTAATAAGAATATTGGAGAAAATAGGAATAGATTGGAAGGAAAAGGAGGCTAATCCTCAACCTGCACATGTCTCAGACTGCTCAGGTGCGAGTGAGGAACGGGATGTCCGGATGGGCAGTGTTAGGAAGAGGTGTAAGGCAAGGTTGCCCATTTTCACTTGTACTGTTCAACGTATACATTGAGGAAATGGTTAGAGATACATGGGAACAGCCGGAGGCAGAAGTGAAAGTGGTAGGGGAATTGGTAAAATCAGTTAGGTTTCCTGATGGCCAAGCTCTAGTTTGTCAGTTAGTCATGATGCTCCTGAATGAATTGGAAATTCTGTGCGATAGGTCTGGGATGAGAATCAACATAATTAAACAAATTTGATGTGACTTTCTAGAGGAAAACGGTAAGGTAAACATTAAAAAAGGAGAGCTAAAACTAGAGCAGGTTGAAAAGTTTACGGATCTCGTATCTAGTATTATGGACCAACATGGTCCAAGTATTAAAGACGCAGGGAGCAAAATCGCGCTTGGCGAAGTGGCTTTCACAGGAGTGAGTTGATGACAGGAACGCTTAATTAGAATGTTGAGAAAAGACTCGTTAAAACTTTGATATGGATTATGTACGGCGTGGAAACGTTGTCACTGAAGCAAGATGATAAAATTAGATCGGAGGCTTTTTAATTGTTGGTGTGGAGAAGGATAGAGAAGGCGAAATCGACCGAAAGGAAAACAAATGAGGAAGTATTTGGTTTGGTGGGCGAAGAGAGGGGTTTGTTGGGAGAAACCTATGGAGGTAGAAAGAGTGGATGAAGGGGGTATTGACCGACGAGGGGATGTTGAACACTGTAATAGAGGGGAGAATGTTAGGACAAAAAGGAAATGGAAGGAACAGGATAGGGATGTTGGACGGGATAAAGAGAGGAAGTACTCAGAGATGAAGAAGGACCTGATGTGGAGTAGGATGCTGGATTATGTGTTTCGTTAGGAATCAAAAAATATTTATTTAGTAGCTGGTTCCATCCAAAAATCTCCCTTACCAGTAGATTACCTATTATTATATATATTATACATATATATGTATATATGTATATATATAAATAAATAAATATATATATAAATATATATATATATATATATATATATATATATATATATATATATATATATATATAGATATAAACACAGATGTAGATTTTTTTTAAATCGCCTGATGACGTCTTCAAAGCTTCTGAAGACGTCGAAACGTCAAAACAACATATGCGAGTGTCCTTTCTTTGTGTTTCTATGGTTGAAAAATCTACATCTGTGTTTTTATATCTTTGTGCGTCACCGAAGAGCGTACCATTTCGAAGATAATTATATACATATATATAAATATATATATATATATATATATATATATATATATATATATATATATATATATATATATATATATATATATATAAATATACGTATGTAGGTATATATATATATGTGTGTGTGTGTGTGTTTGGGTCGCGGTTTAACTGTGAGTCATTCTTGAAGGCCTCTGAGAAGGCCGAAAGTCAAACAATATTATATACACACACCCACACACATATGTATGTATGTATGTATATATATATATATATATATATATATATATATATATATATATATAAACACACACACACATACGAGATCTGTTCCAAAATTATCACGAATTTTGAATTTTCGCAGGTTCGTATATTTGATGTTTAGCAATAATTTGAGCGGGACACAGGTTGCCGCTAAATTTGTACCAAAACTGCTCGACTTTGACCAAAAACAGTTACGCTTAACATTGGTAATGAGGTTTTACGCGATGACCCAAATCTACTCCAGAGGGTCATAACTGATGGCGAATCATGGACTAATATATACGACGTGTAAAGAAAAGCTAGAATCATCGCAATGGAAGCTGCAGCACGAGTCAAGATCGATAAAAGTGCGGCAAGTTCGGCCGAATGCGAAAGTTTTGTTCACAATTTCTTTCGATTGCTTGGGCGTGGGGTATCAGGGGTTCTTGCAACTGAGAAAAATGGTAAATGTAGAATAATACCAGCAATTTTTGCCGAATCCGCGCGAAGCAGTCCGCCAGTAATCGCCCGGATTTGTGGAAGAACAAAAATTAGCATTTGCACTATGACAATGCCTCGGCTCATATATTTTTACTTGTGCGCGATTTTTTGGCCTCATTTTTGTGTGTGTGTGTGTGCGTGGGATATTAATGGTTGGCCGTGTATTAGTTATTTGTAATATTTTGAGGACATTGAACTTTTAAACGATAATATATCGAAAATATCTTTCCTAAAATCATTTTGATATATCACTTGGTTGTTTCATACATTTTATTTGATATAGGGCGTGATTCAAATATTGCACAAAATTGTTCCCACTCTATTTTCAAGCAAATGCACCATAGGACTACCGACTTTAGATACACCCACAATGCATTCATTAGGGTAATTTCTTCCCCTAATTATACTCGGCAATGCATTATGTTCTCTGAGCACATTTTTGTGCTGCAGCGACAAATGCTACTGAGTCTTTTCCGAGGGAACAATCCTCCCGTTGGTTCGGCAACGGTAAAACTTTTCCAGATGAATGGGAGAAACATCTGGGATGCATAGGAAAACGGCATACCGACCCCTACGCTCTCCCTCCCCCTAGCGCACCGCCCGTCCTGAACCCCATCTCGGGAACTCTCCCATTCGCCCCCGAATCCTAAAAGACCCCCTTCCAAACAAACCTGGACCCTCAGTTCCTCCCACCTTTCCCACGGTCACCTATGCCCCCTCCATGGAGTCTTCGAATCTCCATGGTGCCCTTGGAAACCCTGAATCAGAAGTAACTAGTTAGGCCATACACGTACGTCTGCACGCCGTAAAAGACCACGGGAAGAGCCCCGAATGGGATCTGATACGAACCCTCCCTCTCGGTCCCGCTCGTCGGCAACTCCCGTAGATCCTCTCCGTTCGTTCCCATTCCTTCCTTCTTCCGCATCCCCCAACACCCCCCTTCTCTTCCCGTGGACCCCCTGGGGTTACGAGAGGGTGTTGGGGGATATGCAGTGGTGGGAGCGTGGGGTGAGTCGAGGCGGCGCGGAAGTTGCGGGTCGTGAATGAAAAATTACGCTCCGTTTGACCCACTTCATAAGGATTTAGTCGCTGGTATGGTGGGTCAGAGGGGTGAGTGGGTAGAGTAGATCTCAAGTTAGGGGATGGAGAATAAGCATGTTTCCTGCGAGGGGAAGGCAAGGTGGCGAGAGGGAAGACGGAGGGGAGGAATAAGGGAGGTCATCAGAATGAGCGAGGGGAAAAAGTTTTCTACGGCGCAGGTCGAACAGTTTGGGATACAGGCATACCATGAGTGCTTGGAGGACTCATACGAGAACCGCTGTAGGAGCAATAAAGAATCTTTAAAGGGAGGACGACCAGTGGGAGGGGCACGGCATCGGATCGTGGTCGAGAATAAGAGTGTGGAGAGGGGATAGATGGAAGGGTTTGGGGCCGGGAGTGGAGGGTAAGAGCTAAAGGATACGGAAGGGGTTTTCCATTTATTTTTTCTGAGTAAAAAATAAAAAAAGAGACTCCCACCTGACCAGGAAATTCTTCCTGCAAGACTATGCACTCGTTTCTTCCCTCCCCTTTCCTCAAGCGCACACTCCTTCAATTTCTACTCTGTGCCAAAGTTAAAAAGGAAAATAAAAAGTATAGTAGGGGAGGGTAAAATTTTCTCTTCGTTGGTCCATCCGCAAAGACTCAATTTTTTTGGACTTTAAAAGCTTCGGAGTGGGAAGAGGAAAACGCTTGGGGAAATTTCTGAAATTACGATGAGAGAGGAGGGAGATATGCGAGGAGCAAGGGAACTTCCAATATCTCGGTCTTATTAAAGAAGCAGTTTTAAATGAATCGTGAAATATTTGGGATGGTTTTTCCCCTAACCAAAGGTTTTCCAACGAATTTTTGGGAGTGTTATCATAATATAGCATTCCATTATAAATGCTCACATGAAAAAATGTATTTCCCATCAATATTTGTAGGAAACATTTTATTTCCATTAATAACTGTTGGATTACAGTTAGAAATTAATCCATTAAAAACTGTTAGATAACAGTAGTTTCCTACTTCTATTTCGAGTATTTGAATACTACATTCATACACAAAGTAATAAGTTTGAATTTTCCGCGCCGCTTCTATTGATTGGAGTGGAATCAAACTACTTGGGAGTACGAAGTACTCGTAGATGCGGGAGACGCGAAGATTAGTAGCAAAATTTGTCTCTGTGCTCTTCAAGCAGTTGCAGCGGAAGGACGACAGTTATTGTAAACCCCTGCACGCCGATCGTAAATATGTAAAGTCACATTATTCACCGTGATATGCTGCGGAATTTTAAAATTGAGGTGATCCAGTGCTTTTTCCTTTGAAAGTCTAATTTTTGTTTAAATGTCAAGGGGATTTTAAAATTAATAGAAAATGGTCTTTGAATATTTAAATAAAAACAAATATTCGTATTAATAAAGGATGTAGCCTCTACGTTGTAAGTAATAAGGGTGTATCTTTAGGACAGCGTCTTCTAAAATTCGCCCCATCTGTGGAGGACTGCTCAAATGCAGAGATTATCGTACGACGCCAGCTTTTTTTTTCAAGTGGACACGCTAGTTCTTTCGAACCCATTTTCAATGCTTTCATACCATGCGGTATTTTATTAAGAAAATTTTAGTCTTTCCTTGGAAGGAGTAAACAAGAATTTATCAGAATGCTTTGATTTCTTTTCACTTATTATTCAGATATGCTAACATTATTCATTCGATTTGCATTCTTAATCTTAATTTCTTTAACTTCAATTTTTTATGACTTAAATTTTATGGAATCGTTGTATGTACAACTTTTATGCAAATATATATTTAACCGAAACCAAAATGGGATCTACACAAAGAATAATACAAGACACTTTGCTTTCGGGAGGAAGTTGCGGTCGTCAAATGACATATTATTTACTTTGCATCAAGAAAACTACCATTTGATGTTTCTCGGCATTCAGTTCAATATACCCCTCGGCAAGAAGTTAGCAATTTTATTTAAAATTATGCCAAATATGGTAATCTCACTTGATGAATGAAGTCCCTGCAATTCCTTCTTATTCTAATCCATGAAGGAAGTCTTGAATTCTTGAATTAAAAATTTTAATAATTTGAGACATTTTCTAAACAGCTCCAATGAAATACTCCCTATTATAAAGTAATTAATTTTGAAACTTTATTGATTCCTAAGATATTTTACTAGCAGAAACTCATTTTAGCGCTCATTATGCGTCATGATTTAGACGGTTGAATAAAGTAATGTAATTAAGAACGATTTCTTGAGCTTTCCAAAATAAAATTCTTGTGGATAAGGTAAAGTTTTCAACTAGAACTTTTAATAGGTTCGAACTTGGATATTACATTGAAATCATATCATCGAGACTCAATGAGAATTACTATCAAATATTCATATATATGCATATGCCACGCACAGATCCAGCTTAAACTAAAAAAAAGACATATATGTATATGGTCTGGGTACTCCAATCAGGGACTAGTTTAGTGATTCCTTCCAACAATGAAATAATTCTTATTCATAATCTGAGATGCTAATGCATGAACATAATGTCCTGTGATCAACGTTCGTATGAGGAGCAATGTTTCCAATCGTAAGATACCGGCAGTGAACAGACTCATGTGAAAGCCATGCATGATGTTATGGTTGGGTTTAACATGTTAACATCGCTAACTATCGTATAATTGCACTATAACGAAATTTTATGCTATAGATAGCCATAAGATTAATTAATTAAAGGTTTAGGGACACATTCAAATTAAGGTGAATTTTCAGAGGGAGATTGAAAATTTGATCTCATTAAGAGTTTCAAGACATCAATGAGAAAACTAAAACGACCATGAAAGGAGCATATTCGGAAGGTAAAATGTGCTTTGTGTCTAAGTACTCTTAAAAATAAAAACACATGGGACGCGAAAAAAAATGAACCGAATAAAATTGGACAGAAAACAAGTTTTAACTCTGTAAGTTGCAATTACTCAAATAGCTCGCCAGATTAGCAGATACGAACAAACCAAAAAAATATAATAGGTTCTAAGATTAATTCATGATAAGCGATACAATCATTTAAATATCGTTTAAATTTGATCCAGTTTAAAAAATCGCGATGCTAAAGAGAAATATTCAATCACAATTCGATAAAATAAATTTAACAAAATCCTTAAAAAAGAGTGAAAATACAACACAAATTCTAACGTATTTACGTCTTCAGATCAAACAAACCTATTATAAATTACTCCCAAGTCTCTACAAGACTAGCTTTATCCATTGGCTTTTTTAATAAACAAATATATATATATATATATATATATATATATATATATATATATATATATATATATATATATATATATATACCCTCAAACATTTTCAAACACGAAATCCCACCAAACGGTGAGCAAATACTCATTCGTATAAAAATAGATATAAGGAAAAGGGAAACAGGAAAACATACAGGTATAAAGGGCGAACACAGTAAAGGTGTTCTTCCTTCATATCTGTTCGTATCCCTTTTCCTTATTTCTATTTTTATGTGAATGATTATATGTGTGTGTATGTATATATATATATATGTATATATATATACTATATATATATACTATATATATATATATATATATATATATATATATATATATATATATATATATATATATATATATATATATACATTCAAACACGAAATCCCGCCAAACGGCGAATAAATACTCATATATACAGAAACAGATATAAGGAAAAGGGATAGGAACACATATAAAGGACGAACACAATCCACCTCTATTGTGTTCGTCCTTTATATGTGTTCCTATCCCTTTTCCTTATATCTGTTTCTGTATATATGAGTATATATATATATATATATATATATACATATAGCACTTACACGTTAACCAGAAACTAATTAGTGTTTAAACTCCAATAATTATTTTCGAGTTTTTCAAAGGGAAGAAAATTAATCAATTACATTTAACCTTTGTGGATCCGTTTCCTTGTTTAAAGTAAAAGCAATTAGCGTATAAAAAGATAAAGTTGTGTATTTTTACTGTCAAATAAACAAAAATTACATGGCAAAGGACTTACTCGCAAAAATACCCATCATATGGAGTGAGTTTGGAAAAAGTAGTTAATTATCCTTTCTTCCTAAAACATTTTTAGGAACGGTTAATCGAGGGTAATAATAGGTCATCCATATGATGAAGTTCTACGAAAAGCTTTCAGGGAACATAATTAATATCGTCTTGGGATTATGTTATTGAAGTTCTACCATGCATTAAATGCATAACTAATCTTTATTATTACCATAAGAAGACTGCTGACCGGAGGGTCACGGGTTCGATTCCCGGGTGAGGTACTCTGGGCACCTCCAGCTCAACCCAAGCTATGTGATTTTTTGGGTACTAGGTCTTCCTGGGAAACCATAACCGGCACAGGGAGAGGAACTGGCCCCCCTGCCCTGTTGTGTAAATTTTCACACGCCGTATAGGGCTTAGTACTGGGTGATCTCTACCATCACCTACTTAACCGACCTTCGGGTTGATTAATTTGTTTATGTTTACATATATATATATATATATATATATATATATATATATATATATATATATATATATATATATATATATATTTATACACACACGAGAAACGATATACGAGTATATCGTTTCTCGTACATCAGGTTTCTGGGTGGCCTGGCATAAAATTATCGTGTTATAAATGAAGAAAAATTGTGGCTGAGGAGGAAAACTTTCTGTCATCAAGCTCTAAACCTCTCGTTGAACCCATCCAAATGAGTGCAAACCACAGGAATAACTTTCTTTTTGAAGGTTTTTGAAGGTTTGCCTTATTAAATTTAAAGCCTTAATCTGTCCTCCAGAATAGGATTCCTTCCAATTGATGCAAGAGATTTGATATGTAATTTAGTTTTTGTTCTGTGATTGGCTCCTAACCTAGCTCCTCGAATGATTTTGATATTCTACTCAGTTTCTCATAAAAACGTTTAACAAATATATTTCCTGTACGCTTTACGCGATCCGATTCGGCAATAAAACCAACCTCATGAGTATCCCATATACCAACAACATATTCTAACTGCAAATAATGGTAAATCTCATGAATTAAAACTTGAAGTGATGGAAAGGCTTGCCCGTTCAGATGACCTTTGGAGATTTGACGGTGGAAGCTAATTTTTCCTGGTAGGGCTACCCATGACAACTAGATCGATGATAAGAGCCACAGAAAAGGTAGACCGTGGAGCGTCTGTAATCTCATGATATAAGTAATTATGAAAATGAATCCTGATAACGGCAGGACCCAGGCCAGTGGGCCAGATGTTTTACCCTACGGCAGGGTAAGCAAAGCTTCTGAGATCGTCATCATACGAAATCGTTGTAGAGTGGCACGATCAAAGTACAATGGCAGTAAATTTTGGTTCAATATTCAGAAATATATACAAACTGTCAGGATGTGAAAAAAGAAGTACCGAGAACAGAAATAGAGGCCTGGTGGAAAATTGTTAATCGAACCAAAAATTATTACTGACAGATTTAAAGACATCATAAAGGAAGATCTGGTGCATACCGGGCGTATTGCGCGCAGAAATTCTTCTCGGCTCTTGTATTTCGAGTTGTTGTTATATTATATATGATAAACTGTTGTTGCTATTACTCTCGTACACCGGTCAGAATTGCGGAATACAAACCTGTTGAACTAAACTGAAAACACGGAAATTTTGCCCTGAAGACGAGGCCCGAGTCAATCACCCAAACGTTTACCAGAATGAAGATCCATTCAAGGCGAATTTCTGCATTTCTTTCACGTAGAGAATTTAGGTGTAAAGAATATTAGGTAACCTAGTATAGCTATAGAAAGTATATGACTTAGGTACGGATAGGTGCGTTTCAGGCATACTTGTTTGCGAGATAAAAATAGTATTAGTGAAATTTAAATCACATGATACCGTGATGGGACCCCTGCTGAGCCTTTTAAGGGTTTAGGAAAAAGGAGACGTAAGAATAATTTGGGCTAAAGCGGGGGATTTTTAAATGAGACATTTCCCATTAAAGGTATCCATTATTGGCTTTTTCAGTTATGCATATGGTAATAGTGATAAAGTAAAAAACAAAGGTGAGAATACATTTTGTGTAGAAACTCTAAAATCAGTTATTTTTTAAGATGATCAGGCTTTAGTAAGCTGGTCGGTTGTTTAAGGCGGAGCCATTGTTAATATGAGTTATATTGCTTGCCGAGTACATTAGAGAATAATAGGTGTCAGATATAAAAAAATGCAATCGAAACTAAATTTAAGAGTTTTTCAAATAGGTGAAAGCCTTTATTAAATATCAATAGGATTAATCATTTAAGGCGTAATTTTGTGAAATTGTTCAATTGTGGATAACATCAAAAATAAACTTTGTCATTCTAAAAACAAATAAACTTTAATGCGACCTAGGTTCTCTACGGAGTAGCACCCTCAGGCGAAGAAATTGTATCAACACAGGTATATTTATAACTATTGTTGGATTTGGGGCGGGGTCAGTATTTGGAAGAAGGGCTGACCTAAGGACTGCATTAGGTGGGATCGATAGTCCTTGATAACATGGCCCGACAACATAGTAGCGAAGTGGTCTATTCTAAGATGATCATCATCATGACCGAAACAACCTTGAGAAAATGAGCAACCCTGTTCCTTAACGCACGAGGGATGTTTTTCAACTATGCTCCAAGCTTACCTCATTCCGAAGAAGCCTACACTAATCTTGCACTATTTCATGAATTTATTTTCAATAAGGGGAATTATAGAGAAAAGAAAATTGTTACAGATAAAATCTGCGAAGAGTGGTAATTTAACGAACCCGTAAAAAGCGGAATAACGTCTGACTATTTGGCATCGGCAAATCCATAAAAAATATAAAGACATGAAAAGAATCATACAGCACAGAAAACAGAAAAAGGAATCCCGCGACATTTCTAAGGAAGAAAAACGAAATCCCCAAATATGAGGATTTAATCAAATTGAATGACATTGCCCTCCAGAAAAAGGGTTGACCCCACGGCAACCTTCCAGAAAAAATGTAAAAATGTTTTAGCATTTTGTTAACTAACGATTTATCGCAATGAAAATATAGAACCGATCTTTTCAAATGAATATTAAGGCACCCTGGTTCCCTGGTTAACCCAAGACTCACAAGCATGCTATTCCAATGAGACAATAAAAAGTGGTCGATGTTTCTTCAACAAATCGCATGTTAGCCAAGAAATACAAAATCCCGAGTACACGTGGAATAGATTCTTTGTTTCGTACGCGTATACTCGGTTTTTGTCCCAAAATGTGACGTTAAATACCCTTGTCACTGAGCCAGTAAGCTGATAGATTCTACATTTTCAACCAAGAGTATCCTGTAATGTAAGTAATTTATATTCCGGTATTCCGAGTGATAGCGGAATTCGCATTAGTGAGGAAAGGCGTAACAAGGCATTGGGGTAGGCTTGCCACGGACTTCACTTTATCTCTATTGCTGGCTGATGTCTTCATTGACAATTTTGAAAGGGAACTATTTTTTGTGTCATGAAAGAGCTAAACTGTGCGTTTAAGTCGTTCCACTACGTTGATGGCATTTTCCGCTTGTGGCTTGTTATACAGTTTTCATTGTTCATTGAAGCCTTAAATCAACGAAACTATGCCATCCAGTTGACGACAGGAATGGAGAAAGGGGGCTTACTTAACTTTCTGGGATTTAAAGTTTTGCAGGAAAAGAGAATTCTCCAATTTAGCATCCACAGGAAGGACACGGCGATGGACCAAATCATTCTGTCTTTATTCCAGGCTTCACTCTTCACAAAAGTACGCGGAATGTCATTCCGTCCTTAATAGACTGATATCCATACCGATGTCACGAAAAAATCAGAAAAGAGAGCTCTTGATATCACCATCAGTAACAAATCTCGAAGACTTGGTAAATAAACTTGCACTATACAGTTTAAATAGGAGATTAATGTACAGCGGACGAAATTACCATGCCTGGGTGATATTTCACTTCAGTCGAGAAGATATTTTCCAAGCTTAAAAATTGCATTTTACTACGAACCCAAATTATGGAACACCTTATGCAATACAACAGACAAAGTCGAAAAACTCGATGAAAGTGGAGTGTGGAAATTGCAGTGTAAAGACTGCCTGGCCATATATCTACATCTGCATAACACCATATGAGCTCGGGCTAGGGCATGTAGCGGCAGTTTTTAGGTCACTGCCCATTCATGCACATTCATTCTCCTCTACAGTTTGATCATGAACTCGAACAAATCTATTCAAACGAAAAAAATCACGTGCATACAAGGATATATATATATATATATATATATATATATATATATATATATATATATATATTAGTATATATTAGTTATTGTACTAATATATATATATATGTATATATATATATATATATATATATATATATATATATATATATATATATTAGTATATATTAGTTATTGTACTAATATATATATATATATATATATATATATATTAGTATATATTAGTTATTGTACTAATATATATATATATATATATATATATATATATATATATATATATATATATATATATATATATATATACATATATATATATATATATATATATATATATATATATATATTAGTACAATAAATGGATTATTAAAAACAGGACATATTCTAATTATGTGAGAATAACTTCATAAAAATGGGCCTATTTAAAATAAATTCTATTGACCTACTTCTAAGTCACTCAAAATAATTTTTCTTAAACCTAGCTGTTCTACTTTGCCCTCGATATAGTTCCATAACCGAGCCGACCTCGTGAGGATCCCATACACTTGCAGCGTACATATTCTAGGTGTTGCACGTATTCTCAACTATTTATGTACCATACCACAAATTTTGCGAATTTTTTTCACATATCCTTAGCTGACAAATTGAGAAGTTTCAGGTGTAATGTAGTGGAAGTCTGACGTAAACCCCAAGCATTTTAGCGATTCTGCGTTTGATATATTGGTTTCCTGTATAGTGTACGGGCTTTGGGGCGAAAGACTCTTCCTCCGAAAATCATTGGAACACATTTCTTCAAATTTAGTTCTTGCTCCCATGTCTCTCACTACTTCAAGATCTAATTTAGGTACTTTGATAATGTTTTTCTATCTCTCTGACTGGCTATGTCTTACGTCTCTGTACAACACTGCATCTTCAGCAAAGGTATGAAGTTAGGTCCTAATCTGAGAACTGATGCCATTAAAATATATAAGCAACAACACTGGAACGATACTCTTCCTAATGGGATACCTGATGAGACGCTTACTATGTCGGATAACACTCCTTATCTATTGCTTGCCACCTGTTCAACATTGATGAATTCAGTCTATTACACACTTATCTATTCTGTAGTAATCCAAATTTTGAAGCAACTTCTTAAGGGGGACTTTATCGAATGCCTTTTTTAAAGCTAGAAATATAGCCTCCACTTAAAAATTATTTTCACCTGAGACCTAAATACGAGCCTAAATAAAACCTCGCATGATAAACTAAAAGCGCCTGTTAGGGCTCGCAAGATCCACCCTTAGTGTATATCAGGTAAACCTGGATTTAAACTGAGAGTACAGGGAGAGTACAGAGAGAACTGTGTATCTTGATATTCATCACACTTCACCACAGATACTTCCCATTTATACAGGCCAGTATTACCAAAAACTTTCGTCTTGCTTCAAGAAGAATAATTCAAACTTTTCTTTTCGTTACACACCTACCGGAAACCAACAGACCAGTGATTTCACCCCTGAGATTCAACACCTAGAAAGCAAAGGTGCCAGGCTGCAAATTCTAGAGGAGCGATACTTTCTGATAATATATGCAAGAAATTATTCCTTGATGATTGACATCGTGTTTACCTCGTACTCTACTGTCCTCTGGATGGCAAAATGCAGGGTCATCATTTCGGAAGAACCCAACCCCTGGTGGTGATGGTGACGGAACAGTTCAAGGACGTTCTCTTAATCTGTTAGTAAGGTTGTCAGCATTTATATTACATTATATTTTATGTCAAAATTATTTTTCCTCCGTCTCTAATAAATCTCCCCGAGATGTCCTGCGTTATTTTACATTACAAAAAATTTTCCTAATATAGCATTAAGTTTTGGCCTTAGATGTTGTTCAAGATCGGTTCATAGGAAATATTTACTATAATGTTAAGTAGTGTCCGGTATCAAATATGTTTTGGTTATTCAGGCTCGAGATATTTTTGTTGTTTCCCTATAGTAAACTGACAAAGACTTAAATAAAATAAAATTATTACAATGGCTTTTAAAGTCACAAACAGTGTCTATATTATGCTTACGTTTGATTGCAGTAATGAAAGGTCAGGAAATACATGAAAAGGGACTAGGAAATATTTAATCATAATTAAAGCCTTCGCTCCTTAAAATTTAGGAATGAGTAAAGCATTATTAATATATATCATTACGACCGTAGTGCTTAATGCAGCTGGGAGAGCCATCCCTCGCAGTTGAGAGGGTAGGGACAAACGGCTAATGAAATGAATTTGTCACGCGTAAGGACCAAGAATTAACGCCAAGGCGACGCAACACTCCCCGTGCGCGTTAAAAAAATGTAGATTTATTAGCAAATGTGACTTACTGCCAGTGGTAACGTCCCAGACTAATTTGCGACCTGGCATTCGTGGACTTTTATGTGTGTCCCTGGGAAGGGGAGAGAGGGTAGTTTGGGGGAAGGAGGTGAGAAAACTTTCCCCATCCGTGGGGCGATGGCCAGACCCGGGCTGGGCGTGAGAAGAGCGACTACCCGCGGGGGAGGAAACGAAGGCCGTGGGGGTAGAAAGGGAAAGGTCGGGAAGCAGTGGTAAAACGGACGTATTAAGGGAGGTGAGGGGGAGGAAGATCGAGGAATAACGTCAGTAGGGGCACAAAGTCAGCTGCAGACACCCTCATGAAGACGAGGCGGCGACGGATGACCATAAAACCTAATGCCAGAAGTCCATAAAATTTCCTCCCTTGACCTGCGTCGCGAGACGTCCTAAGTTTTAATTGAAACTTACAAGAAAAATTCCCACGCACGAAGTTTAGGCCTGTTTAGCGAGTAAACTCCGAGCTTCCTTTACTTTCATGAGGTCGGGGACACTATCGACTGGCGTGATGATGAGTGCACACGGCGAGGGCGCCACCCGAGAGAGATTGTGATCTTGCATGAATGGTCGTGCCGCGTGACACTAGTTGGCGTTGTGGTTAAGCAAGAGTGATAAAGATAGTGTACCAAGACATCATTACATTTATTATCGATTTTTTCAATCATTAAAATGCTTGCATCGGAACTGAGGAATGAAAAGTATTAGGCAAATAACTTTAGAACGAGTAACTAATTAAGTATCTCTACGGCAGCATGTGTATAGATTTGACAATGACGAAAAAGAAATGTAGAACCAATTGGAATATATAAGGCATGATAGCTTGCTGAAGACCATAATGGAAGATATCATGGAAGGAAAGAATAACAGAATTCCGCACAACGAGTGGCAGGGAACGGAAATAACTAGTGCATAGAACACAATGGGAATGTGGAGATTGGCAGTAAAGAGAATAAGTTTGCAGATCTGTTACGAAACGATCTTTGAACCGAGAAGATTAAATAATTAAAATAGAAATTTTGTTTTTACAAGGTGTCGTAAATTTCTAACGAAAATGGCATTATGCTAACACATTTGAATTCAATGCTTCCATTTGAATGTATTTTTGGAAAACAACTGACATTTAAGAGAAGATACATTGAAAATTTATTGTTTAACCATATTAAAAATACCAAGTTCATCCCATGAAATATATGAAGCGTTCATGAGTCATAACATGGTGAAAAATAAAGTTGCGTTGTGTATTAACTAATGATTAAATATTTAATATGGAAATGCCACTGGACGTCATTAAGAGTTTAATATCGGGTTATGGTTTTATCAATCATTTTCATAGGAACAATAAATTACCATAAGAACCGGTAAAAGAGAGAACGGGGATTTTTAACATAGAAACATCACAGATCATGAAATATTATTTAATCATTAACAGGAAAAGCTGATTCATTCATAAACATAGACGGCAATAAGTTATTAGAGTCATAATTAATTAGATACGTTTAAAAGTTTAGGGTATTGAGAATTATTCAAAGAATTCACACACTTTGAAAGCAATGGACGGAGAACTCAGTGATAAGAGGAAGACCGCTAAGTTGTGAGCCTATACCTTGTTTAGTTTATCAGAAAAATACCAATGATGTGGCAAATTCCCTCTTTGAAAAGTATATACCCAAAAACAGGAAAAACAACTTCAGAAAAGAATAAAAAAGAGGCGAATTATTGCATCAAGATGGTACGGAGGGTACGGAACCTGTAGAATGAAAAACTGAAATTGTAATGAAATTCAATTGGGTGGCAAACAGTTTTTCCAATCACAGTGTATGGAGATAACTCCACCAAGACAAATTGTACCATTTTTCCATGTTGTGTGCCAAACGGAAGTACATTTACGCGGACAGGATAATGATAAAAATGCATAACATAACGTAATTAATTTTCATATTGATCAAGAAAATGTCACTGTTGGTGCCCTAGCACACCTTGTCACTTGCCTAAATTTGAAGGAGATTTTGACTTTTATGTTTTCCTCAAAATACTGAAAGAGGTGTATCTGCTTGTGATGATAGGGTAGTAAAACTTATTCGCAGAGGAAACATTTATTTGTCTCGGAACAAACGCTTCATAGAGTAGCTTGTATTTATTAGCTGCTATAAATAATTCATAATGAACGGAAATACAAACACAATATTTAAATAAATAAAAACGAGTACAAATAATAAATAAAACGAGTAGTAATATTATAATGAAAAACCTAAGTACGTAAACAGGTGGTCCAACCGAACAATATGCTTACATAATAACCAGAAAATATACCACTCACCAAATTTTCCAAGAGTTAACAGATAATAAAAACTATTGCATAACAAGTATTTTTTCCAGTATGATAATGCAATTAGCGGACAAATAAACATGCGCAATTAAACCTTAGACAATTTCAATTCCTCTTATTTTGTAAATATAACATCTAAAACAAAAATGGTGCTAGTTGCTGTGTCAAATGTTTTGAAATGCATGTTTGTATTTTTATTCAATCTCCGGTATAGTAAAAATTAGCGAAAGTTTGTAAATAACGATGGCTTTTCTCATCTGATGTAAGCAAAGTTCCTATTCATTTAATTTGTGGGTTTATTATGTGCGTGGGACTACATTATTTTATTAAATTGCCATATCATAAGTACTTAATTTTAGGTTTTGTACATAAAATTAACTTCACGATGCCAAAAAAACGATTTTTAAAACTTAATTGCATCATAATGGAGTCGTAAAAGTAATTTTTGGAGATCGGAAGAAATTTATATTCTTAACATGATGTGAAATACCGTAAAAAGCTGATACAGTGCTTTGCAGTCATAAGCACTGTTAGCGAGACAACCACGTGGTTACTCAAGAGCGTCGGTGTATGCCTGCCCAACCATGCAAAGCATCCATAGGGTAACCCCGAAACTCAACATTATGAGGTATGGGATGGCATGGAGTGCGTGCTTGCGACTACCCATAATGCGTGATTTTGCTTATTCCTCTTCTCTTTTTGTGATAAACTGTATCCGAATTTATATTTTTGTTGATCCAGTATAAGATCTGAATTTCTTGTTACATGGTGCACTGCTTGAGTGTTTGTCAATGGCTTGTTGAGCTCTATTCGTGAATTGAAAAAATGACCATATAATATTACAATTAATAATACGGTGTGTGCAGTTATTAAAAAATTTATGAAATTCAATAAAGAAACAATTTTTTTTAAAGTGAATTTCCTCATACTTTTGCGTCTTCATATGAATGTATACGTATGTTCAGAAATCAAGAAAAAATGTATTTAAAAGTAAAATGTTTGGCAAGGGATATATCATTACTTTCTTTTTTATCACACTGGAATTAAAAGATTGACATTTTAAAATCAACTTAAAAAATTCTTGGGAGCTCTTAAGGAGGCAATTACATATGTCATCGCTGGAATTACGCAAGATATGCCGAGAAGAGTTTTCTAAAACTTTTTTGAACGACTCAACATGTGCATCGCTCACCAAGGTCGTTACCTGAATGAAATAATTTTCAAAACCTAATGAATAAAAAATGAAATGGAATTTACTTCTAAGAAATAAAAACCTTTTTTAATTATCTTGGTTGTTTTTTTTACAATTTACCCATTAAATCAAGGAGTCCATTCTTTCCCATCATTTATTTCCAATATTGGTACTAAGCTAATTTTTTTCATGTTTATCGCCAAATTTATTTTATAATGATAACCACAATCAATACCTTTTAAAGCAGGAAATTCATTGCTATTTGCGATGTTTGAAAATTAACATTGTTTTACAGACAATATATGCTTACTATTTTTGCCTAGTTAGCACACATCCTTCAATCTTCCACCTTTAATTTTTCTCACATCGGAATCACAGGACACACCAAAGCACTCCAACTGCCTACGGCAACATAAAAAGCAGCACTTGAACGGGGAGGCGAAACCCAGCGCGGGATCGCAACGCACAATAAAGGCGAGTCAATGACTAACCAGCGGGGTAGGAAAAAAAAGATTTCCCCCCCCCGACATAACTCGACAATATCTGCCAGGCCAATCGATCCGGATTCAAGTGCTTAAGCACGTAGCCACCGCACACACGCACGCGTTCATCTCAGCCATTTCAAATCAGTTGCCACGTGCGTCATTTAGCTTGACGCTTACACGAGGCGCAATCAAGCCGTGACGCGCGAGTGTGGTGGGAGGGCGTGGGTGGTGGATGGGAGGTAAGAGAGGGAGGAGGAATGGAAGCCCCCTGTTGAACTGCAGAGTTGCGGTGGGACGGAGACCGTTGCTGGAAAGGTGGGGAGGTAGTACAAGGCGAGGAATCGGATAGGATATGGAAAAGGAGGGGTTCTGGTGAGGGGGGGCGAAGAAAGGGGTGAGTGAGGCGTGCGAAACTGGAAAACCAAACCCTTTCCCCTCCTGGCCAAAGCCTCGGTTGACTGAGGATGGCTTAGCTACCCGCGCTCTGAACAGGAAAGTCAAGTGCCACGGAGAACAATGAGGGACTATCGAGAATTGAAAAGAAAAGCGGTGGCATAAAAGGAGCCGAATTGGAGTGGGAGGAGCCGATATCCAACCCCAAATGGAATCTTTTTCGTCACTTTCACATTGTCAACTCTTTGCCATTGGCTCAGAAAAAGTAGCCGCGTAGCTACGTGGTGGGACTAAGGGCAGTGAATAATCGACACCCTCGCTGGCTTGAAGTATAAAGACCAAAGCATAAACTTTGTGTTATATCGTTCTCAACAAAAACTCTTAAGCCACTTGATTCCATCAAGTCTAGTATTGATTTATGTATGCAAGTTCCTTGGCTCACATCATGAGCAACCTTTAGACTGTAGTAAAACTGAATCAAGCAAATTCTCCAACAGTACGTAAATAGACTTAAATGGCCATTGCTAAATTGAGTGAGGTTACCCCAAGGAGTTATCAATACCAAAGTCATCCTCTTTGGCATTGACAAAATAAAATGATCAGCTAAGCTTGCTATTTAACAGCACTAGCTGAACAAAATTATTGCTTTTCTCATTGACAAACACTCAAGCAGTGTACCATGTAACGAGATATTCCGATCTTATACTGGATCAACAAAAATATAAATTCGGATACAGTTCATCGCAAAAAGAGAAGAGGAATAAGCAAAATCACGCATTATGGGGAGTCGCAAGCACGCACTCCATACCATCCCATGCCTCATAATGTTGAGTTTCGGGGGAACCCTATGGATGCTTTGCATGGTTGGGCAGGTATACAACGACGCTCATGAGCAACTGCGTGGTTGTCTCGCCAACAGTGCTATCTGAACAAAATTATCGCTTTTCTCATACTAGACACATTAGATTAGTTGAAATTTTATCATACAAGTATATTTTGCCGGCTGTAATGTAGTCCACGTTTAAAAAACTATTTCTGCGAGAAATTGTTTTTAATAAATCAAAAAGAATGATTATTTTGAAAGAGAAAACACCAATAGTTGAAGAATCGAAGACATATGACTCCCAAAATTATATGAATACCTAAGTCATTAATTTCCGAAAAATTTCTTTAGTTTTGTTCTCTATGAAGATGAGAAATATTTTTTGACGATAATCCAGTATATTTATTAGTCTTTCTATCTGTATATGGGTGACAATTTGCTCCTACTTGCATTGCTCGCCAGGGTTCAAATGTTATATTTTTGATCCATAGTTTATAACTACCAATCTTAGGAAAAGACAAAAATATTAAATATGAAAAGTCCTGTATAAGTCCATTTCTGATGAAATATAAATACCGAAATTCGGTAATTATCATACGCGTTACTAATTAGATTTGCATAAATAGGAGTATGAATCCATACATTTTCCGGAGTAGGCTAATTGATTACACTTATTCAATAATTAGAGATTTCAGAGCCAATAACTATTGGAACTATGTCTTGGGAAAGTGTTGCATTTATGGTAAAAATAGTTTGAACTAAAGGGGTGCTCCAATTTTTTTAGTTTTTAAGTGAATGAATTCAGGAAATTCAAAAATTAAACGGATTCTTCAGTAATATCTCAAGTACTTGGAAAAGGGAATCGCCATAATTCATTGTTTCGAAAGTTTGAACTCACCTCTTTTAGTACCACCCTTTAATTCTTTGAAGTTTATAACGTATTTTTCTCAGTGAACTAATAGAAAAAAAATTTTTACTTAAAAAATAACTTGAATATCATGTACAAGTATCTCAAATTGTTCGTCAAATAGGATCTGAACTTTAATTACGAATAAAAAGTTGAAAATTTGTGTCAACATGCAAAAATAAACCGGTAAAATGTCGGAAATAGCAGAAAATTATAAAATTGCGATTAGTGATTTTAAGTCAATTTTGCCCTGCTCGACGTGAGTAATGAAGGTAATCGTGTAGCTGTCAGCACAGCACCAGTGAACATAGCAGACCAGTAAGTCTGACATGCAACTAGTATCGATCAGGACGACCATCATCGTTTTCAACCGGTGATTACACATACGTGATAAAATCACGTATACCACATCGAAGACTATCCTAAGGACATTGCGATAGACGAAGGGAATATTGCTTAATATCTTCTCCACTCGTAGAATAAAAAAAGATGTGATGCACGTTTTGGTATTACATCCTTGATGTAGGAAATTCATTTCAAACAACTCGGCCTGAAGAAAGGTCATTCACCTGCCACATATCTTGATTAACGTAGTTTACAGACCCGGCCAATCACGAACTTCTCTCCACTAGTAGCCGTGTCGACGTCATTCCGTGAGGTAGAGCTACTCTATAGAGTGCGTAGACCCCTGCATTGGTGCGGCAGCAATTTCTTCATATTAAGTGCAGAAATCGCCTTCAATGTGATGGGAACGTTGACCCACGTATCGCCCACATATACCTTCCATATTGAAGGATAAACGCATATAACACGAAATTCGGTAAGCAGACGAGTTGGATTTGGGTTCAAATGAAAGAAAGGTGATGAATTTAGATAAGGTTTCTAAAGCGCCGATTTAATTTCCCTCTCCTTGCGAAGTCCATTTACTATGCATATTATTTCACGTCACAATTTCTAAAACTTAATTTCGAAAATCTAGCAATTCAGATAAAAAATACGAATATCGTAAATATCACATCAAACATATCGTTTTTTATCCATTTTCCCGAAAAATTTCGGGTGGTTCTCAAAAATATGAAATGAATATAAGGAACACCCTCAATTGGTGGATCAAGAAATGTAAATAAAAACATTTATATTTGAGCTTTGGAGTAAAAGACAGATTGTGAAGTACCGTGATTAGGAAATGGAGCCTTATATTCAGTAATGGCGACAGAGACTGAAAATTTATCATTGTGATATTATCATATGTACCTTGGAGACTGAGATCAAAATAAAGCTATTAAAATATTCAAGTACAAACTTTTAATTACCTTAATGCTTAATTGCGTACATTACAGCCCAATAATAGGAATAATTTTATCTATCCAGCTAATCTACCATTTAATTCATCAAGATGTTTTCAAATATCGACCCCAAAAAAACACTTTTCTTAAGTTTATATAAAGATAAATACAATATTATAATTATTATAATACATATTATTTTATACAATTGGTAATATAAATATCATGATTGGTCGTTCAATCCTAAGATTGGTGGACTGCAGCCTTTCATCCTACCCTATCTGATTCTAATTGGCTTACATCCTGGTATATTTTTCTCATATAAATATATATATATATATTTCTCATAAATAAATAAACAAATATATATATATGAGAAAAATATTCCGACACTCAGACGGACGGAGACTTCTAGGGTAACGGTGAGCAAAGACGCGATGGTAAAAGTACAGGAAATAATCCTTCTCTGTTAATAGAACACATCATATAGCCGTGTACATTGGTGCGTAAGAAGTGGGCAATAGGTTTCATTTGGCACAAGGGAAGTAGCTGGATGAAATTATCAGAAAAATAGATTGCTGAAAGTGTATTTGACCGAAGGTGAGAGTTGAGGTGAAGGTGAGAGTGAATTGAAACCCATACCCTCTCTCTCGCATTCAGTCAGTCAAAGTAGTAGTGGAAACAGAATACCCTGGTATCATTTTGATACCGTAATTAACCAAGTTTCTTATTATTTGACAAAGCTTTGCGTATGTTAAGGTGAAGATACCTGTGGGTATACTAATTCACGATACACGGCAGCCTAGAGAGTAGATCGAAGAATTACTGATGAGGGTGTACGTTTGATTCAAGGCTAAATTTGAGATTCGCAGCTACAACTAATTTTTACCATCCTTCAGGTATTCAAACGCTTTATACTAGTCAGTTATTTGAACCACCAAGACCGATGACGCTTCCTAAAGAGCCGACTAAGAAAAGGAATTCCTACCCTAAATTCTTAATATCACACAAGTTAAGGCTATTCAGTTCAATGATAACTTTCATGACCAACGCTTCCGCGATGACACGTGTATTTAAAAAAAATGAATATATGATTGTAAAAAAATTCAGCCTTTATAAGTGCTCTTATCATTATGACTAGATTAAATTATGATTATAAACATTCATAAATTGTGGTATGCAACGATGTTGGTCATCAAAGTATATGAACGTGGTCCATAAAAAATTTTAACTATTTGAAAACTTTGACACCAAATATCACGGCAGGCATCTAACGACAAAAACCACTGTTATTCTTAGACAGAGGAAGAATATTGGTTTTGAGAAACAAGCCAGTGGGAATGCAAAGCAGGAAATACGGAGCGAATGAGCGTGAAAGGTGGAGAATGGAATTTGGCGAAAGGAACAAGGAGATCAAGTTGAACGAAAGGAGAGAGAGGTTTAGAGAGAGGGAGAACAATAGAAAGAAGGCCGTGTCCGACTTTGGTGGAAACAGGGCCATGCGAAGCGGGACATTATTGCTGTGCGAGGCTCGTTTCCAGAGCCAAAGTGTTCGGTCGCGTAGTCGCTGACGGCCCACCAGTGCACGCAAATCAACACATCATTTCTGATGGAATTGGACAAGGGTGGAGGCCGGAGGCTCTGGGGTGCGCGGCGTGCGGCGAGGGGCGGCTTCGGGGGGAGGGGTCAATCGGGGCGGGAAATGAGGAAGCGACGAAGGGGCCTTGTGGGTAGGCGGGGGAGAGGCGATCGGGGGATCAGTAAGGCGCGGGGGTTGACGGCGTCGGCTGTGTACGCGTGGGTGAAGAGTGGGAGGGTCCGGGATGCACGGGATTGGACATCAGTCGCAATGGGGGGGTACGGAGTATATGTGGGAGAGGGAGGCAATGGCTTTGGATACTCATTCGATTACCCGTCCGTTTCAGCATTGTCGAGACGTGACATGAAGTGACACACACAATTCACGCACTCAACGCTGCGACCACCGGAGCTTTCGCTCCTCCCACATGCTCGCACAAACACGCGAGTGGACACACGCACGAACACTCGCAGACTCTAAACCACACGCACCGAAACGCACACCGCATTCGTCCGTGCCTCCCTCGGCCCACACTCTCTCCTACCCCTTCATCCTCCACACGAAATCACTTCAACCTCCGCTTCCCTCCACGCACATATCCTCCTCCCCTCTAAAAACACAACCGAATCACCCGCTTCGGAATGAAAATATAATTGCAAATGCAGTCCGAATGCAAAACTTTTGTTCGATGCGTTGACCGTGAAAATTTTCTGAACGTTACTCGACGGCCGTTGACGTTTGGCTCAATTTGTGAGGTGCATTTACATTGCAAGTTTCTATTTAAACGGGAATCCCCGAGGATAGTTTCTCGTTATTTCGTGGCGCAGGACGGCAATCCTTTCTTTTAGGCTCATAAAGTGTCACTCTGCTTCGTTTTCACGCACCGGACTGGCCATTTCACACTTGTTACTTGTCCTGGCTTCCCTGCACACTCATGTTAGTGCCAGATAAGGGAAGGGGACGTTTAAATCCCCGATTGATTTATCGACAGGAATTATGAAACCTTATAATACTTTAAAATACGTTTTTGTGAGATATGCTACAACTATTACGGTGGTGGGGTATTGAAAATCATAGAGTGTACATCATTAATTTCCAATTAAACGCATAATTGATTCACAGTAATTAAAAACAAAGGTAGAAACAACTACACCAATAATTATTCACTTTCCTATCAATCTAAATTTATAATTAAAAATGAATAATAAAATAAAATAATAAAGAGCATTTTTTTAAAACCAATATGTTTATTGCATTAAAATGAAGAATTAATAATCTTTATATCATTAATAAATTCCGTTAATATTAGTATTATAGTCTCGTATTTTTTAAATTTAGTATTTGATGCCGTAACACTTTTTCGAAAGTGTAATAATGTCGACATATGTAGGCTTAAGTTAGGTTCCTTAATCTCAATGGTATTCACTAAGGTAAATTGCATTCTTCACCAAAACCACAAATTCTGTTGGCCTACGATGCATTCGCGGTACCTTAAATTCCGCAGAACGGTAGTTGCCGCATCTTTCTTAGGCACACGTATTACTCGGTGAAAAAATTCCTCTCCTCGAGTTACTAGCATTATCTACAGATAATAATATTTTTAATACTCATCATCGCAATTTAAATAGTATTCTGCTTGAATAATTCATGTTATTCACTATAATTTAGTCTACATTTATCGTCTTAAAAACATCGTATACACTTAAATACATCACATATACTAGTTAACATGACGAATGAGTAACAACGAATATTAGATTCATTTTCAATTACTTATATCTATTATTATTTATAGGGAGTCACAAATTGACATAACATTTAAAAATCCAGTGAAATATAAATTACAACTGAAGTATTTCGAATATTTGCATTACTCATTTCAATATTCCCAGTATTATTTCAGCAAAATATTTTTATACATAAAAAATGAAATATATTATTTGATCCTGTAGACGTATATTATAAAATGGCTTTGAGAAGTTAAATGGAAATAGTGTGGGAAAACGTATGATGGAGTGCTTAAGAAGTTCTATCAAATACTGTATATTCTTGACTTGAATTTCAAATTCAAATCAATTCAAAATGTCAAGTAACAGTTTATAAATATTTTATTAATGATTAAAAAATTCTCATTCACACGGCCGGCTGAAATTAGGCATTAAAATAGACAAAACTAATTGATTTGATGCTGACAGGAAATGATATCTCGATATTACGCTCACGAATATGAGAAAATAGCTCATTTGCCAGGAAAAAAGCTTTGGCGTTTTCCATAATAAATTTAAAGAAATGCATCTGTTTTTTTTATTTTCATTGTTGTAAAGTTCTCAATGTTCCCAAGTTACGACGTGTAAATGCACCTATTCAATGAAATAAATCAATTATTTCTATAACTACCCTAAGAAAATTGAAATATAAGAACAATAAATAAAGAGCAAAACGTAACTACACAGTATCCGATATACTCAGTCTATGAAGAAGTACTTGTATGCTAATCCTATCGTCAATACAGCCATTTGTGCTTATGATAATTTATATCAGGAAATATGAAAGTTTCCAAAACCTCTTCACATATATCAATACTATTTTCGGTGGCTTCAGTGATGCCCATTAAAACGTCTTTAATCAACTATTTGATCATAGATATTTGACTGCAATAAACCGTTGAATATTTATGATCGAAGAGTTTTACTAAATTAATATACCATTCACAGATCTGTGATAGTAGTGCAAACTGGAGAACATTTATAAGTGTTTGAAAGTGATCATGATGGAACTTTAAAATATCTATGTTTAAACTTATATCTCGATGTTAAAATTTATGGCAAACTATGACATAGTGATATTCCTCACTTCAGTTTTGTGTAAAAGTGTTTCCTTTGAAAAATGAGCTTTATTACAAATTTTCGAAGAGTTATTGAATTTAATCAGATTTATTTAAATTTAACACAGTGGTAATCAGACCATGCAACTTTTGACATTGAGTGATTGGCAGCAGCATATTGAGTATGACCATAATGAACGGATGATCTGGAAGTCTATTAGGATTGTTTTTGTTCGAAATATATTGATTGAAATTGCTCCCATTTTTTAGCTTTTCTCTGTACACCAACCACAGACGTCATTGCTTCACAGAAAATACATTTCAAAAATGAAAACGTTCGATTCAAAATTTTCTGCACTTTCCACGCTAATATCTTCCAAAAATGGAAGATATTTGTGATTTTCTCCAAAAGGCTATGGTTACGATATCAGTTTCTTCCACCTAATTTATTAATTTTACGAATTCGAATTTTTATGTTCCATATTTCCCAGGCACTAAACTTTTCTCACTCTTAAAAATTAATTTTAATCTGTGTATATGCACCGGAGCGAATTGAAATTCATTCGTAATTTCAAAGTCGCAGTCTGCGGACTGTCCACTCGTTCAGGTAAAAGCATGAGGAATATTAACCATATCATAGAAACTGAAATATAGATGAATATTTCTAATCAGAACCCAATTTAATCCTTTTTCCCAAACTTAATTTAACCTTGTCGATGTAAACATAAAATTGATAGAAATGCTTATAGAAAACATGAACTGAGTACCCATTGTAGTCAAGCTGAAAAATCATTACAAACTGTACGAGCGCGCATCACATGTCGACAACTTGAGAAACTTAAGAAATAAAGGATAAAATACGGCGATGTAAAAATAGCAGAAACAAAAGGGTTCCAACTCTGCAGAGAAAATAACATTCAAAATAGAAAAATCCTAAGTGCGGTGAAAATAATCAACCTTGCTTTCCATTAAAGACAATTGGCTTTCTGTGTGGCATTATTTTCTACAAAAAAAATGAAAAGGTTATTTTAACATTTTTTTAAGGTATGACATTTGCCATTTTTAAAGAAAAATAGAGTACAAAAATTGTTCTAAGATCTTCCGTAGTCTTTTATAAGTCTTAATGAGTAATAGGGGAAGTTTTCACCAATAGAGGGACGCCATAGTATGACAGTTACAGAAAGATCATAATAACAGAAGCGGTTAAAAAATGTATTCTTATGAGTATATGATATATTGGCGCTCTGAGCTAAAAAAACAAAAGGTTCTTCAGAAGACTTTCCTGGACTGGATAAGAACTAATGTTACCACAGGAAAATCAATTCCTCGGGATATTCTTCCTCATGCATCTTACCTCCCTGGAGCAATAAAGTATAGGACAACATCATTTTATAACCGTTCTTCGAGGCACAAAGCTTCATCCATAAAACCTGTTTCGTCGTTAAGGAAAAAAATACCTTGTGATATATATATACATATATATATATATATATATATATATATATATATATATATATATATATATATATATATATATATATATATATATATACATACAGGTAAGAAGATAAACAACATTCTTGGAAGTGCAAGAGGAATAGGGGATGGGCGGGAGAGAGTTAAATGGTGGGATGGAGTGGGGTGGAGTGGTGAAAATAGGGCAGGTTTTGCATCTTGCTCGATGACATGGAGTGGGTAAGGCTCTGGGGGTGTGAGGGGATTTTGAGAGTTGCCTGGTGGATTTGAGGATATCTGCTAGGTTGGCGGGACGTTTGAAGGTGACAGAGGGGCAATTGGGGAGACGTTTGAACCTGACCTTCTATATATATATATATATATATATATATATATATATATATATATATATATATATTGTATATATGAGTCGCGGTAGACCTGGGTAGAGCGTTGGATTGGATATGACCGGAGGGTCCCGGGTTCGATTCCCAGGTAAGGCACTCTGGGCACCTGGAGCTCCACCCAAGCTAAAGTGATTTTTCGGGTACCAGATCTTCCTGGGAAACCATAACCGTCACAGGGAAAGGATCTGGCCCCCCTACCCTGATGTGTGAATTTCTCACGCCGTATAGGGCTTAATACTGGGTGATCTCTACCATCACCTACTAAACCGACCTTCGGGTTTATTACTGTGTTTATGGTTAAATATATATATATATATATATATATATATATATATATATATATATATATACTTGCAAATGATTTTTATAAAATCTTTTTAAGCGTTAAATTTTGAAATCCTGATACAAAATTCACTAAAGTTCAGTAATGAACTTCATGAAAGCTAAGAATTAAACCCGGCGGAGTTCACTAATACATAAATTTTAAAAATATGAAAATAATTTACAGTGGTAAGGTTAGTAACTGTAGGTACTGCGTCTCTTATTTGAAAATAGTTAGCATTGTACAAAAGCATTCTCGTTGCTAAAAAGTAATTTCCGGCCCTATTGAAGTATTACCAGGAAAACGCAATCGAGTCCTTTTTTTATCTTTCATGAATTATTAAACCAACTCTAATTCATGGTGGACCTTATTTCAAAGATATTTTTAAGAAAGCAAGCATAAAATACAATAAAAAGAGTTCAAAGCAAAAATACTAAGTACACGCGTTAATGCTTCTTTTAAAAAAAGAATAAAATTACGGGCACGTGCTTAAAAGCTTTTAAACGACTCTTTTTTATCTAGCGAACAAAATGCTTCGTTGTCATCACAGCATTGAAACTAATATGAGGAACAAATTAGACGGTATGCCTCGCACCTTCTAAACTAAGTTAAAATGTTAATATCGAATCATTGGAATGGATTGTATGGTAAAAAATGGGTCATGCCGTTTTACCTTGATCCATACTGAAAAACCTTCTAGCAGCACTTTGCTGAAATAACTATGAAAAATACCATGAATTTTGTTATAAACCAGGATGGAAATCATCATTTATTACTCCCATAAGTCAAATAGGATTTCGCATGCTCTATCCCAAAAACAATCTAACCCCTAAGGGATAAATTGGATAAATGGATAAAATAGAGGAATAAATTGAGACAAATAGTTGCGCGAAATGGTAAGGTCCTAAACTCAACCCTACTTTACAAACAAAATTGACCACCAGTAAATTAATTAATTAAATTCAAAACATCTTCAGTTTTTCTACATCTATTATTATGAAGATTGATGTTTTAGTGTCGAGTACTACTCGTTCCTGCGGCAATTTTTGGGCTGCTGCGTAGCTGCAGGTAATAAATGGCATTTATCAACTCTATAGTTTCACAATATAATTGCCATTAGAACTTATAATATATGCTCACAATATAATTTACTAAGAACCCGAATTTACTTTGGGTTTTTACGGCTGGTCTTGTGTATGTGGCAGGAAATTTGAAGCAAATAATAAAATAGACCACCAATGCATTGTTTAAATGTACTATCCTTTTGAATAAAGTACAGCGTTACATAATTATTCTAGGTAAACCCAATTTTTATTTAATTAATGTAATTTTGTTATTTAAGAATGAAGGAAGAGGGACCCTTATTCGAAGTTTAATGGGAAGGAAAATATGTAAATGAATAACATTAATCTTGAGTAGTAAGTATGACAGTAAGTTATAAGTAGGATAAAAAACTGAATTTGTCTTAAGAAAAGTAATCTGTGAAGTTAGTCAACAATTCAAAACCAAATTATATGCTTCATAGGATATCCCAAAAATAATTTGAAATAATAATTACACAAGTTGAAATATGCTCAAATAATAACGACAGAATGCTGTAAATTAATGTTCTATATTATGAAGTCGAATTTCTCTAATAAGAAGATAACATTCATTTTTATTTAAAAATATAATGGAAATTCGTTACATGGCGGGGGAGTAATTTACATCCCTTTTATTTTCACCCATATGGTTTGATAGGTTTAAACCTCTATGATACAATTTCATTGCTACTGAAAAAAGTGCCATAAAAAACCTGAAAATCACCATTGATACTGGATAGCCCTGTCGCTACATGTTTACCGAAAGCAATTTTTCTTTAGACCCATCCCACTCTACTTGAAATGCGGTACCAGAGAACAAGACTGGTCATGCAATCGGCATTTATTGGCTTTATGCCTTGTCAAAACATCCCATTTCTCTACCCCGCTTTCCCTATTTTTCAAGTAAAATTCTGAGTATGAATTCCCAAAATCATCGTGCACATCCTTCTAATGTGACAGACCTTAAATTACTACCCCCTAATACAGATGCAGCCAGTTAAAGTAGATACTTTAAATCAAGTCGGAAGAGACAGTTTTACTCCGCTCGTCAAGCTCCAATCATATTTTCAATTGATAAATGCCATATATTTTTCTTTGGTGTACCTGAAGAAAAGGAAAATTTGCGAAAACGGCAAGAAAAGCTATTAGAGTTGCTTTCCTGTATGATGTTGTATGAATTCTAACCCACTGTCCTTTCCTTTCCTTGTGTATTGTCTATTTCTCCTTTGGTGGGTGAAACAGCCCCCTGACGCCATCTCTTGGCTGAAAAAATGGGGCGCTTGGCGACATATTAGACCCACGGATCTCAGGGTAAATTGACTATCCTCGATAGCTCAAGTGGATAAGAGCATCCGCCCGGCAAGTGGAAAGATCCGGTGTTCGAGTCCCGGTTGAGGAAATATTTTTACTCTTGTTATCCGTTCGATTCCGCCTTCCCCACCTCTATTGTGTTCGTCCTTTATATGTGTTCCTATCCCGTTTCCTTATATCTGTTTCTGTATATATGAGTATTTATTCGCCGTTTGGCGGGATTTCGTGTTTGAATGTGTATATATATATATATATATTATGTAACAATATTATTTATATATATATATATATATATATATATATATATATATATATATATATATATATTATGTAACAATATTATTTATATATATATATATATATATATATATATATTATGTAACAATATTATTTTTATATATATATATATATATATATATATATATAATATATATATATTATATATATTATAATATATATTATATATATATATATATATATATATATATATATATATATATATATATATATATATATATATAATATTGTTAACTAAAAAGTAAAATCATGGAAACCAGTCTCATTTACTCCATAAATACCCATTAATTCATGATACCAAGCAAATAAATCGCATATTTCACTTATAAGGGTTCTTTTGAAATATATCATTACCAGGTTATTTAAAATATGAGGCTGAAAAATGGAATCTCCACACATGGAATAGGCCACACAATGTATTTATGGTAGCCTCTGCTACCGGCTGAAAATGGGCTTTTGAAAATGCTATTTTCAAAGTCTTTCGTCAAGCCTCAATAAGAAGTTTAGCACAGAATCCGCGAAAAATATTACGCCATCGGTACCATAGTTCATGTGACAAAAAAAGCTCGCGGCCTTTTTGGATGGTTTGTTATTTGATACCGCGGTCGCCAGGGTGACCTCCATCGCACGGAAGAATGGCAAGGACCCACATAACAAGCTCCGTCACTCGGCAACCTCCCTTCACAATCACGCGACTGGAGGCAAGCGCCGTGTTCCTTCAGCACGCCTAACCCCTCTCTATCCTTCCACGCCGCGGGTGATCCACTATCATCTCGTCGAAGCCTTTTGCTTCCTCAGCGGCCAACCCCTCCCAGAACCTTTGAGTTTCACTTTTTCTGGGAGTATTCCGTCGTCATTGGCTTCGCAATCCGTTCCGGCACTCCGTTAACAAGTCCTTCGAAAAGAATAACGTCGGAGTGGAAAGTACTCACACAGACTCCTCAACATGGAGTCAGGGTGAATAAGTGTGAGGGATGAATGACTGAAAGTCATTTGGACAGTAGGGCAATGGGTTCTAAGTCTCTATGTTTCACTGATGCATTCTCCACAATGGTTTATTAGCGAGAACTAGTCTCAAATAATCAATGCGTGAAGTAGGTTATCTTTAAAATTTCTAACTGAAAATATTCGTTCAAAAATTCTTTTGATAAAGTTTATATCGTCTCTTAATTTTCAATCAAAAACTAATTATGTTGCTTCTCAACCAGTCTGTATTTTTACGCGTAGTTAAATGCATAGAAATTGATGTTAAGGTACTCTTCCATTTGAACAAACCTATGAACGGACAAACAGAATAACCACTTTTACATTTCTAAGCTTCAACTAGCAAGGCACCCTAAAATATTATTTACTCTTTTTCCACTCTCGTTCCAGCGTAATTATGAGTAGGTATTGATAGAACCAGCTTGGTGAGTGTTCCTAGTAATTCATTTACACAACGACTAAATGTGCATAACTGCTAGAAGGGAACAAAAAGAGAGCCCTATGCAGACTCATTTAATTGAAACGATTTTGGGGTTTCTATTTTCTGACGATCAGGATTAAATTTCAAGTTTCACCGAAGATGGAAAATTTCAGTTGATTTTTTCAATATTTATTTATTAAATCGCTAAAACCGCTGGAACAGTACATAAAAACAAAAACTTGAGAATCATACCTCGTGAACCCGAGTGTCAATAGTTTAAAGGAAAAGTGAAATATTTTATTTAAATTTTTGGAAAATCGACGAGTGAATCAATGAAACCAAAAATCTATACTTCGAACCCAATTGTCCTAAACAAGTAAATGAGATTGGGTCGCACGTGTATCATATTTTGATACCTATCTCAACATAAAATAAAATATGGGAAATAGGAAGGAGTGATAAACTTTTAGGAGTGGACCAACAAATCGATGCGTGGTATTGATCCGAAAAAAGTAAAGGAATTATCACAATACCATTCCATTTGCTTATAGTAATGATTTCACGAGATTGATATACATTTATTTCAAGATGCTTTTTGGCACTTAAGTTTCTGTTGGCTAGAAACTTGGTTGGTTGTTGCTTTATTATGGTTTATAATGAAAGGGATCCAAGAGTTAAAAACACATTTACTACCGTGAGGAAACCAGGTGAGATTGAGGATACTAAGAGAAAAATTGATTCTCCAAAGCTTTCCTCCAAAAACCATTTTGCCCTAATTCCCAACATATTTCTATCGTAATCTGATTTATTCAAAGCACAACTTTTACCTGCAGACAAAATAATCTTACTGATGTTCAGACTCGTTAAATATCAAAATTAATATGGGAAATATTGCAAAATATATATCAAGACATATGGATTCTTATTCATCTTGCATGACTAAACCTATCATTAATGATTTTCGAAAGCGATATTAAGGGCTTATGCTAGCATACTATGATAAAATTAGTCATTGTCCAGTCAGATTATATAGTTCTACTTGAAGTACTTTCCTCGTTTCAGACAGTAGGTAAAACTTGGTTATAACGTTTTGTAATAATGAACCGATGACTTTGAGAAGAACTGAATTATATTTCAGTTATATGGCTAACGGAGAATATTAAGCTTAAACGGAGGTTTTGTCGTTCATAATCAGCGGCAGCAGCCCTATTTATATACACTCAGTCGAGGAAATATATTGCACATACTATAATTTAAATGGCTAACATTTCTGAATCAAAAGAACACGTATTGGCAATCATTCACTGGGTACTTTCCAGCATAAAAATCTCGCTCACTTCCACGAAACAACTTCAAGTCCATTGTACATTTAATCACGGCACCACGCAATATTGCAATTTACGGTCCTTATGTTTGGAAGAAAATAAATGACGGCATTATGAATAAATATCGTGGTTAAGTCAATTGTTCCCTTTCCAGATTCAAAGCGCGATTTCCCGATGGGACAACATATCTGAATATATGCATTAAAAATTTTAATAATTGATAAACCATATTCCAGCTAATTGCACGCACTTCACAAAACTGAAAATGAAATGTACGGTTAAGCAATCTTATGATTTAAATAAATTGAAATTCTAACCAGCGAGTGAGATATCATAAATTTTAGTCATTTAATGGACGAGAAACTGGCTTAAAATCAAATGCGTCCATGACTTTACCTCCTTCAAGGGATTGAAGGTAATTATGAGTGCATAAAATATAGGAATATTTCGTTGGTGGTGCAATTACTAAATATAATTAACAACGACCAAATGTCCGCTGACTAAAATGAAAAATAATATGTTTTATATTAAATGATAGACAATTCATTTAATCAAAGTGATTTGCCAGGTGAGTTAGAGATTTTTAATACCTCTTAGATCCTAGTCAAATAATTAAAAAAATGAAAGGTATACAGGGAGACAAAAACACTACTTAAGTAGAGTGCAGACAGAGCCACCCAGTTTATGGATTTTACATCAAAAGAAAGTATTTTATATAATTATTTTTTTTTAAATCAGAAGTGATCCTGTATAGTATTCGCCGTCACTTTGTGGAAACGATTCATAATGAATAAGAATAACTTAATTTTTCCGCACAAGATTGTGTGGAAAAATTAAATTATTCTTATTCATTCAGAAGTGATCCCTTTAACAATAGAGAAAAGCCTTTATTAATAAGGTGAGCTCTGTATACATACACACATACATGTATACACACACACACACACACACACACACACACACACACACACACACACACACACACACACACACACATATATATATATATATATAATCCGAGGATAAATGGATCCGTTATATTATAGTCAATACAAACAAATGGCCGTTATTTTGGGGCAATATTTTGGGCCTTAGTAATAATCTCCTGCGCGAGGTGTACTATTGCAGTTAAAGTACTAAGTAGTTAAACGTAAAACGAATGAACATTCACTGCCTCAGCAAATTTACCTTTCACATTCCTTGCGAGGAACTAAACATCAACAGCAGAGTCCCTTTTTGCTCCCGTGACACTTTCCGTTTTCTTTATGAGCACAACACGGGATGCAATATGAACTTGTTCACTCATGTCAGTGTCAGCGACACGTGCGGACTGCCCTCTCCAAAACAGCAAATGCTAGCCAGCGACCTACATAGGGCCTTGTGTGCTAAGGGTCGCGATAAAAGAAAATCGCGGACCAGTAGGATGGGAGCGAGAGAGAGGTAAAGGGAAGGAGAATAAACAGATTTCCAAGTATGGTCGGGAGAGAAGAAAATTAGACTGCCGAGATTGCAAAGAAGAAGAAGTGGCTGTCATATTCGCCCTCAGCGGACGTTGTTCATGTGATGCAGTTCCACCCCTTGCTGCGTTTCTCCTCATCCCAAAGGACATTTTTGCTAGTCCACAAAATGCAACGATCTCGGACAACCAATCTCTTCTGCCTCTCTCTCTCTCTCTGTCGCCCTTTCTTCCTCCCTCCCCGTCCCGACGCCCACGTGATCGGAGCGAAATTGAAAAAAATATATAGACGTATCTTCGCATCACAAAAATTGCTTCCTTATGTCTCTGCTCGACAAATCTCATCCTCTTCCCAGAAGACACAAAATCATATTGTCAAACGCGGATGCAGCAAGTGTGGTATGGAATATCTGCAATGAAATGACATTAAAATACGTCAAAGAGCCACTGCATTTGTGTATTTCGATTGAAAATAGTAAGCCGTAACGGGAGAAATACGAATACGCTAAAATGTCAAATGGATTTGAAAGGTGCATTTGAATTTTCTGGTTTGCTGCCTGTTTTTTTTTTTTTAATTAGTAGAGCGATTCTAAATGTAATTTTAAAATACTATGGATCAGTTTAGGAAACAAAACGACACTTGTCAAGATTGATTGGTGTTACTTTTTACGGCATGATCATTCTGATTTTACATCATTCATCTGGAAAAGGAATACTCTGTTCACCTGGATTAATATTTTCTCAAGTTTGATGTTTCAATCATATTTAATGCAACAATATTGTATCAGCTTTTAAGTATGTGCCTCTAGCTTAACTATTATAACAATTTACTACGCTTTCAAAAAAGGAAGTTATGTTGCCGCACTTTGTATAATAATAGAGCTAGGAAATCATTTATATCATAAGGTCAATTAGGTAAATCGGTGTACGTCATCTAGTATCCCTGAAAACTATTGTGGCAGACTTCAAACAAATCCCACATGAAGAAAGATAAACATTTCCCCATTTCCTTCTGCAGAACGTAATACTTCATACTCTGCATCAGAATGTTTCCCTTCCCTATTTTTCTGTTTTATTACATCCTCTCTCCTTTCACATCATTTAAACGCACGTCTAACCTTTATATTTCCTCCTTTCCATTTTTACCTTTCTCTTCAAACTTCGTCCAACGAAAACCTCCTTTTCATTGTGTACTTACCACATTTATGCTCTTCAACCTCAGTCTCTCAGGCTCTCAGAACTCAATAATACCTTAGGGGAAATATTTACTCAGTGATATCTTGGAGGTATTGGAATGCTCAAGTCCTACCACCACGAAATGGTTATCGTGGAATTCAAACAAAACATCAATTGAACCTAGAACCCAATACGTAAATAATAAATCGATTAACTGTGCTTTTAATGCAAAGATACTATCAAATATTTCAATAACATCAGACACATTTTTAATGAAAATACGTATGTAAAGTTGAAACATGTTCCTTATGAAAAATAAATATAATTTATTAGTCGTAAAACATTAATGTAAAAACAGAATATATTCCTTCTCATTTTTTTTCGAGAACAAGACTAGCGCTTCAACGCCAAAGGGCCATAAGGTAGAAAACATGTAAAATGATTAAAATGTTTTATACTCTCTCCGTTCAGTCATGCGCATTTTGAAAGGCGTAAGGGGGAGGCGGAAGGTTGGACTTGTTCGCCGGTGAATGGGATGGTGTTGGATAATGGATGTGATACTAATATGGGAGAACTCTACATGGAAGTAAAACTAAAATTTATTGAGATATATCATCGTAGCTTTTCATGAATTTATTTAAACATGAGCATTTTAACTCTAAAAAACATTCAAAATATCTCTTGGAGGTTCAGATATGTTACCAATGCTTTATGTCGCTGGAAATTCCTCTTATTTTTTTTATATACTACACAAACGCATCAATTCATTATTAAAATGTGTTCCTAGGGGCAGTTAAAACTCCCTAGATTTACATAAATACCTACACCGGAAAAAGGTTTCCATCCACCAGTGTACTAAACAGACCAGGTAACACTATCCAAGTCATACCACCCCAATGACCAACAGATGCTGTTGCCTTCCACGTCATGATCCAGAGCATATCGCCTAATAATGAATCCTTGAAAAAGGAAATTAGCAATATAGAAGCCACAGTATTGGCTAAAGGGTTTAATTTTCCAGGGTAAAGAGCATTATAAAAATTAAATTTCACAACATCAGTTCCATTCCCGTAAGTACAATGGAACACCTAAATGGGTCACGCTTACATTTGCATGCAAAAGCTTTAAATCCCAATATATTGCAGTAGACATCGATGAAGAGACATTCTAGTCTCGAAGGAAGGAATGTATAAATAAAATAAAAATCCATGCATTATTGCATATGTATATTTGATGGTATGACGCAATGAAAATATAATAGGCTAATGAAGCTTTATGTGACGGTTCAGCGTAAGTGAAACAAGGAGGTGTTTCAATAAGGGTATGAGCAAAATCAGTAAGGGCCTTCCTAACATTAATTCCAAATCCTTTGTTGCAAACGGCTTATGTAAAAGTCGAAATAATGAAATTCCATTGCAGAAATCCTCCAAATCGTAGGGACAGGGGACGAAGACTTAAGGTGTCTAAGTGGTGGAAACTAACCCAAATGCACATAAAATGAAATTCAACTCCTAAACGGATTTAGGTTAAAGTGCATTTACTCTATAGAGGTCCTTTGAGAGAAAATTATGTAATTAACCCTATATTATACAGACCTTGAATGTTTTCTTGGACAACCGTCTTGACATACTCTTTGGAGGGAGAGAAAGGGCATTCCAATCATGTTCCAATGCCATCACCAACTCAGTCACTTCAAAATCTCACGTTCTTCAAAGCGGATGCATGCACACGTGAAGAACGTGAAATATTTTACTTGACCACCTGCTGGTGATGCCGTGGCGTTGAATTTGCCGAGAATTTAAGGAAGTAAAGCCTTGAAAAGCACCTTGGTAGTCATTAATTTTTTAAGATGTTCCATCATACAAATTTTTATAGTTGAACAAAATATTTACTCTTTTTTTAACGAATTGTTTTTACCCGGCTCTCATGAAATTTTAGAAAAAAATTGAACCAACACGAAGTTATGTCCCCCAGGGGCGCAAGATGAGATTGACAGCGACGGAATTAGGTCCTGCGTCCACTAATCAGGTAATTACGTCAAACCTTTACTCATGAGAGTGACAGGCACAAGGAGTACGAAATTCATAATTCGAATTTTAAGTGCAACAGCGTTTTCGTTGCACCTACGGATGCACTTGACGTTCGTTTTAGCAAGCTGTTTTCTCCACGTGCCATTAAAATGGCAAAATTGAGTTTCACTGAGTCACATTGAGCACATGTTTCCAATATATTTACTATAGGCACAGTAAATGTTTCTCGGTTTTCAAAGTAGACCTGAATTATTGATCCATTGTTCTACATACTCTTAGGTAATACCCTTTTTAGCAGCATTTGGAAGTTATCATTTGTGCATCATATAAAACTAGCAAGGGAAACTAAATGATGCTCTGTTTCAGCCGGTTGATTTTGATGGGGAAAGAGTTACACCAAATTTTACAATAACCTTTAGCTCTCAATACCCGAGGGAATGTCGCGTTGATGTTAAAATAATGCCTTATCGTGAAATAGTTGATTCGAAGAAGGTCGTCTAATACTCTTCCCTGATACTTTTATATGCTACAGCACGGAAATTATAGGCTTGCCATGGGGTAGCGCAATACACTCCGGAATCTCAGGTACGCTGATATTTATCTCAGGACGAACGAGACGGCACATAAGAGAATTTATTAACTTTTCAATGTATCCGAGGAAGTAACACTATGTTCTGGATTACCTACATACTTGCGGAATCCAATAAGTTAAACCTCATTTCCTTGGATAACCCATTGGTATATAATCTTCTTCGGATATTTTTATACTGACACACTGGGCTTGATTACCTATGACTTAAGAGAGAAGACTTTTAATGATAAATATGATAAACCCAGCTATGTGATAAAGCTTATATGATTGTTCCTGCAAGCGACTTACCGATTTGGCAAAGAATGAGCCCAAGCCAGATGTCTCATAATCTTTCATGGTGTACCACTATATTTCTTTAGCTTGACAACATCGATTCTCAATATATTATATGCTGATCTCGTGGTACCAACTAAACGTAAATCGATTCCGAGCTCATTACATTTTATCACATGTATTTTTTGGAATTAACAGTCTGGAAAAGTAAGAGTTTGAGTGGATTTGACTGAAGGATTTTGAGTGAGGCTCAGAGTATGACTTGTGAGAAGTATCGGAACGACTATCGTGCCAATTGAAGTATTTTGTGCTAACTGAAAAGCCGAGTACTCAAGATACTTTTCAAGGTCTAACTACATGTATATCTTGAAGAAAGGTTTTCCGTCACTCAATTTTCCCCTTGCCTTCGACTCTGGTGATCGTCGAGATATTTTTGAAATAATAAATGACTCTTCCGTCGACTAGTTTCAGTGGACCGAAAACTCTCCTTTCACCAAGTGGTAAAAAAATATGTCCATTCCGAATTCCACTCCATTTCCGCATGATATCCTAGCATACAAAATATTTTTTTATTTGACGCATGACGCGTCAGGCCATCGCTGTAAAACTTTACCTCGGACCAATATGACGGCGCAAATATTCCTTCCTCCAACTAACCTAATTGAGAGCCGATTTAGAAATCTAAAAGAAATAAAAAAGCCATTTGTAAATTGCATGACGATGTTTTATCAGTTGAGTTAAAGCTTGAGTCCTATAGTTAATATTATGTAATGCACCAGATTATTATGTATTATGTACATATTATGTATTATTATATACTATTATATATTGTACATATCATATACTATAGAGTTCATATTAAGGATCGCACCAGAAATTTGTTGTTCTACATTAAGTTTGGGTAGACTGACACGTCCTAGTCGGAAAGGTGATGTGAATTTTGAATATACTGTTGGATGACGTTATTCAGCAAAGTGGGAGGCTTAGGTTTTGAAGTGTTGACAACGGTTGTCGGGTGGATTTCTTTGGGTTCGTCCTAGGCGATGGGCCGACTATACGTTTTCTTCTTGTTCGTGTTTTATCTACTTTTAAATGAGAACCTTTTATGCCTCAAGTCTCCTTTGGCGCCCATCCCGAACTAATTTCTTAATGGAGACATACTGCGTTTTCATATGTTTCACTGGTGCTCCGTGGTATGAACAGAAAATAAATTCAATCATGGGACGATTGAAAAACTCAGGTGGCTAGACATGGAATACTTCGATCGAATGGCTTCAAGAGGGGGGTTCCAGAATCATACGAGTTCCAGCATGGTCGATTTTGAACATTCAGGGGACTTGCTATTCTACAAAATGAGGAAGTGAACATGGAGACGAGAAGGCTGCAAGTACAACTTTCGCACACGCACACAGTTTGTATAACTAATTAATTCTTGACCATAGTGAGAACCATTAGAAATCCATCTTCTGCTTCATGATAATTCTCAGCATATGCTGATTCGCTGCGTCATGGTGCAGTCTTTATGCTTCATTTGTTGCGCTAGACTGGCTAAGAACTGGTGACTAGTAAAGAAAGTCTGGTACAACACGACATATTATTAACACTTGTGGACTATATTGAAAAAGAATTTCCACAAAAACTGTTGGCTTACATGAAACATTTACTTTTGTGGGCATTACTGAATATACCACATTAGTACCATCTATTTTTACATTCCTTTAATCCGCGCTTACCTCACTGTTTTTGTTTGACATACTTCGTCGACTTTTACTCAATAAATTGTCACTTTTATCCTTGTGGGGGTTTAAAGGTGATGCAGGAGGAGTGAGATGAGAGGAAAAGTCGGGACGAATGACTTGGAAGGGAGAGTAGGTGTGGAAATGTGGAGATGAACAGAGGGATAGATGATGGTGATACTGCATAAAAAGGAAGTGTAGGCAAAGCAAAGACGGGGATGTGGAAAGTGGCGGGTAAAGGGAAGAGAGAAAGAGGCAAAAGATAGGATAGGCTGCCGGAGGGATGACGCTAAGGGAGGGATAGGGTGGGGAGAGGGCGAGCGAGTGTGCTAGAGCGTAACGATAGCAGGGAGGGAGGGAAGGTAATGAGAACGGTGAGGAGAACGATGAGGAGAACGGTGAGGGAGGTAGGAGGATTTTGGGATGAGACAGGTGAAGTGGGCAAAAGGAATCAAATTGAGAGGAAGCAGGGTTGAAGGGAATGGAAGCAGGGTCGTAGGGGCTGCAGAGGAGGGGTTTAGGGGTAGCGGGAGGGAGTGTGACCGAATAGGGATAATGAGGGGGTAAGGAGGACGTGGCAGGGTGATAGAAGGGCGGGGGGGAGGGGTAAATTCGAGATGAAGAGACATGGGATAAGGGAGGAGGGTGTGGAAGAAGAGATTGAGGGACGCGTTGCGCAGGAGTTCGTGTCTGTCTGTGCGTACCGAAGGTGAAAGGGTGGCTGCTGGGTTATAGCAAGATCGGGGTGGGGTTGGGACGGAGGAAGTTAGGGAGCTCACACGCTGAGGAACAAGATAAGAAAATAAAGGGAGATCTGAGGAATGCCATGGATCCTTTGGGAAGGGAGGTGGTTGCCTGAAAGGGGATGAGGGGGGATGGCCTTATGTGGCATTGACTGATGAAGGAGGATGAAGAGGGACCAAATGGAAGCAAACGAAATGAAGACGAAGGAGTAAGAGAAAAATAGAGGGATCTTGAAAGCAATAAATATTAGTACGAGTGTGAAACAGCGAGACAAATTCCAAGGGCAACGAGTCAACCAAATGAAGCCAATTTAGGTCCATTAGAGGATAATATTTATGAAGACATTCATCGAGTTTAACTACTGAATTTCAAGCTAACTTATGAAAAATTGAAATTCTAACATTAGTCTTGGATATGCAAAATTAGTTGAAGAAGTTTAATGATACACATTCGTAGTTCTTTCTCTACTTAAGAGTTAGTAGATGAGCCCAATCTTTAAATGAAATACAATTATTTACCCTTTGACCATAAAACTAGCTCCTAAAGCATTTCAGGGTCTTCAGAATGCATCGGTTACACATCAATATTAAGAAATCAATGAACTACATTAACAGAATGACTCTTCAGGAAAAATTGGATTAGGCATATCAGGGAATTGGTATTTCCAAAGTTAAATAATACTGAATGATATTTCTTTAAATATGTGTAGGAATAAAGGTTAGTTTAAATGGAGAGAGGGATGCTGGGAGTCAGCTTTGGCTGATTATTAACGGCTACAGCTCTTTGTCCCTGAATTAGGCTTGACCTAATTGAGACTACTGTTAGCTTAATTTTATTAGCTTGTCTGCTAAAAAAACAAATAAGACTGATCGAAAATATACCTAACAATACAGTTAAAATCTCATAAAATCATACAATAAAATATTATGAATTCTAATTGGATAGAAAACTGTAGTAAGATATTTAATATAATACTAGTCTATCGGGTAAGACATGGGTTTTCATGAACCTTGGCATTACACACTACCGTACTCTTAACCGGTAAATAAGATAACATAAAATATCCTTTAACCTCGTCATGTATACAAATATTTGTACGCAGAACGTAGCAATTACAAAAGCGGTTTTTTGGCACGATAAACGTCCTTACTTCATTTCGTCCAATATGCCCATAATTTCCTTCCTACACTCTTGCATTCCCAGTAGTCTAATCCCTATTGCAGTATTTATCTTCTCGTTTTACCTTCTTCAAATTTTTAATAGCCAAATGTAGAATGCAAAATCCGAAATACTCATATAAAAATGTTTACAATAATTTTGAGCATACCTTGCATGCATGGATGTAAAAAACTACCCTCGCCAACTTTCACAAAATTCCATTTGGCAAAATTTTATTTCGTTTCCTCTCTATTAAGCTTATTGTCAAAAATAAATGCCTTACCACGTCGAAAACATCTCCGTACGTTGCACGTAAATATCCCTCATACTTCTAGAACCTGGTTTCTAAGCAATAGTGTGATTACACAAGCACGAATAAATAACGAAATAAATTCTATTAGCTACAATGTGAATAGAAACTAACTAGCCCTCTGGGAGTGCGTCAAAAGGAAAATGAACGCTTCCCCAATTAGAGGGTGAATGTGCGGATAAATGAAACTAATGGGATATCCCACTTATAATTGAGGATTCACGAGCAAGACAAAAGAAAGAAGGGAATTCACCGCAGTGAAAGTGAGATTTCCGGAACACAGGTTGAATTAAAAACCATTAAATAAGCAGAATAATATAATGATCAAGTCAGAAGAAAACCTGAATATTATACACGCCCGAGTATTGAAAGATAAAATTACCGGTCGAAAGAAGCTTAGTGGAAAAGAATAATTACACTAAGTGGTGGAGGACACGTATAAAAAAGCCAAGGAGTGAAATAAATACTTGTGTTTCTGGAGTGGCTCTCCCGACAAAAAATTCTCAGACCGTGAAAAAAATGCCCCAAGAGAGGAGAAAATTGCGAGCAAGAAATGAAACAGACAAGATTAAAACAAGACTCCGATAATGGGTCGTGAAAACTGGCAGGAGAAGCGAAGTCATATGATGTGACGAGTATGAGAGAAAAAAAAGTATATATCAACGAACAGACGAATCCTCGCAAGATGAGGAGGAAGGCTAGGCGAGAGGAGAGGGAGAGAAGACTTAGAAATTATCAACGAGAGAGGAAAGGACGTGTTTGGTAGGTGAGCATAAGACAAACACTCGAGAGGGAACAATTGGAAAGAGAAGAGGAGTTTGGTAGGGGAATAGAATTTGAGGGAAATGAGAAAAGAGCGGGTAAATGAGAATCACAACCTTTAGATCAAAGGAGGACAGACTGATAAATAACACTCACACACACATACACATACATACATAAAAATGCATATATATGTATATATTCATATATATATATATATATATATATATATATATATATATATATATATATATATATATATATATATATATATATATATATATATATATATATATGCGTGTGTGTGTGTGCGTATCTATAATACATATATATATATATATATATATATATATATATATATATATGAATACACTTATTTATATTTCTATATATATACATTCATATATTATACACCATTCATTTAAATGGGGAAGTTGGTCCCATTAGGCATGACTTCCAGGGATAAGGCAATGCATTAGGCGATAAGAAGTAGCTTAATGTGGGGGGCTTATGAATTAAAACTCTCCCACCGTTTTCTTCCACTTATGTCTACTTCCACCACGCCCACCTCCTATCTTTTCCTCTTTCTCTTCGGATTATGACGCACGTGTGCAGATCTCACAAACTCTAACTGAATCCCAGGAAAAGAACAAATCGTGGTGGAGTTATGGCTTCCGATAAGGCGGCGGGAGTTTATTCTTCCAATTGACGTCACAATCGCCACGAGAGATCGGATGCTAGGCGCTTTCTGAATACATTGTCAGGAGTGGCAATATCAGAGGAAGCGGTGGGGCCCTAGAGGATTTTCTCGTCTCAAGTGGAGAAAATATGAGACTTTTTTTCCCGGAACGGCTTTTGACACGTTATAGATTTTGATTTTTCTTTATAAAAGCCTCGGCTCTTACTGCAGTATAGATTAGTACAACCTCAAATTTATTTCTTGGAATGGCATGAAAATACTCAGACAAGAACTAAGAATGGGCCTCTTATGATAATATTATAATATTATTTTCAGAATGAATAACCGTGGGATAAAACATAATGGATATTCAACGGAGCTGTATGTTTTTGGAAAGAAGAAAGTAAGTAAGAAAGGAAGTAAGAATAATAAATGCTCAAGAAGTGGAAATTATTGTTAATTCCAAATAAAGACAATTTCATTTAGTTTTCATCGATTATTTTTCCAGAATATTTAACATTTAGAATGAATTGGTGGCTTAAGAAGTGACTTTACAGAATAGATACATGCTAGACTAAAAAACTTAAGCTATTTAATTTCACATTATTATATAGACGATACCCAGGTTTTGACGATCGTGAAGACGAAGCTGAACGTTGAAATCCAGGTCATATCTCCATTAAATACTATGGAATCTCAAATTTATCTCATATTTCCCATTTTGTTCATTCCGAATTACCAAAAAAAAATAAATCAATAAAAATTACTTTTGAAAATTAAAATTATGTTTTACCCACAATAATACCATGTGCTTTTTTGCCATCGAATTCGGTTACAGAAAAAAAAATCAACGTACCACGTAATCGATATAACTTATCTCTATTCTTTCTTCATTCGAAACAAATCAATGTTCGGTGCTCATTATAATTGGTCTACCACATAAGGTACGAGCAGTAATTATGTCTTTATATCTGAATCTGTATGCTTATCTTATAATTTATCAATGTATTCTGCATGACTCATCGTGTTACCTTATTTTTTCCTATTTTCCTCTTCTTCTGATGGTACTAAAAATATAAATCTACAAAAATAGGCTGGGAGTACAAAACACTAGGTGAAAAGGATAAGGGATGTAGGATAGGGAGGCGGTTAATTGACTGATGGAAGAGGAAAAAGGGAAGAGCGTAAAGAAAAAAGGACGAGATTACTTTTATCCGCTGATATTGCATGATGAAAGGCCAGGATAAATCAGGAAAGAGCGAATCTGTACTTTTTCTCAGCGTATGTGAATAGCATATGCGAGTACAATGTTCTCAGCAACATGGTACTCATGCCGCTTTAATTGAGCAATCTACAAAGAGACCCTATTTGGACATGCTCTTGTTACAACCAAATACGTATGGATAAGACACAACAAATCAGAGCTATTTTCTCATCTGCATTGTTTTGAAGCACTATTAATTTCAAGCGCATTCATTGCCTCAGATATATCAGAGTTCTTACACAAAGCAATTTACTTTTAGTTTTATAGGCGTGCGAATAAAGGATCTGCTTGCGTTGAAGGCACTATGGATGTTCAAATCACTTTCTCTTGGTGGAATACTGCATGTTTATCATTTATGCTACCACATTGTTTCAAACAGAGCCGAGCCAATACTCACCAATATTAACTGAAGTGTGGAACTTTTAATAACTTATTTTAAATATTATACTGGCCTGAATTTCATTGATTGTGAGAGTCAGTTCTCGGGTATCAAGATGGAACATCTTCATTTTTCCTTCAATAAGTGAATATATGCCCACGGGAGAAAACATTATCCAAACACTGAACAATTAATTGGGAAATGAAATTTCGTGTTCCATGGCCTCCAAGTTTGGCAAGATATCACTTTAGATAAACACTAAATTATATTCATGTAGAGGTGGTATCTCGGTGTATTCTTACTTACACGAGTACCTAATACTTACGAGTGTTTACGTCTACATCTACACAAATAATCCGCAATACACCTCAATGTGCGTATCAGGTTGTGCAAACACTGGTTTTGAAGTTTAAGGGATGAGAGAAAAGAAGGATGTGAGAGGGATAAAATAAGGGGAAAAGAATCCATTCAAAATCTCTTATTATCCCATATTATACTAATTAGTGATTAATATTTCATACAACCACATGAGTAAGTCAAGAATGAGTAGATTACAGTATTAGTCCGTTAGAATATTCGTACATTAAATTCGTATCCTTAGTATAAAAATGTTTAAACGAAAAATAATCATTTTTCACCTAAAATGAGAGGAATAGCTGTGCATTCTCATGTGAAGATGATTTTTCATGTCATATAACATATTTTTTTTAATTATGAGAGATTCAGCAAAGAATAGGTAGCTGCTGGCACACCGGTTCATCCAAATAAGGGCATTAAGTAATATTCGGGTTAATAAACATACATTTTGAAACATTAAATGTAGGGGAACTCAATTACCTGTAAACCTTAGAAGAATTTAGTAATAACTAGTGACGTTTTACACGGTATATTATCTAGTTCCACTTTAAGAAGTGGCAGCACAAAAATCAATCTCAGGTAAAAGGGGACACGACCAAGAAACATTTATTGTTTGAAAACATGAAAAAGCTTCAGAATAGGCACTAAAAATATCAATTCAGGTAAGGGAACTTCAATCAAACTCCAAATTTTTTGGTTTGCCATATTTTCATTTCTTTGTTAATAAGCCGTTGCTTTTCGGATCCAAGGAAAAAATAAGGACGCATCCATGAATGTTGTCAAGCCTTGAATTCTATTATTTTGCGAGAGATAAGATGAGAAAATGGATAAAACAAAATTTTCACCGAGTAATTTTGTTAATACATATCGGAAAGAATGACTAGCAGCTTCTTAAGATTGGCTGCCACTGGTTGTTGTTTACGTCAGTCATACCAAGGACCAAGTTTGTTCATCACAAATTCAAGCGTTATTAGCACAAGATCACGAATTTACAGCTGACACAATGGGATAATTTTTTTGGTGTAGTTTCGTCAATACAACATACTTGCATTAAATTTGCGCAATTTTATCAAAAATATAAGAAATAGCAGGAGATAGCTTGACGAATTGATTTGGCATGACATTGATGAAAATAGTGGTAACTGCTTGCAAAATTAATGTAAATTACGTTATCATTTCTAAAAGTCATGTTAATGAGCAGAATTATTTTGAAAATAGAAATAAATGTATAATAATAATTTATTGCGAAGGTAAGAAAATTACCTCTTTAAGATATAAAATATGTAATTAAAAAATTGGATGCTGAGGTGCCGAATGTTTCCTAAGAACTTAAAGATCAAGGAATAAATGCATTACAGAACTTGATAGAACAAATCATGTTTTTATTTTCATGCAATTTTCAAGTTTTTAACCAATGGAATGGATGCAACGGTAACAAAAGGGATAGCCGGATCATTTCCACGGTTCCTGGTGGACGCATTTCATGTCGCACTATTTGGCTGATCTCTATATTCGCATGCTACAAATGATTATTACTTGACGGAATGATAGCAGGAATAGCTCCATTTTTAATTCCAATACGCTGTGACACATTTAACTTGATAAAATAATCTTGACAGATTGACCTACAATAAGCAGACCAATTGGGAAAAAGGAAACATCCCATTCCGTGTTGAACAGTTCCCGAAATTGTTTCCCAAGTCTGATTCTTATCACCCCTACCTTTGTATGACGTTCGTATTGCTTCCCTTGTCTCTTTCATTTATGAATGAGGAAATGAAATGTATTCTGTAGTTAATTCTGGCCACTGATTGAGAGAAAACGCCTCATCACCGATCTCTTTTATTAGTATTTAAATCCAAATGGGCATGAGCTAGTCAGAATTGTGCACAGAAAATAAGATTGCGAAAAATGTTTGCATGAAAGACATTACCTACCTACCTCTTACACCAATTTATCACAAACAATTCCTGCAAGTCTCCTTTTCATGTCCCAATCCTTTCTACAACTTTGAACTTATTTCTACAAAGCAAAAAACCCTTTTTTTGTCCGGTACCTTTCACTATTGTAGAATTCTAATCGGTTGATTTATTCTGAAAGTCTACTTGAAAATTCTTTTTCCATCGACTTGACCTTGAACTTACCGAGTTCCTGATCCATCCAATTGATTGAGTTTTCTGAAGTCACACAACCCTTAGACTTCCAGAAAATCGCTTCGTTTTGTGAGTTCATCTAATCCCAGGAAAGGAAAGCGATCTTCCAATTACTCTGTCCCATCCGTGCTCTGGTGACCAGCTAGTTCCCTGGGTGAGGGAGTCACAAGAATGGCATGGAGAGGCTACCGGATTTGTCCAAGTCTTCGGCGTCCGCCCTTCACCCTACCCACCTTCATCTCCTCCAAATAGCCCTTCCCCTCCAAATCCCAGTGCTCCCTGTCGGAGCCAATGGCACGCCGATACTTTCCTACACACCCACCTCTCCCGCTGCCGTCCAAGATTAGGACCCTCACCAATATCCAGGGACCAAGAGAGGTGAAATGGAAGTCTGTGCCATTCACGAATATGGGCCCACACGGTGGGCATTTTCGCGTGGGAGACCGAATTTTTTCGGAACCCTACGGGTCCGGTGAGGTCGGACTCAAAATCGCCCTGCTTGGCATTCATTCGTCTCAGCCTGCCAACGGCCTCAGGGCCTTCGGCTCCTTTCCTTTCTCCGATTGCTATTTTAAAGAGACCGAACGGTGAACTTTGGCGGTCCCCGATCCATATTCAACGAAAGTGCCCACAATTCAACTGTCTAAAGACTTGAGTGACATCCCCATTGTACACTCGCTCCGATCTAGTGCATGAAAGTATTGCATTTTTAATGTCGCTATTTTTGTGCAAAATTATGACCAGAAATGAAAATAAAACTCAAACATAGTATGAATACATTTCTTTCTTTGTTCGAAACGATGACGAAATCGACCATATGACAAATTGAAATAAAGTTGAGGCGCAAATACATTTAATATGTAACTATGGGTTTAATCCCGGTTATAAATATTTTAAACTGTTATTACCAAAAAATAATATCTTGATGAATGAACCATTCTATAAATATTATATTCCATAAGATTTAAAAAAGTTTCCCCCAAAGAATTGCCTTTAAATGTTAATAAAATTGGTAAATATGAGAAATGAATAATCTTGAAGGAGTTAGCGACACATGAAATATCCTTAAATCTGAAAGCCCCCTCCTAGCTTTTTCTATGAGTGGGATTAAATACTATTAGAAAGGTAAATTATGACATAATTTGTAGCCACCAATAAGGAACAATTTTTATCAGCAAAGATTGTAAAAATAGGCTTGATTAAAATGTAACTTCATCCTACTTGAAACGAGCGGTTAAATTGATTGTAGTGTAACCACACAGTTTTTTTACACACATACATGTAGCATGTAAAAGGAAGAGTTTCACTAATGGTTTAAGACAAAAATTGGGACCCTCAATGCCTCTAAAGCCTCATCGAAACCTGTAGGTTTCGATGAGGCTTTACAGGCGATTATGGGTTGAGTAAAAAATTAAAAATATGGCTTGCCTGCATTTTTGGCTTGTTTATTTTACGTAGCAAGTAAAGGCAGGGCGTACAGTAACAGGGTAGGGTACGGGAGTTAGAGGATAGCGCGTAAAAAGATAGTAATACGTGCTAGTGTGCGCGTATACATATACATAAATACACACACACACACACACACACACACACACATATATATATATATATATAAATATATATATATATATATATATATATATATATATATATATATATATATATATATATATATATATATATATATATATATTGTTATGTCCCGGCCTAATTTCCCCGACGCAGCTCATTTCTCTTTCGCGAGGAGGTCTATTCGCTTGCTGCGCAATTCACATTTTGGGATTTTTCCACTGATTGCCTGTCAACCGGATGCTTGCGTCGCCTCGAGGGAGGAGGAGGCAAGCATGCGACCACAGCTCGCGAATATGACTAAATATGGGAATAAAGCGCAGTAGAATGCTGAATCCGGGGCGCGGCCGGATGCCGCGGTCAAATAAAAACCCCGCGGAGCCTCTGCTCCGCGTCTTTTCGTCGAGGGGCCGCGTGCACGTCGGGAGGGGGAGCCGAGAGCCGTGAAACCGGAGACTCGCCGATTGACCCGGGGTTCGCCGCAGGACGAGATACTCACGCCGGAGTCGCTCTTGTTTAAATACAAACTCCTAGCGAAAGCCCCCGTATCTTTTATTTCACCGTACTAACTCGCCATTTGGACCACCCTCGTCGTCCGGAAATTCCTCAGCGTTAGTCAAGATCCTTTTCTGAGACGTCCCTTGTCGCGCTGTCCTCGAGGGGACACGACAATATATATATATATATATATATATATATATATATATATATATATAATACACAGTAACACATAATATAGAAACACAAAAAAAGAGAACACTCACACGTATTTTCTTGATATTTCGACGGAAACAATCCGTCTTCCTCTGAAGATGTAGAAGTAATCACGATTACTTCTACATCTTCAGAGGAAGACGGATTGTTTCCGTCGAAATATCAAGAAAATACGTGTGAGTGTTCTCTTTTTTTGTGTTTCTATATTATGTGTTACTGTGTATTGTACTATTCGGCACTTTCGTGTTACGTCTATGAAAGCATATACTATATATATATATATATATATATATATATATATATATATATATATATATATATATATATATATATATATATATATATATATATATATATATATATATGTATATATATATATATATATTTATATATATATATATATCCCTCCTCGGACTACAACCTTGACTTGGTGGAAGGGCTTGTGCGTTCCGATGACCCCTAGAGCTGTGCTGGCGGGAGTAATAATTATTGCTCATGGTAGGAACACCCATGCCAGATAGGTCGAAGGTTAGGAGCCAGACGAAAGGTAGTCCACGCAGCGTCTGTTCCTCAGTGAGGCGGCTGCAATGGCGACTGACCCCAGTGGGGTGGCCAATAAGTGATGGTGTCACGTTAAAAACACTATTGAGGAAGGCAACGGGAAACCACCTCAATTATCATTCCCAAGATTAGTATGATGGACTATACAGAGATTTTGAGTCCTGGCAACTACGGGGCTCGGCCCAATCAGCCGTGTGTCGTGCCCGGCAGCGGGGGAGGCAAGGCTTTCGCGGTCGTCATCCCACGAAACCCTGGCAAGGGAAAACCAACAGCAGCAGGACAGAAGACGCAGGAGAAGAATGCCAAATTAGTTAGAATAAGAACGTGGAATGTTAGGACAATGATGAGGACAGGGAAATTGGAGAATGTTAAACGAGAGATGGGAAGGGGAAATATCGATATTTTAGGTCTATGCGAGTTGAGATGGAAGGATAGCGGGGATTACTGGAGTAATAATTATAGAAAATTCTACGGCGGCGGGGACGAGAGCCAACAAGGGGTTACCATAGTATTAATGAAGAGGTAGGAAGAAGCGTAGTCAACATAGAGCAGGTAACGGATAGATTATGAGATTTTCTAGAAAGAATAATGCTAAGCTAAACAATAAAATAGGAGGGCAAAAACTAGAGCATATAGAACAGTTTATTAGCTCGGAAGTGTTTTGGACCAACACGGTCAAGGTAGTAGGGACGTAAGGAGAAGAATTTTGCTGGGCAAAGAGACTTTCACAAGGAGGCGGGAGTTGAAGACAGGGACGTTGAGTAAGGATGTTTAGAAAAGACTCGTAATAACTTTAATTTGGAGCGTAGGCATGTACGGCGCGGAAACGTGGTCATTGAAGGAGGAGGATAAACGTAGACTGGAGGCTTTTGAGATGTGGGTGTGGAGAAAAATGGAAAAGGGAAAATGGACCGAAAGGAAGACAAATGAGGAAGTGGGAGAGGCATGGAAAAGTGGATGAAGGAGGTATTGACCGGCAACGGGATGTTGAAGACTAAAATGGAGGGGAGAATGTTAGGCAAACGAGGAAAGGGAAGGAACAGGATAGGGATGTTGGACAGAACGAAGGGAGGAAGAAAATCCTCAGATATGAAGAGGGATCTGATGTAGAGTAGAATATTTTGTTTTGCTAGGAGTCACAAATTATTGAATTAGTAGCTAGGTCCATCCAAAAACTACCTTAACCGGTAGATTACCTAATAGTATATACATATATATATATATGTTTTGACATACAAATGCATATATATAATTAACTTTAATCTACAGGTTGAGATGGGTTTGGGTTTTTCATGGGACACAAGCCGCCAAATGTTAAAGTGGCAATTCCCTTGTCTCTTTTAACCTTGCATCCAACATAACAATGAGTCCCTCACCAATTTATTTAAAGATAATGGAGACATACGCATTAGAGTAATTTATCACTGACAGCATCTGACCTGAAGATGACCTAAGAGAAAGGCAAAAAAGCTTTAATTATCTGAAACTTATCCTTGCACGTGTTTTACATTAATATTTTCAGTTTTCTGTTGAGCCGTCCAAGTTATGTATATATATATATATATATATATATATATATATATATATATATATATATATATATATATATATGCTTTCGTAGACGTAACACAGAAGTGCCGAATAGTACAATACACAGTAACACACAATATAGAAACACAAAAAAAGAAGAACACTCACACGTTATTTCTTGATATTTCGACGGAAACAATCCGTCTTCCTCTGAAGATATAGACGTAATGACTGCTGGAGTTGTTGAGGTGAGGGGTGCGAGAGAAAGGGAAGGGGGCCAGGAGAAGGGGAGAACGGGAGGCGAAGGAGGGGTGAGGGTGGGCTTCCACAAAGTAACAATTTTAGGCCACTCCCATCAGTGAACGACATTGAGGCCCGGATGCTCACCACTTAACATTAGGATTAATAACCACCGCGCCTCGTGCAATCCCTCCTCCCCGTCCGCGGGTCTCCCCATCCCTAAACATGCTTCCCATCATAATACCCCTTTCAACCTGTGCTACAATGTTTCCGTCCTGGCCTCCCTTCCCACATCCGATAACCCTATACAATTAAAAACACTTGAAATGGCATTCATTTACATCTGTATGGCCTATCAGCATCCGGGCCTCAATGTCGTTCACTGATGGGAGTGGCCTAAAATTGTTACTTTGTGGAAGCCCACCCTCACCCCTCCTTCGCCTCCCGTTCTCCCCTTCTCCTGGCCCCCTTCCCTTTCTCTCGCACCCCTCACCTCAACAACTCCAGCAGTCATTACTTCTATATCTTCAGAGGAAGACGGATTGTTTCCGTCGAAATATCAAGAAATAACGTGTGAGTGTTCTTCTTTTTTTGTGTTTCTATATTGTGTGTTACTGTGTATTGTACTATATATATATATATATATATATATATATATATATATATATATATATATATATATGTCTATAATTTGAGAAAAGCCTTTCAAATTTAATATTGGATAGTCAAAAGGTAAAGATATTGCGCAGGTAAGATATTAAAAAACCTTGGAAATAGATTAATAGGAATACTGTAATCGGGCGTGATTGTTATGAAAATGGGGAGGTAACCGAAGACTTCGCTAGACCACAAATTTGATGATAACAAAAATAGGTAATGCCATTGGATGCATGAATAACAGAAAACTTGCTATTCTGTCATGTGTTCCCAAGGTTATTTTGCGTCCAACAGGGAATTACATTTAAAGAAAGTGGAGGAAAATGATAGACAATGACGATTTCATTTCAGAAAAGGTAATAGTAAGATAGAAGATACCCTGGCACTTCGCTTAGTCATAGGGAAACTGGTGGAAATAAAGAGAAATATCTACCTTAATTTGATTAATTAGGAAAAGTTCTTTGATCCTCTAGGCTAGCAACTTTTGTCTCAAATCATGAGGAGAATCAAATATTCTAAAATAACAAGATGATTATTTTTCAACGCTACCGATACCAAAGCACTTTAATGAAGTAAAGAGATGTAGTATAGAAGGAAAAATGAAAAAAAGGAATAAGAAAAGGATGTTCTCTTCCACCTTATAAATTTAACTCATACATTGAAGAGGCTTTAGTGACAATGAAGGGGAAATCTAATGGTATTCAGGGAAATGGAAAAAGATACCCTGCATTAGATTGCTTGATGACGCAGCCAGATTCAGCCAAAAATACTCAGAATCCTATCCACTGCATTGGCAATATGGGAACTGATAATAAATGTGAAATACACAAGGCTATGATAGCTTATAGACACAATTCGTAAATTTATTGGTAGGGGAATCAAGAATAAGCCAAGGAAAACAGTTTTGCTGCATTGGGAGCTTAATAGCAAAACATAACAGATGCAATTCTGTAGTGAAAACAAGAAAAGATTTGTTGAAGAAGGCTCATGGAAATAGAAATATATTTTGGTAAACAAACACATGAGTTTTCAAGAAGTTCTCTCGGGTTTCCCACCGGGTCAGGTTGCAGTACACCTGAGATTAGAAATAAGTAAATATTTTTCAAAAACGTTTGTTTGGAATGCATCACCATACGGATGTGAAAGTGGGACCCAAAAAAAGGTCTCGGTTGTAAGCAATCCGACTGTGCATTTGGAGAAGGATAACAAGTTCGAGATGATAGGGGTATTGAAAGGAATTAAAGAAGAAAGAAATGGATAAAAGGAAAATTAAATTTGTTGAATACAATACGCGGCATTAAAACTTCCTGGAAAAAACAATGGAAAGAAAAGTACTAAAACGAAGGATCATTCCTAGAAAGAAGTTTCTGGGTGACAGAAAAAATTCCATGCGAGCCACAATACACAAGAATTTGAAAGGAATCTCAATGGAAAGAGACAAGGCTCCGCCTTTAGAAGTCGATGTCGATCATGTGTATGTAAATATAGTATACATATATATATATATATATATATATATATATATATATATATATATATATATGCTTTCGTAGACGTAACACGGAAGTGCCGAATAGTACAATACACAGTAACACACAATATAGAAACACAAAAAAAGAAGAACACTCACACGGAGTGGTGAAAATAGGGCAGTCCACCACACTCCATCCCACCATTTAACTCTCTCCCGCCCTTCCCCTATTCCTCTTGCACTTCCAAGAATGTAGTTTATCTTCTTACCTGTAAACTCTGCCCGTCATTTTACATAGGCCAATGTTCCACACCACTTAACATTAAGATTAATAACCACCGCGCCTCGTGCAATCCCTCCTCCCCGTCCGCGGGTCTCCCCATCCCTAAACATGCTTCCCATCACAATACCCCTTTCAACCTGTGCTACAATGTTTCCGTCCTGGCCTCCCTTCCCACATCCGATAACCCTATACAATTAAAAACACTTGAAATGGCATTCATTTACATCTGTATGGCCTATCAGCATCCGGGCCTCAATGTCGTTCACTGATGGGAGTGGCCTAAAATTGTTACTTTGTGGAAGCCCACCCTCACCCCTCCTTCGCCTCCCCTTCTCCTGGCCCCCTTCCCTTTCTCTCGCACCCCTCACCTCAACTACTCCAGCAGTCATTACTTCTATATCTTCAGAGGAAGATGGATTGTTTCCGTCGAAATATCAAGAAATAACGTGTGAGTGTTCTTCTTTTTTTGTGTTTCTATATTGTGTGTTACTGTGTATTGTACTATATATATATATATATATATATATATATATATATATATATATATATATATATATATATATACTCATATATACAGAAACATATATAAGGAAAAGGGATAGGAACACGTATAAAGGACGAACACAATAGAGGTGGGGAAGGCGGAATCGAACGGATCACAAGAGTAAAAATATTTCCTCAACCGGGACTCGAACACCGGATCTTTCCACTTGCCGGGCGGATGCTCTTAACCACTTGAGCTATCGAGGGCATGTAATTTACCCTGAGATCCGTGGGTCTTAAATGTCGCCAAGCGCCCCGATTCTTTAGCCAAGAGATGGCGTCAGGGGGCTGTTTCACCCACCAAAGGAGAAATAGACAATACACAAGAGGAAAGGAGAGTGGTTAGAATTCATACAACATCATACAGGAAAAGAACAGTGCGTTTCGTGGCACGCATAGCCAGAAGAAAGAGATGAGCCACATTTTTCCTTATATATGTTTCTGTATATATGAGTATTTATTCGCCGTTTGGCGGGATTTCGTGTTTGAATGTATATATATATATATATATATATATATATATATATATATATATATATATATATATATATTTGTGTGTGTGTGTGCTAGTCTATCTAAATATATGCACATACTCCATAAGGGCAACTCTTCCACTTCACATACTTCCTTCCTCCCTTCATTTCATCCATCATGCCTATTATCTTTCTCCCCAGCCTCTTTTGCCTACCGCTCTTTCCTTTATCAGAGATTTCAGATTCCCTCTGAAAATCAAAATGCCCTGCATTCATCAATTTCTCCTTCCTCTCAGGGATTTCTACCTTCAATTTACTCTCCTTTCCTTGCTCACAACCGCTTTGTTGGACTGGAAAACTAAAGCTTGATCATCCGCAAATCACTATTCGATTATACTTTTGGTCCTTTGGCTTGAATTCCTATCTCAAGTTCTTCCAAAGATTCTTTAACCATATCCTCCACCTAAACGTTTTGAATCACAGGTGATAGTGGACACCTCTGTCGTAACAAACACTGTCCATCCAGACTATTTGCCGCTCAAACTTGAATAGACAAAGACATGCTTAATTTGCAAGTGAGTCGCTTATTCCTCCAATCTACTCCTAATTTCTAAATGTCGGTCACTAAATCTTACACGATTTAATTTTATGAAAGACTTTCACAAAGTTGACAAAGCATTTAAATACATCGTATTAAATTTAATTTTCCTTTCTTTTAGTGAGCTCATTATTGCTATGATGCCATGCTTGGTTCTCTCTTTTCTGAAGGCAAACTGATCATCCCTTATGTAGACATTGGCGCTCCACTCCTTCTTTTTATTGATGATTTTGAGAACCACTTTAGCTGCATGCATCAAACTTGTTTACCTGCCGCCCTAACAAACGGTTCTTTTCTTGGTATTGGAAGTAACACCGATCTGACAAAGTCTTGCGGCCAAATTTCTCCATCATAAATGCTGATTATTCATAAAACACATTCTCCTAAAGCTTTAAGTTTTTGGGGACGTGTATCTACTGCTTATTTGATTACATTACCAAAAATACCATTCAATATCATTTCTATCATGTTCCATTATATGTCTTTACATCTGTGTTAAATACTTCCAATTTTATATATATATATATATATTATATATATATATATATATATATATATATATATATATATATATATATATATATATATATATATATATACAGGGATCGTCCGGAAAATAAGTGTACTGAGCTCAGGAAAAAAAGTTTATTACACTTTTACATATCGTAAGCTAATATTCCTCAAAATAGGACCCTTGTGAGTCGATACAATTGTTCCAACGGCGTTCCCATTCCTGGAACGCTCCCGCGAAGGCATCATCGGGAACCTCTCGAAGACACGTCGTCACGGCCTCTTTGACGGCGTCCAAAGTCCCGTATCGCGTTCCTTTCAAACTCATCTTTATCTTCGGGAACAGAAAGAAGTCCGGTGGTGCCAAGTCCGGGCTGTAGGGCGGCTGCGGCAGCGTTGCCACGCCGTGCTTGGCCAAGAAGTCCGACACGACAAGCGCGGTGTGAGACGGCGCATTGTCGTGATGCAGCCGCCAGATGTTTTTGATCGCTGGCCGGACGCGGGCGACTCGTTTTCGAAGCCTGTCGAGCACTTGGACGTAAAATGCAGCATTTACAGTTTGTCGTTCAGGTACAAATTCGTAGTGGACGACTCCCCTTTTCTCAAAAAAGACAATGAGCATCGCCTTGATCCGAGATTTGCTCATGCGAGCTTTCTTTTGACGGGGTGATGATGGGGTGTGCCACTCCGCACTTTGTCTCTTCGACTCCGGGTCGTACTCAAGGATCCACGTCTCGTCACCCGAAACAACGTTCTCTAAAAAATGTGGATCATTTTTTCAGTGATCCGCAAGTTGTGTCGCGATTTCCAAACGATTGAGTCTTTGATCATCACTGAGCACTTTCGGCGCCAACTTTGCACAAATTTTTCGCTTCTGTAATTGCTCCCTAATAATCTCGTGCACTATTGTTTTTGGCACATTACACTGCTCTGCTATCATCCGAACACTAAGACGACGATCAGAGTTCAGTACATCGCGAACTTGTCGCACATTTTCGTCGGTGAGTGTCGTTGATGGGCGTCCAGGCCGTGGTTCGTCGTCGACCTCTTTTCTGCCCTCCACGAACATCTTGTGCCACCGAAAGATCATGTTTCTGGACATGGCTGACTCCCCGTAAGCCTGGTTAATCATAACGACAGTTTCGGTAGACGATTTCCCAAGCTTTACCGCAAATTTGATGGAATAACGCTGCTTCGGCATCGCGTTCCGTGACGTGGGTCGAGCGTGGAGGTTCGCGTTAACAGAGCTCCTCACTACACCACAGCTCGGAGCCGACTGCCTTTTTCAGCGTCGCTTGCAAACATACCCCCCTCCAATTGCAGCCCGTCAGAGGGGTGCTGGGCGCGCCTGGAGCGGCGGGAAAAAATCAGTACCCTTATTTTCCGGACGAACCCTGTATTCCATGGTTTAGGAAGTTCTTGGCATCCCTTTGAGTTCCTGTCCCTGTATATATATATATATATATATATATATATATATATATATATATATATATATATATATATATATATATATATATATGTATATATATATATATACGTACGTACGTATATATATCATATAGATGCGTACGTACGTCATATATATATACATATATATATATATATGTATATAACGATTGTACGGAAAAACTCATACGAGCGGCACAATAATTGGCTGACACAATATAACACAAATAGAATAGAATAGCAACATTTGAAAGGACACTCGCACAGTAAATTGTCCGAGCTTTCGGTCCTCTCAGTGGCCTAGGGTGTTTTCAAATGAGACTCAGGAGTCTCACTTGAAAAAGGCTTCTGAGAGGGAGTATTAATTACTAATTAAGCAGGGAGTATTTCAGGTAGTACTATTCAAAATTAAACAAATATCAAGAATGAAAAAGAGAATACCTACTTCACCGGGCTATCTACTTTAATAGTGCACTAAATTAAGTTTATTTATATCAACGCGGCTAAAGAGCATTTGAGTGCTGGTAGGAGCTACAGTTTGGTAATATTTGACACAAAGAAAATAGAAAATGGGTTAATAACTTACGGCCATTCAGGAAGAAATTTCTTACTGTTTGATGCAAAAAATATTTTCACGGTCTAGAGAGCAAAGACACTGTACGCCTTTTACACTTCATGGCATATTTCAGGAGATAACTAAATTGGTTTGGGAACTAATTATTTTAAAATTTTATTTGGGACTAATTAGTCATGCAGAAACAAGCATATTATGTTTACTTATTTGAATTCTTTAACCTGCCATAGCTTTCCGAGATAAAAATTTAGATTGTACATGTATAAGAAATATCAATGGGAAAACTTGACTTCTACGGCATATAAAATTAGGAATAATTTTGCAAAAATGTTATTGAAGACCTAAAAGAGGCAAACAAACATTTTCAGATTTGAATGGGAGGACTAAGTTACCTTTTAAATAAGGTTTTGTACAAAGAAAAATTTTTTTCACGGCTGGTTTCAGCAAATCTCCCCATCCCTACGATGTTTCACATTACCAACCTTGTCAATGAATATGTTCGACGGCGACGACTGTTTATGAAACACTCTTTATCAGATGGGTGTTCGCTACTCTTCAGAAAATGTTGAAAATCAAGAAAGTTTACGGATGTAGCTCTGGTGCAGCTCATGTAATAAAAAAACCTAATATCCCAAAAATCTTCCGTTCAAGTATCAAATAATATTCAGCCCAGGCAATTAACCCAGGTTTTTTTCACATTCTTCTCAGCTGGGGTACTGAGCTCACTAAAAAATGGTGAAATTTATCCCTTTAATTATTTCAAAATACACCCGACTCATAAACTCTGCGTTTGTTGATTGACGCCTATGAGCGACATTACACGGCACTCAAGTATAAAATAAAATTATGAAGACAACAATCATTGCTACTAAATGGGTACCCGACACAGCTGAACACGGAGCACTCTGGCAGAAATATAAAAGAGAAAGGAATAACAAACAAAACGAAAACAAATATCATGAAGGGTGACTTTTTTGTGTCTAAGGAAAATAGCAGGATATTAAGAATGAGGGCGTAGGTATGAAACATCCGGTCAAAGGGAAAGGAGGCTGTGGAGAGACGGGAAGCTGGTGTCAGTGAGTTACAATTTATCAAACACGGGTTTACCGCCGTCCTCATGTTCCTTTCTTTTATCATTTCCAGCCCTCTCCCCGAGGCCAAGGTGGAACGAAAGGCCAGCTAGAAAAAAAGAAGATTGATAGCGAGAGGAGAGGGAAGGGAGGGGGCGTGTGTTTCCTGGGAGGAGAAGTTGGCGGAAAAACGAAAAAGTCTCGTCGAATGGATCATCGATGGTCCTCGTGGAGCAGAGGGAGGGACTGGGAGAACCCCTGAACTGAAATAGACCTCGCGGGTGAAAAGTGCCCCATTAAAAAGAGGCAGGTGTCCTCTTCTCCCCACTGGCTTCTTTTGCTTTCTTCAAAACCCCTTTGCTCAACTTGAAGCCTGAAGCATTGACTTTCATCAAACCTTCCTTTAAGTTTACTCATTACATTTAATCCTAAATCCGTTAGGGCGTGTGTAACGGACGAGAACCTGGACTGTGATGATGATTTTAATAAAAGTACTGCCTCGAGATAGTCGGTCCTCGTCCCAGCAATATAAGAAAAATCTATGGTTAGGGAACGGGATAGAGAAGCAAGGAAAACATCAGCAAGGATTTTTAATTAAACCCGTTTCGTCCAAAAATTGAGGCACGAAGTCTATTTAGTAAAAAAGAGGGAAATTTTTAAACGTTTGAGGGGCATGGAGCTGGAGAAGCAGATAAATTATTACGACCAAAAGTAAGAAAGATAAAGTAGTCTTCGATATTGTGAAGAGAAGGGAGGTTTTTGAAAAAGACACCGCGGCGGGGTAATAAAATGTTTTAAATAACAGTTGGACAAGATAATGTGCGGGAAACAGAACCGATATATTCAGATGTTGAGACAGGGAAGTAAAGAAGAGAATCCGGAATAGTGCAGAAGTCACTGTGGTAATATATCTCAGAAGTGAGTCGAAAAACAAGAAAGCTATGCAATTCTTCCCTGAAGTCCATAAGTACTCAAGACATTAGACAAACTATGATAGTTATCTGTGAGGCGAGTTACAAGTGTAGGCTGAGACGTTTAAAACAAGATGCAAAAAAACTATTCAACCCGAGTATAATAAAATTGAGCAATCGTATCAGTTGCCCCAATACCATATTAACGTGGTGATATTAAATTCGATAGGATGTTGTTTGGTAGCATTTCACAGAAGAATGCTTTTGGATAGGCTGGAAATGTCGTGACGAAGATATATTGAACTAGAGACTAGATGAGGAACTCATCCTTTCCAAATCCTTTGATAAAAGTTCGTTCTGGAATGGCCAGCCTCGCAGCTGAAATAATATTTAGATGGGGATAATTTTTTTATATGGAACCATGGTGGGTTGGACCTCGCACTGAACTAAACGGCCGGTGAATTTCACGTTTTTAGGATAGAGCCTGTGGTTTGGCAAATGTTTCTGCTGCCCAAAAAAAAGAAATGCATTCAAATGGGTATTTAGATACCTGATTCCGGCAATACTAAATTTTCAAAAATAAAAACCGAAACGGTAAACAGCGGAAAATTTTTCAGGACGGTTGAAAAATTTACTCTTCATGTATACCTTTCGGTAAGTCTTGATTTCCTTTGCAAGCAAGGAATAGGAAATTATTCCCAATTATTATCATATTATATTATTACCAATTATTATCTACAACTACATCTATACATAACATCGCAAGTCATCTCAAGGATGTGTGGCAAGGGAGTTCGGTCAGCAGAAATTCCACTAACACTCCTTAACTTCCACATACCCATGGTATCCCGTAATCTACCACACCGACACGTGGAAAGGGGCAACTGGATACCATTCAACAAAAATTCGTCATGTACAACTGTACAACGTAAAACAGCACGAATATATTACTGAAAGTAAATACTGGCTTGACTACACTAAGAAGACAAAAGAATCCCTCGTCGAAAAGGGGGGACTCACATGCAATACAGTGAGTAATTATCAGGTACGTAGCATGTAGGGCACTGCTACTGCTACAAGACGGAAAATTCAAAAATACCTTAGATCTGCTATTTTTTTTACACGAATCCCCACCACTTGGCCAAAGGGAGTGTGGCGGGGAGTCTTAGGGTTCAAGCCATGAAGGACTTCGAAGCATAATGTAACTAGAATATTTCTTTCTAATTTTGCCAATGCTTACTCAATTCTTAATGTATCGCCGCTGACTTTTCGCCAGCGCTAAATGCCTGAATCTATCCGTTCGGCATTCTATACATCATCTCTCGTGGCAGTTTTGCCTGCCTGCCTATCCTGCCAATGCTATTGCGGGGCAATAGGTTCTATCTAATTCTGTTTCTTCGTAAACTAAATGGTTCCCAATCAACATCCTGTAGTAAATGTGTGGAATTTTTTGTTCTTTCTAAAGAATGGTTCACGAATATAGTGGCCTTTCTTTTTACCTTGTTCAACCTTTTAATCAGAATTTTTTATATGGATACCATGTCCTCACCGCATATTCTATGTGGGTTTTAACCAAAGAAACATAGGGCAGTAGATAGTAATTGTACATAATTAGAATTTGAGCGGTCTTTGACTACTTTTTGCAAGCGGTTAGTATGGGTGTTGTCACTTCATTACATTACATTTATTTTGTACCTCCACAACTTTCATATATATATTTGTCGAGCGGGACTTTATCAGGGAACTTTTTTTAATCCAAGAAATCGAATTTACTTTTTTTTCCTTTCCTTCATTGCAGGATATCGTGTATAAGATCACCACCTACGATCAACATAATCAATTATTTCAGAGTCCGTGTTGTTTGCCGGGTATAATGTTGCGAGTGTCGCGAAATACCATGACGTTGCTAACAATTATATACTCTAGGTTTTTACAGAGTGCAGATGAAGGAACTGGCATTTACTGGATTCTTATTTATTCCTAATCATTAAGATTGTATTCTTTACAGGCGTTTGCTATTTTCCAGCCCAGAGGAAATAGGTCTTCCAAACTCTGTTTTTCAAATATATACTCTAAAAAGAGTGAAAATTTGAGCGCGACCTCTTTCAGAAAAACTGTTCATTGACGCTACAAGCAGTCATCTATAGGCTTAAGAGTTTTTTTCCAGTCCCTACCCCTGAAATGCGGTAGGTTAAGAAAAAAAAACAAATATTTTCAAAATGAAAGACAAATATAATTCCCACTTTATGGTGCAAAATACGAAGATAACGATGGGTTTAATTAAAAACCGACCAAAAATTGCCTCGTTCAGAATAATAAATGCGAGTTCACTATATTGTGCCCTAACACATATCTGCCAATTCATTTTAGACTTCGTGATTTCGTTATTTCAACAAAATGTATAAAACCTCATTTTATTACCATTAATAAATTAATAATTAAAAAACATTAATATATCATTTCTAATATATCAAAACTTATTATACACTTAACAAGAAGCAGGCAAGGCAAATAACTTCTGAAATTCTTTCCTCAAATATAATACGCTTAAAATTTTAGGGGACGCCCCAAAAGAAAAATATACATAATTCCCCAATTCAGAAAGTGTTTCACTACATCAATTCAGAAAAATAATAAATGAATTAAAGGCAGTAAATACTTAGCAGAAAATTATCAGATGTAATTGAGCATAGAATAAGTTAACTCACACTTAATAAAGCCTATAAACCTCACATAAAAATACCCAGATCAATTTTAAATATTATTTTTAAAACTAATTACTCTATTCAGTCAATGCAAACTACACCTATTATATTTAATTGCCAAGTTACTCATTATTTCTCCCGACTAAATGCCGCCCTGGCGAAAGGCAAGCAGTAACGTGACAAATGGAAGTCACTGGGGTAGCAAACAGCGATAAGCCCAATTCTTCGAAGCTCACTTAATTTTCACTAGTTTCTCCTATGGTGCGAAATAATTTCATTTCTTCCAAGTTATTTGCTTTGTAGTTATTTTGACGGTTCAACAGCGAGGCCCTTTCGCACTGTCAGTTTAGTAAAATAGCCAAAAATCTAATCCAGTTCTTCAAATGACTTGGAAATGTAAATTAATGAAATATATTTCTTCCCCTAAAGAATATATTCCAAGGATAGAAAAAGGATAATTTTAACTGCTGAGACGAAAATTTGAACCATACTTGTAATTTTAAACATAAATATGATACATTAATAAGTAGAAATATTTGTCCTTATTTTATATTGATGTGAATCAACAAATTTTACGTAAGCATACGCTATTCTATCTAAAAAGATTAGTATTTTGGCAGCATAAAGAAAAATTATAAAAACCAAATCAAAATTAACATGCTACTTAAGTAATTGGTGCTCCGATTCTGGATAAAATGACTCATATAGAACTGTCCCCTAGAACTACGCCTACATTTATCCCAGAGCGGTTAATTTAAAAATTACCTGGCAAAGGAGAAAAATGAAAGATATCAGGAAGGGAGGCTTTGAAAAAAAAACTACGAGGCCATAATGGAACCAATTATTGTCATGATAAAATTTGAAAAATTGACGCGCATCACATGTTACTCGTGACCTAAATCGAAGGCCAATCTGATTTCTACGGAGAAGAAATAAAATGGGAAGAGTGGCTCGGGAGCGAGGTCTGGCGTTGGGTCATGTGTGTACGTGTGTGTGTGTGTGCATGTGTATATATATATATATATATATATATATATATATATATATATATATATATATATATATATATATATATATACTATATATACTATATATATGTGTGTGCGCGGGTCCCCTATCGATTCTCGAGAACGGGTGGAGGAGGTCGCGTGGAGGGAGCGAAAGAAACCTGCAGAAGGATGGTCACGAGGACGAATGTGAGTGAGGGAGTAGGGGAAGAGAGAGCAAATTTTTGAGAGAAATAAGAGGAAAAAAAATGCTGGAATAGCCTGAGGACGGAATTCGAGATCCTGTATAGAAATGGGAGTAGGGTGACCCTCACGGTCGAGAGAGAAATGGGGAGAGTGAGAGTTGTTGGGATAAGGTAGGTGGGGGCACCGAAAGTACAAAAAAAACGGAGGAGAGTAGGAGTAAAGGGAGAGTGGAGGTGAGAGAGGAAAAGAAGCTGGAACTAAATAAATATCCCCACAAAGGAATGATGTGATGAAAGAATGCCCGGTTAAGTAAAATTTACGATGCGAGAGAGACGGTGACACGGCGAAGTCAATCCGGAAGCTTTGTCAGCTCACACATACACACACACACACACACTTTTGGGCACGTTCGTGCCTCAGTAACGTACAAGTGCATGTACGTTCAATCGGTTAATCCCTTCGTTGAACAACAAAACGGCGGTGGGATCAGCGATGGCGTAATCCCGTTGGTTAATATGCCGCCCTCACTTGCAAAAATCACACACACCGGGCGCACACAGATGATCATCCTCCCATATCTGAACACAAGGATCGCATTTTTCACCTCCGGCGTATCGTTCGGTGAGAACACTGCGACGATTCCTCTACGGCTTCCGGGCGAGGGATCAAATGGCGAACGTTTTGACTGGCACGGGAACTTGCGTGCGTTGGCGCGCGCCCCCGCGAAGGGCAAACCGCTCGCCGCAGTCATGAATTCTTCATTGCGGCAGCAGCAAAGACTTGCTTTTGATAGCCCTGCTAACGCCAAGGTGAAAGTGACACAATAACCACGCTTGCTCTTTTATTTATCTTCACTGCGAGGTGGAGTGTTTGGAGACCAAAGCGTATTATAACCTCAGATGATATTTAAATTTGTTCGATACAAAAAGGTACACATATTTTTAAGGATAATTTATCTATTTACGCGAACGCAGCGACCCAATTTAAAACATTTAAAAAAATAAAAATTTACTATAAATTTATTTTGACAAGTGTTGCTCAATTATTATAAAAATTAGTATTCACAAAACTGTATCATGACATATTTTCGAGAAAAAAGGTCGAAAATTTTTCATTTACAAAATGAGTGTTCGCCGTCCAGTTGTTCCTGTTTTTTTAACATTTATCAAACAGACGAAAAAACAATCCATACTAATCATAACAAGAATTTGTGAAAATTAATACATATCATAGTCAGGTAATTATTTTTTAAATAATGTAATGTATATCTTTATGAGACCCTAACGATACTTTTTCCAATTATTAGATTAACTTAGTAAAGATTATCTCATTTGTGAAATATGATTCAAGTAATAATATTCGAAGAGTTGATATGCTTATTAATGATGTCAATAGAAAATTTTAATTACATTGTTCTAAGGGTCATGGAGAGGTGTTCCGTTGCTGAGTGGAGAACCCAGAATCAATTCCCCGTTACTCTAGATACCATAAGGTTTCGTGACATTTAAAGTAATAAGGAAACTACAGCCAGCACAAAGGAGGGAACTGAGACTTCTTTGATGGGTGAATTTTCACACGACCTTAATAAAGTATAGCATTGGGGATATGTACCCACGAATATATAATAGTCAGAGGCTGATAACAGTGGTACACAATATTGTACTCCAATATAAAAATTAAATTACACTAGTATTTTTCAATATTCCATAGGATATTATCACATTAGCGTGTATTTTATCTATACCTACCTAAAGTTATGCGTAATAACATTTTTGCCTGCGTGGAACATTTAGTTAATTCCTTTATAGTTACAATTTATAAAGAATTTTCAAAATATCAATGTTTCTATTCAAATTCATCCTACCGTTGATGCTAATGCCAAGTTAAATTGTATGTACGGTATTTCGTCATAACATTTTATTCCTTTAAAAACCCGAAAATTTCGGAGTGTACAGGGACGCCTTAACAGCTTAACTGGATAAACCACAAGGCCGGACATAGAGTGTTCCGGATCCCGTTTAAGGCGAATGATTTTTACACTCTGCTATTGTTGCATTGCAATTATTACCCTAGCTATACAATGCAATTTTACCCTCCTCCTTTATGAATAAAGACATCAAGGAGAGAAGATAATGAGATATCAAATGTGAATTAAGAACAGATTAGTGATATTTCTAGTTCATTTAGGGTTTCTGCTTAAATAACAACTCTTCATTGATAAATTGTCAATATGATATTAGTGACACATGTATGTGCCATTAACTAATTTTCCTATGGATTATCTCTTGTTCGTTAATATTAGTTAACATTGATGTTGGTTATAAAAAAGAAAGTATATTTAACTTGATTAGTTTATTTTAAAGATTAATATATTTTTCTGTTCTTCTAATTATGTCGCGCATCATAAATCAATAAAATACTACTGATATATTTTACTTAGAATTTTTAAATTTTACTTAGAACTTTTAAAATTATATTATGGCCGTGGTATAATTTATTCCATTAATTCCTCTGTACTAATTAGCATTTAAAATTGTACATTTCTATTTCAGGACTCAAATAATCCTAAACGGCGGCCTAATAAAGTTTAACAGAGCATTCTAATGTTATATCTTTCTTTGGAAATTTTTCAGCAAATATCCAAAGATTTGTTATGCAAGCGGAATCAAATTAGGCAGATGGAACGTAGCCTAGTTCTGGAAAACCTAAGCCACGAGATCGAAACACGGGATATAGTGCGCTAACGCGATGCACCCTCCACATAATCGGCCGTGTAACTGGTGATCTCAAAGACAGCCGACAGGAGCAAATAAAATTTTAAAAAATGAACCACACCCGGCACCTGACCCGAGGCGACCCATATAACGTGATCTCATTAAGGCGAAATGGGAGGGTAAGAGGACGAGTGACGGCGGAAAAAATTCATATAATTTCATTTGAGAGAGGATCGACACTTTCACCCTCATATATTTGGCTCATGTGCAGGGGAAAGTACTTCCTCCCCTTTAACAAGCAACGGAATAAATTTGCATTCATGGCTCAGCAACGCACACACATGCCTCGCCACCCCACCTCATTCCTAACGTTCCTCGATCCTCGCCTCCCATCACTCGAACCCCCACCTCTAAACCTCCTCGCCCCTCGCCCCTTAGACGGCACTCTTACGGGAGAGGCGCGACTCATGTATTTATGCATTGCGGAGGCAGTTCATGGAATCCCTTCGGAGATGTTGATGAAGAGAGATGTCGAGAGAGGGGGGGGGTCGCGCGGGGGTGCGGGAGTAAGGCGGGGGCGGGTGGTTTGGTGGAGGCGGTGGGCGAGAGACCGACCGAGGGAGCGGCATCGAGGGAGTGTGCGAGCCTTAATGATTTCCTCGCCGTTTCCTCGTCAAAAAGCAGTAGCGTCACGCGCAAAAACCTACCCGACGACCTTTTCCGACTGATGGTCCATCCAACCGAGTTTCCCAGCAGCCGTTGGGGTGGGTCGAACGAAAAAATGAAAATAACGAAAAAAGCGAGGAGTCATGAGAATCCTCGGCGTCGCCCACCAAGACGCGACCCGCTTCACCTCCTCTTCCTCCCTACCTCCGTCTCTCTCCCTCTCTCTTTCTTTTGAAGTGTGATCTGGCTGAAAAGGAAGATGGGGTGAGCGCACAATCACCTTTCGAATACGCGAGGACGGGGAAGGATATTCGTAGGCGGTGAGGATAGAAGGAAAGAGAGGGAGGGAGTCCCCATCTCTCTTTTGGAATCTTTGGTTAGAGTAAAAAATAAGTACGAAGAGCTCGCGGATGCCACGGCATCGCATTAGGAATTGATTTGCGTTACAAGTTCCAAAAAAGGAGCGCAGGAGGCATTTGATTTCCTCAGCAGGCTGTAGAAAAGAAGGAATTTTTGAGCTCATTTAAACAATGGAAACTGAAATTAAACTTAAGCGAAGAATATGACATTGGTTCCGTGTTAAGGTGCAGAATCTTTGTATATTATTACTTTTGATGTTATCTTAAGGAATTTTGAGAGTATAAATCCCAGTAGAGGGTGATATATACTCATGGATAAAATTTTATTATGAAATGCAAGATGAAAATGATCATTGATTAAGGAAAGTTCCTAGTTTTCATTAAGACGGGTTACACTGGGTTAATTCAACCTAATAAATTAGTTATTTTCTACACGAAAAGAGGGAATAGCAAAGAACCAAAATCATTAATACAGAATCGAAAAATAAGAGGGGAAATACCGCTATAACATGGTCATGCAACACATAGTCTCTGTCCTTAAAGTCACTAGCAGGGAATGTGACACAGCGCGCTAGGCTGCGGATGGTATGCGGCATCCAATTCCCCGCAAAGAGAAACGAGAGATGGAAGGAGAAGCTTTAAAACAGCAAGGGACAAAGAAAGGCAGGCAACTTTTTACCACTACTAGTCATTAAGTATATATATATACCGATTTATTATAAGCATTGAAAATCCATAAGATATTTTTGCTGGTAAAATTCTCTCATTTGAGACTGCACCCTCTTCTAATCCTGGAATACGCGATACTTAAATTGTGTTACTAATCATGGTTGAAACTTTTTTCCCTTTTTGCAAATAAAATATAGCTATAATGCTCTGATATTATTTGAATCTCGAATAAAAAGTGACATAGCCTTTATGAAACTACAAATTAAGTAATATCCAAACTATGAAAGTTGCTTTTTTGCTGTTTGTTGCTACATAGTCGAAAAAATATCGGTACCAGTAGGTAAACATTGAGAATGTTGCTCATTTTTGGAGAGAAAAAGTCAAGGTAATGCTAATTTATGATTTGTCTGGAAAGTTCCGTTCAATTTTTCCCATAGTGACCTGTCCTACTGATTTGGGTTCACCAATTTTTACGTATCCTTAGCCACTTTCTAAAAATAATATGCACTGTTCTCTTCCTGCGACTTCTTTAACATGTGCCTTGCCTTGATAATCTCTTAAACCAAATTTATCCCCAAATTCTTTGGTTCTGTCCACCAATTTTTTTTCCTTGCCTTGGCATGGAGGAATAAATATACTATTCACTTTTTCCTGTTGATTTAGTTTTACAGTAGATTATGAGGAAAAAGGGAAAGAGGATACCACTTATATCTCCATTTACAACCTTTTCAGCCAATGATCAAATATACAATTTGTGTTTTTATCATGGCATGCTACTCTTTAACTGCTTTTACCAGACTTGATAGTGAATTATCAAACGTTTTTAGTAGCCCCCTATCGCCTGATTTGGAATTCGAAGACCTACCAAAGTTAAAGTAAAATTATCAGTACTATTTTCCAAGCGTGATGAAATATTTTAGAAAACATGGTTGAAGGAGTTTGATAGACTAATTTGAAGCAAGCATTTATGAGGGAGGAATTAGGAATATTTCGTCAAATCAGCATCCGTTATCAACCAAAAAAGTAACATATACATACAGGGTTCGTCCGGAAAATAAGTGTACTGAGCTCAGGAAAAAAAATTATCACACTTTTACATATCTTAAGCTAATATTCCTCAAAATAGGACCCTTGTGAGTCGATACACTTGTTCCAGCGGCGTTCCCATTCCTGGAACGCTCCCGCGAAGGCATCATCGGGAACCTCTCGAAGACTCGTCGTCGACCTCTTCTCTGCCCTCCACGAACATCTTGTGCCACCAAAAGATCATATTTCTGGACATGGCTGACTCCCCGTAAGCCTGTTTAATCATACCGACAGTTTCGGTAGACGATTTCCCAAGCTTTACCGCAAATTTGATGGAATAGCGCTGCTCCAAAAACTTCGGCATCGCGTTCCGTTCGAGCGTGGAGGTTCGCGTTAACAGAGCTCCTCACTAGACCACAGCTCAGAGCCGACTGCCTTTTTCAGCGTCGCTTGCCTACATACCCCCCTCCAATCGCAGCTCGTCAGAGCGGTGCTGGGCGCGCCTGGAGCGGCGCGCCCAGCCCAGGAGTCAGTACACTTATTTTCCGGACGAACCCTGTATTTGACAGTTATAAAAAACAACCTTAATGATTTTACAACTAAAGTAGAAGTAACAATAATCAACAAAAGGTCATAGAGGAAAACAAATAATTAATGGGGAGATGATCAGTTTCAGTCCAAAAAAGGAAGAGGTTCAAAATACTCTGTATCCATCCATCTTTCCAGCCTCCCAGGGATTTCTCCCGAATGCCCTCACACCTCTTCAACCATGCTTAGCAAAAAAAAATGTTTGTTTTACCTTGTGCTTATTTCATTTTTTCTTTCCTTTCCCATACTAACATTTTAAAAGCCAATTTTTACACATTGTCTAGCTTCAGCGATCATGATCCCGCAAAGTGCGAAACCACGTTTCATATAAAATATTTGAAAAGTATTTTCATAGCAACGGAACGTGTCTCCTATCTGTCTAATCCTCCTTGTTTGTATCCTCACGCAATCCGTCTTCATATTTCCCTTCCGCTTAGAACATTTTTGGCCAAAACATTTCCGAGATACGTAAGCCGTTCACACTGCTTCATGAACTCCTATTTTTACACTTAACTTAGTTTTACTATTTCCTAAAATCTAATAATATGTGTTTAGTTTACACTGAAAATCATTCCGAACCTATCGCACCGATATTTTTATGCGCTCAGCAATAGAGGCTTCTCTTGATTGTCGTATAAACTGAAGCTTGATGGCCAGCAAACATGCTTTTATGAGATAACATCCAATGCTCATTTCTATCTCCAATTCCTCCAAAGAAACTTTTATCGGTTCCTGTACATAGATTCAATTTTCTATTTGTTAAACAAGTAAGTACGTGTGAATCAATACTATTCCCATTGGCTTTCCGTTTTACGTGTAACCATACTGGCCTCATGTTTTTACCGTATACTATTTCCTCAATTATATACGGGTAATCCCAGATGTACCCGACCCAACGAACAAAACAAACATTTTGGAAAAAAAATGTATTTATTTTTCAACGTAATCTCCTTTGAGCTCTATACACGTTTCCGAACGATGTTCAATAATTTTTATACCCTTTATATATTAAGAACTGTCTTGCTCCTCAAAATAGCCATTAACTGCCGACATCACTTCTTGACGGTTGCAAAACTTTGACCACCGAGCCATTTTTTCAAGTTTGCGAACAGAAAATAATCCGAGGGAGATAAATCTGGCGAATAGGGTGCATGAGGTAGCAATTCAAACATTAATTCATGAATTTTGGCCATTGCAATAATGGATTTTGAGCTGGTGCATTGTCTTGATGAAACAACACTCTTAAGCCTATGAAAATTGTCCCATGCGTATCCTAAAAAACCGACGCCATAATCATGGCTGCAAATGAAACGGTCTTCCCCTTCTTTGGAGACCTTCTTTGGAGAGTTTTTCTTTTGAATCCATTGTTTTGAGAGTTCTTACGGCTCGAGTGTGAAGTAATCGACCCATGTTTCATCCATGGTTATTTAACGGCACAAAACTTCATTTGTTGCTGTGAAAATTTGCTAAACACTCAATTAAAAATCTTTACGACTTACGGTTTTGCTCGAGTATGAGCAAACACGACAGCCATCTTACACACAGCTTGTTCCTGTCAAAATTTTCAGTTAATATGCAATGTAACGCACTTTTTCAATTGCCTACTTTGTCTGCTATCTGACGCACTTTCAGTCGACGATCATCCAGTATCATTTTGTGGATTTTCTTCGCCGTTTCTGTAGTCGTCACCTCATTTGGTCGACCGATTTGATGCTGGTCTTGACAGCTCGTGCGGCCTGGTTTAAACTCCACTACCCAATATTTTACTGTTGTAAACGGAGGAGCAGACTCATCCAGAGTAGAATACAGTTCAGCTTTTATATTGGCTGGGCTGAGGCCTTTCAAATAAAAGTATTGTATGAAATAACGATGACCAATTTTCTCCATTTTCGCAAATTTACAGAAAAAGTTCACTATTCATGGTTACCAAACAAATACTAAACAACGTAGCGTCTTCAAACTTGAAACGTATACTTTATAAATTGCGCAGTTTCTAAGAGATATTTTTCAAACAACTACCTCCATCTCTAAGTCAGGCCGGGTACTTCTGGGCATTCCCATGGATGTTGAATCCCACTTCGTTTAATAAATAATTTTCCTGAACTATATTTAGATATTTGCACTGATATTTTCACCTTATTCCCAGAAAATGTTTTCATATGATGGTAAATATGCACTCATTTTCTTTGTAAACTTTCCATATATCTGCACTGCGTCTTCCACCGCGCTTCTTTCGCCTTTTTAGTTACCTACCCCACCTTAAGGATACACTTTGTGCTTCCTTGTTTATAATTATTTGTTTGCATTTTAAAGGCTCTTTCTGTCTTTTATCTTTCTAATATGTCGTCTGCAATCATTTTGTTACTCTATCCTTTTCCTAATTCCTATATTTGGAGTTTCGTTTGTAGCTTTCGATACCTCGTTTTTCCATTGCACTCAATGAATGATTCTGAATTTCTTTTCCTTCTCACCTGTTTTATCCTCTCATATCTGACTTTAAGGTATGCCCCAAAAGTAGGAGGACTGAGTAAATAAAATATTTTATAGCCAGGGTTGACAAATTCACTCAAAATGTTTCAAAGCAGCACCCTTGTGCGTCCACACACCGCTGGCAGCGGGTTTTCTAAGCCTCGTACTCCTTTTGGAAGGCGCCGCCCGGAATTCTGTTAAGCTCCCTCGTCACGGCTTCCATGTAACGCTTCCACCGAGCCGTGATGACGTTCTTTCAGAACGGATTTGAGGCGATGGAAGAGGAAGATGTCTGAAGAAGAAAATTTGGATCAGCACCCACATGGTGGAGAAGATCTTTGCGGATCCGCGTTCAAATTTCTTTTTGTTCGTCCGAGAGCACGCGCGGCATCAGCTTCGCACACAAATTTCCCATACCCATTTTTCGGTCACAAGTCAATGCACATCACTTTCAGGGATGCTAAGCTCAAGAAGAACCATTTGAACATTCAATCTGCAATCTCTGTCCAACAAAGCCGTAAATCTTGCAAGAGTTCCGCTACTATTCGAGGTCGAAGGGCGTCCTGAGCGTTCGGCGTCTTCAACATCTATCTTCTCTACCCTTCCGAATCAACTTGTGGCGCTCGAAAACACCCGATCTACCCATGGCATTATCACCGTAAGCTGCCTCATGCATGATATATATCTCTTTACCGGTTTTGCCCAACTTTACCGAAATTTGTTGGGGTAGCACTTTTCCAATAATTGGCTCATGACGGAGCATAACGAGGTCGCGTTACAAAGATTTCGCAAACGAACGATCCGCACTCCGCAAAGGCTGGGAGTGAACTGCTACCGGCCTCCAGCCTTTCCCAAGACTTCACTCCTCAGAACCCAGCCAGCGAACCGCCGCTCCTCTGTCCGCTTATCCGGGAAACATTGAGTATGGCTACTTTTAAGGCAGACCTTGTAAATAAAATAAGTATGTTTTCCTTGAGGTTAGGGTTGCTGGAATACTTTTACTTTTTACTGTATCCATCGATATAATTCATTTTAAACTATCCGTCCGATATAATCTGATCCAGGTTAAATGATATATTGTCTACCAGCCTATCACTCACCATCTCTTTGTTCAAAGCTAAATTATTTAACAAAGCGTATTTTAGAGACCCACTATTTGACCTATATACAGGTCCTGTACAGATGCTGTACATAAGGCCTGTATTAGCATAGATTTTTAATGTAAAATCCATACGCTTTTGACGGATCATTATAAGAGCCTTCTAGAAATAAGCCACTATCAATTTTACCAAGGACTCAACTTGTGCATGACAAATGTTCATCCAAGGGTTAGATCCGCCCAAATAATTATTACATGCAGGCAAGAGCACAAGTGGAAATTCGAGTTTTCTTTTTTCTTTTGAGGAATATCTCTGAATAAGTATTTTTAACGGGGTTGACACCACGGCATGTTAAAACCATGGCAACTACTGAGTTTTCGACCTTAGGATGATTGCGTTTTCCCTCATATTAAGTCAATCTCAAACAGATCCAGCGTTTTTACATTGGGTACTTAAAAAATGGAAATGAAAAACCTTTTGGAATTCTCATTTGCCTGATTTTTCTGAAATCATCATCCGCCAGTTGTTTCAAAAAAGTCAAATAATTTATTCGTGTGAGAACTTATCAGAATACCAGCAAAATGACAAGAGAAAAATCATCCATCATTGACACCAGCGGTGCAATTGCTTTAACAAACTTTACTGCATATTCGTTATTTTCATGCGAGTTCTAACCTTTATGAATCTAATAAATGTACTAAATAGGCATCTGGGATACATACAAGTAATTTCACTCACTTGTAATTTGTGCCCAAATATTATTGGTAGGGTTTCCAATTTCCCGACATTTTTTAACTTTCGGAAATCGAGAAAGGGAAGACGTATTTCCCGAGTATTCCCAAAATAATATTTTTATTTAACTTTCGTTTATCATCAGTAAACATGACTGTGACAGTAAATGCTATTCAATACAAAATCCATAAAGAAGGTGGCACAGCCGATTTCCTAGGCCCGGCGTAGTCTTTCAGAGGCTTGTAGACACTCCTATATGCAATAGGTCAACGCAAAGCTTGAGTAGATAAAATTTCGAAAATGGACGTCGACCGGAATTTCATGCCTAGTGCGTCTTTTTCCCTGAGCTCTAAATAGCGGTCGTTATTGTACCTCTTCGAACAGGCTTCTCAAATTATAAAAAATTAAAAAATACAAACTTTTTTTAACCAAATCTTATAGCTTGAGGTTGGTTTTTACATAGATCACACAATGCATTAACATTCCTAATCTCATTTTAATATTTTATCATTAACTTAAGCATAAATGGGAAACAAATGCAAATATAATCCGTTTGAAAATAAAAAAAATACTTTAAATAGTTTTTATTTGTCATTTTTAAAATGAAACCTTAAGAAAATAGAGCATAAATTGCCCGATTAGAAAATCGTGATCTTTGCTTTGTTACAAATTAACTTCATGATGAAAATTTTCTTTCATTTGCTGCAGAGGTCTGTCGAATCGTTCTGACTGCGTGTAAACGCATCTTCTGGTTGGGAGTGAAGGAATTCGTTGCTTCTTATAAGCTCAATTCCTTCCTAAGAGAAGCAAATATTTTGCCTACGAGCATAGGGTTAGACTTTGATGTCGAAATTGATATTACTTTAGTCAATTTACAATTACAGATCATATTCTGATTTAATGGCAGAGCTCTATGTAAGGACATCTTTATTTCTTTTTTTTAACCTCTGCTGCACATTTTTTCTTAAAAAAGGCTTTCCATTAATGAATTCGCCAATCTTACAATTTCAGTCCTACTAGACAAGACAAAACATTCATTCTCTCCCATTGCAAAGAGACAACTAACGTTGTCCAGGTACTTTGCGAAAGACACAAGACACTCTTTTCTACATTTTAAAATTCAAATTTTATTTCTTTAAAAAAAATTTGGCTCGTTGAAGAATTCTGTTTTTCTAAATTACTACACAGGAACTTAAAAATTCCTTCAGCATTGAAAAAATTTGCTTAAGGCTTCAACTGCTATTCTTACAGGTTGGAAACAATTCAACATGCCTCTCAATATTTCATAATACTCTTCTTTCCACATGTGATCGAGTTTCAACTTTCGTAACACAATCTTAAAGGATTTATGAACATTAAAAAATCTCTCTTTCATTTACTCCATTGTCTTCCAGTGTATTTTACAGTCGAAAATAACGTCTAGTTCCATCTTTTTACTCCTGGTTATTTCTTACAGCAAAAGATAAAAAATCTTTGCAACATTTACTTACATCCGCAATGCTCTTTAAAGTCAATCATTATTTCGTCATATGATAGGTATTGCTCACGTCTGCATTGAGGTAAAAGCCTGTAGTTTAGAAAAATGTTCTGTATATTTTCATGAAATGATTCAGTTTCCACGATAAATGTTTCAATTACATTCATTTTGTAATTGTCAGCGGAGTCGATATATTTATTACTTACACCATGCGCTTAGGTATTGAGTTTGCCACTGACTCATTTTCATATCAACAAATATTTTTCAATAACCCTTTTTTTCTGCTACAACATTGTACCGAAATATCATTAAAATGGCGTGGAAAGCTTTTATTTCATCCCTGAAACTGGTTGGGTTTATATTATAAAAAAATAAATGACAATTGTTTGCCTAATTAACAATAAATGTGATGGCATTGTATCCTTAGAAAAATTCAAATAATTCAATTAGGGATTGACCTTCAAGTTCAGATAAGTTTCTGAAAAACACAAAAATCGGTAGTACAGATTCAGTAAAGTCATTATGATAACAGGTTAGTGCAACGATTGGTTTATCTAACTTTATTCCTTTCAAGTTCGTTCTCGACTGATCCTTAGCATGGTCCGATAGCATCGCGTAAAATTTCTTTAGTCACCAACCCGTCGATAATCAGGCAGAGTAGCCTTCAGGCCAGCCCCCGAGTCTCACGTTTTCTACAGTCTCAAAATTTTTCCGTCAACAAAATTGTCTCTAGTAAATTAGTTAGTTTAATTAGAAATCATACTAGGTCAGCTTCTCTTTAATTTTCAAAACGGGAAATAAATTATTCCATTGTGAAATTTCTGATATGAAATATTAGTGGTAGGAATTACGAGAGTGACCCAAAAAGTTAAACTTCCAAAATTTTTAGATGTAGATACGTTTATGTACGACAAATATTATATTATTTAAAGCTTATACTTCAATTTATTTTTATGTAGAAATGTTATTTTGTTTGATGCGTTTTTGTAAGCACTGAGGTAGTTTTTGCATGCTCACCTCATACCAGCTCGCTTTGTCCTTGAGGATGCTTTAGACTTAATCTTAACACCTCGTCATCGTCGTTGAAGCGTCTTCTGGCCAAATTTTCATTCAACTTAGAAAACAAGTGGTATTCATTGAAAGGTACCTCGTCCAGCCTATAGGGTGGTTGGGTTATTATTCACCATCCCAACTGTTACAAGGGAACAACGGTTTGGCGGGCGACGAGGGGGCGAGCATTATCGTAGGGAAGGCTAACGCCCTTGTTCAACATTCCTCTTCTCCGGTTGTGAATCACCCGTCTAAGTTGATGATGTGTCTCACAATATCTGTGAGCGTTTGCCGAGGCTCCAGGTGGAATGAAATCGACCAACAATAACTCGTTTCATTCCCAAAACTCGGTTACTATGGTTTTGCTGGAAGATGCTTTTGTTTGAACTTTCGCAGCTTGAGCAATGCGGAATACCACCACTCTCGCGATTGCTATTTGGTATCAGGTGTAAAGTGAAAACTCCACGTTTTGTCACCTACAAAATCAAATGTAGATTATTGTCCTTTCCGTCTGCATAGCCACGAAGTAATTTAAGGGGAGATTCAACGCGTTGCCATTGCGGGACCCATTTTGAGCTCACCTTCAAATACTTCAAATGTTTGGTTAACGCCTTATGAATTGAGCTTCGAGTAGCCTCAGACATCAAAATTCAGAAATAATCGAGAGTATTAATTCTATCTTGAAGCAGAATTTGTTTAAACTTGGCGACTGTCCTATCGGAAGTTGACGGTATCTCACTTCTTCATTTTCATTGAATAAACGGCCAAAATCTGCGAGCAGCTTGATCTCCGCTTTACATGCCTATGATTTACGAACAAGGAATGAACGCAAGCAGAAGGCAGTAGTGTTCTTCAGGAGAAAAAGTTTTATCGTAATGAACACTTCAATAAAGTTTAAACAACAACAATACGCATATGTATAAATAGATTATGTTTATTGATTCGGAAAGATTCTTGTTATAATCTTTTATGTATAGGCACATTTTTAGAAACTACGTAGGTAGTTGTCATTTTAAAAAAAAGGTCTCGCATTCAAATGATAATTTTTTACTAATCATATACCCTTGTATTACTGTAGAAGTTTAAAATAGAAATTCGCCGAATATCATCACTTTACTTAAAGCACAACGCGTAGAATTTCTGAGAGAGGAATTTGAATGGAAGACTGTGAATTCATTGTTAGCTCATATTCCATGAAAAGAAAAGGCTACATCATGTGAGAACTACAAAACAATAGATTTGCTTTTGCACGCAGCTTATGTCGTCCTCAAAATCATTAACCAGAGGGTGGAAAGTATGGCAAATGATTACTTAAAGAGTGATCAGTTCGGGTTCAAGAAGTGTAGAGACACACGGGATACCGTTGCAGTAATGAGATCAGTTATACAGAGGAACATTCAATAAAATAAGAACGTATTTCGTAGATGTCAAAAAGGCACGTAAAAGAGTCAAGCGGGAATAAATTAATGAATATATTGCACGAAACGGGAAAAGATTAATGGGATAGGAGGTTAATCCGCAACCAGTACATATTCCTGACTGCCCAGGTGCGAGAAGGGACGGATAGTCCGGACGAAAAGAGGTAGGAAGAAGAGTGACAGAGGGTTGTCCAATATCACCTGTGTTGTTCAACGTAAATATGAAGGAAATAGTTAAAGAGACATGGGGAGAAATGTAGAGTGGAATGAAAGTCGGCGGGGAATTCATAAAATCAGTAAGGTTTGCTGTTTCCCAAAATTTGGTTTGTTAGTGAGTCAATGGGTTGCAAGCATTACTGGGTGAACTGGGGATTCACTAGAATAGATATGGGATTTTAATAAATATAAATAAAGCAAAGGTTATGCTGTTTTCCAAAAACTTTGATACAGAGAGTAGTTACGTAAGGTCATTGAAGCAGGTTGATAGACGTAGATTGGAGGCTTATAAAATGTGGGTTTGGTCAAAGATGAAGGTGAAGTGAACAGAAAGGAAAACAATTGGAACAGTGGTGAAAATGCTGGGTTTGGTGGATATGGAGAGGAGAATGAATCCTAAGCAGACAGAATAAACGGATGAAAAGCATATTTATTGACAATGGGATGTTGAAGACTGTGATAGAAGGGAAAATACAAACGAGGAATGAGCACGAAAAGTGTAGGGATATTGGAGGGAATGAAGTATACGGAGATTAAGAGGGGCTTGTTTTATGTTAAAATGTTGGGTTGTGTTTTGATAGGAAAGACAAGAGTATTATTTCGTAGTTGTGTCCGTGCAAACTTACTGTAACCGGCAGATTACCTATAGTAATTCAAAGCACAGGTGGAGATGTAATTTTTGAAACGGGAAGCTGGATATTTACTTAAATCGCCCATGTTAAAAATTGTCCAACAATATTTTACCTGAACAGCAAAGACAGTGCCAGATAACGATTAAGAAACGAGATATAATAATCGTTGGATAAAATCGATTCCGAACTATTATACTGAGTGTAAAAAATATAGTTTTTAAAGAGAGGGTAGAGAGAGATCTGTATATCACTTTTTTATTGATATTACATGTTTATATTGATGTTTTTGTATCGATCTTCATACATCAACCCGTGCATCATAAACTAGGGCCAACAGATCGAAATGGAAAGATTTTCAATATTTTAATCTAAAAGGAATTAGCAACCAAAGAGCAGTAAATATTAAGATTAAGTTAAAGTCTGTGTGTGTTTAGAAATAGGAAGCTTCAAAAAACGATTTGCTCGCTAGAAAACTCGGAGCATAAGGGTTTCGAATGCGTGTCAAAGTTATGTGTATAATTTGTTACTCTTATGAATAAGAGTTATTTCGGAAATACAGAAGACACTTTCCTTATTATTTCCTTGGCTTTAAACTCGCAGCAGTTAAGAGATTAATTCCAAGTAAATAAATAAAATATATTATGGAATCTGGATGTTACAACGTGGTAGTTAAAAATCATTAGAACGTAAGAAGCAATGTGACGCAAAGATGAAAAATATTTCGTATTATATCTCTTGCGACGAACAGAGTCGTATAATTTACGTTTAGGAAAAATCTTGGGCGAATACCGAGAAAGAATGTCAGAAAGAATAAGCGTATTCAAAAAGAAAAATTAGCTGAAAATATAGGCAAAATTCCAACGAACTTTTGTTCCTATATCTCAGAGGCATAGGAAAAAAATCTATAGTTCATTCACTTGAGAGCAATAAACAAAAGATTAGCCACCAATTTAGAAAAGGCCAACTAATCGAATTCCTACTTTCAAAGGGTTTTACCAATATTGCACCAGGTGTCTCCAATATCTAACCAAGTTATTTCCGTTAATCGAGGCCTTATGTTGAATTTTAGCATAGCCGTTAGGAACGTTAGCTGAAAAACAGTACCTTAGTAGTAGTTTAGTACCACATAGTGAAATTATAGAAACAGCGACGAAAATTCATTCGTATCTACTATCCAAATTTATCAAGTTCCTATTAGGTCAAAATCATCCTAGTGCCTGACAAACGGCTAATATAATACCCATATGGAACAGCAGAGACAGGGAGGAACTGCGTTATTACAGAGATTTTTCATTCACATCCATGCCGGAAAGGTCGTGGAAAATATAATTATTAATTTAATAATATGGCATGCAGTTAGTCAACAGTTATTGATGAAAAAACACAGCGTCCGTTTCAGTACATACTGTTAGACACAAATACACTTGTTTCCACTGTAACAATCTTGATTACCTGCTGCGTCATTGTCCTAATGCATAGGCGTTGGGATAGAAAAGGACGAGGTTAGCATAAAGAATCAAAATCGATGAGAGGTGCCGGATTACTTGTCCAATTAAGGGGTTAGTGCTTTAATTAACACTGCACACGCGATTCTCGGATGCCTCCTCTATAGAGACCCAGTTACGCACACCGGTACTGGTTTCGTGTGAGATTCGATTCAAGCGATGTGTGGCCGGCAGCGGAAAGAGATGTTCAACGCCTCTGCTCATTCACTCAAGCCGCACATGAGGCGAAACTAATACGGCCCTCATCTGAGACCCACCTGCCATCTATGCCCTCGATCCTTCGTCGTTAACGCACTACCTGAGTGGCAGTGGCGATGGGGCAACGGCCTTCCACCGCACACCACCAAAATGTAGACAATTCTATGCGCGCTTTGCTGAGCAATGATCCTTTGTCACATTTTAGATGAAACGTGCCCAAGTATCGGCTCTCTATCATCTACGCCACTAGTAAGCCGAGCCATTTAAATCCCTGATCAATATCGTGTTTTCTGCAACGTGCCACAAGTTCCGAATCAAAAACGCTGTTTCATAATTAAACGAGTACATTTTTGTATTACAATCATAAATTTCAAGTATCCATATATATATATATATACACACACACACACACACGAGGGTCATCCGGAAAGTAGTACCCGTTCGTGAAATAAAGACACAAAAGTAAATATTAACAAACATAAAAAATTTTATTTGAAAGAGGATACTTTAAACTACTTCTCAAGATAATCTCCAAGCAAATTAAGACATTTGTCATAACGTGTGACAAGTTTCTGTATTCCTGCTGCATAGTCCTTCGCCGCCAGCTCATTGAGATACGCGAGGGACCCATCTTGCACAAATTTTTGCATAATGCAGATGGTGTTTAACAATTTCATGAACAATTGTTCGAGAAACATTGGGAAAATGCTCACAGATGTCATCAATTGTGACGCGCCGATCGTTCCTCACGAATTCGTCAACTGAGCTCACCAGTTGGTCTGTAATGACAGACGGTCTCTCCGAACGCTCATCGTCGTGTGTGTTCCCCCTCCCCATGTTGAAGTTGCGACACCACCGCCGAACAGACGACTCGTCCATTACATTGTCTCCATACACCTCCTTTAATTGGCGATGAATATCACATGGGCGAACGTTTCTTGCATTGAGGAATTTAATCACTGCCCTCACTTCACAACTGGCGGCGTTCTCAATTTTTTTAAACATTGTAAACAATCACAGAAACAACACAGGCAATGCTAGCGTCACGCAACTTGGCTCAGAGAAGGCAGACAAGCCACTGAAGCTATCTGACCTCGTCCAGCGGCTACTCGCGTCGTCAGCACTTCATGCGGCACGAACGGGTACTACTTTCCGGATGACCCTCGTATATATGTATGTATATGTATATATATATGTATATATATATATACACACACACACGAGGGTATATATATATATATATATATATATATATATATGTGTGTGTGTGTGTGTGTGTGTGTGTGTAGTATCTTATCAAGTATAGTAAGTATAGTCAAAACATACATCATGTTACATATCACTGATGTATTTCATGTTTCCAAGTCCCAAATTAGAAAAAAAATCATATATATTGCGATACCACAAGAAACATCAGTGTAATGAAAATGAAAAACAAATGCCCATACAGTTGTTCAATTTAATAAAAGTGTTAAATTTGTTCTCCCAACTCTGGTTTAATAGCACTAAGATTGGAGCCAGTGGTTCAAGAAAACTGGTATCTACAAAAGATACCAGTTTTCTTTAGACTCAAGGAATTGCAATGCCTTCTTTATAATATTAGTAATAATATTACATTCAATCATTCAAAAACAGTTGATTTCTTATTATCATGTAACGTGAATGCTTAAGCAAAGTATGAAGTCGCTCTAGGATAAAAATTAAAGGATTCAGGGTATCAAATTTCACCGAATGCTTCAGTTGCAAACACTCTATTTGGGGTTTAGACTAGCTTCTTCTGCTCAAAATGAAATCATTACGCTCTTTACGTCTATTAGCTGTCTCTTAACCTCATGGAACCAGCTGAATCTGTTATGTTAAAACCTAGGGCATTCAACCTTCTTAGTAGTCTCACCATGTAAGCCGCCACACCTTCAATGCCACGCATTATACGACCAGGTGTTGATCGCGTACCATTTATTATATTTAAAAATTCATTTTTCTAATGACATTAAGAGGTGAAAATATAGAAATCATAATGATTAACGAGCATTTAAAATTAACCATGAGCCGTATAGCAAGCATTTACCTGATAAGATGTACATATGCAAAAGGAACGGTTAATAAAAAAGTCGAAAAGATAATACCGCGGCCCTTTATAGAAACATATAATTGCTTAAGAACCTTCATCATAAGGAATATTTTCACTTTGGTACCGCTAAGCCGCTCTCATGAGCACACTAGGATGTGGTGCGCTTATTCAAAAAAACGTACGTTAAGCCCCTTGCTCTTTTGAAGTTCCTCGGCCGCGCAGTTGACCCTGCCCACTTGCGCGACTGATCCAGCATGGGAAATGAAGCCTCCGGCTAACGAGCATGGAAGCATTAACCAGGTGGATCACGAAAATATTTATTGAAATATTCCTACATTTCTCCAACAAGGATACGAACGCCCATATTGAAACAGTAATTAATATTGGTACAATTATTCATCGAATCCGCACCACTTACTCAATGTGACACAGATAAGGTACCTTAATTCCACCAACTTTGACCCACTTTACACAATTTACTTGAACGCATGGAACTACGATACTTGACTGATTGGATCCCCATAAAAAATTCATGCCACTGAGTTATTTACAGATTATTGGCCTTGTAAGGCTGACGACCGAAAGGCCCCGAGATCACAGCTGTGCTGGGGTTCAAGACACTCACAGCTAAGATCAATCCGTGCGCTTTTATGGACTCTATATAGGCTTCATGGATAGCTCAATCGACCGAGAGCAAGTAAGGCGTCCCTTCCTCCTGTAATGTGTGAACTCTGTATGTTTCTATATTTTAAACAATGTAACAGAGGTATATGATGATTTAAAAATAACCTTGAAATACGCAAAATTCAATTTGTCAAGAGAGAATTTAAAATAATGGATTCTGCTAAAATATTCCGTTAAATTTGGTACTCGTAAACGGCTTCATAGCACTGTAAAGACTGAATCGTAACATTGGCTTTCAAGATTCTTGTTTAAATATTTTGTTTGGTGTAGGCTAATTTAATTCTCAAGAGGGAATCTTGGTAAATGTGGTATATACACTCTGCTGGCTGGGAGTTCTTGTTGGGATGCGACATGTCAACGGGAAAGTGTCTTGCTTCGAATACGAATAGAAAACAGACGGGTACAAAATAATTGCTTCAGTTCTCAATGTTCACGTTAAAATAAAATTATTCCGGCTCACTACATCCATCACATACTTTAAATTGTACTTTTAGGATATTAGGATATAAAAAAATGTAATAATATTGTTAAAAATTTAAAATATTTCTCAAATAAGAAACATCATGACGAGGGAAAAATAAATGCCTCAAAACAGTGTTTGTCTTTGTGGTAAGAAAAGCCACCATCGTGATTTGAATGCGTGCTGCGAACTTCAAATACACCGCTTGGCGTTTACACAAGCAAAGACATAGCGTTTGCCTTCGACTCCCTTCGGAATTTAGGGGGAATTCTCTCCCCTCGAACTTTCAATACAAAGGGTCTCTTTTATGATACACGATATTCCCATTATCGGAGCCAAAGATGAGCGGAACGATTTATGTTGAGTACAAACCGCTCGGTAGGGCAGAAACTGGATGCAATTTATCAGCAGTTTCAAAGAGGTTACACGCAGTGAAGGATTAATGGTAGTCCGAAAGAACGATATGGGATAGGAGGAGAGAGGAACGGAAAGAGGCAAGGGAAGAAGTATGCGGAACGGAAGTGTATCGGGAACTCATGAAACGCCCTGGGAATGGGGGAGAAGAAAATATTTGATATACGGTCGTAACAGGGGGGAGACGGGGAGGTAAACGACATTTGCATCAGAGACGTCATTCTGGCGAAATTAAGAGCATCCGCTTACCTATTTAAAGTAATCTGTTGGTTTTAAATATTAATTTTTAAAAATTGGGAAAGTTAAACGGAAACTCAGCCAAGACTGACTGATATTTGACAATATTACCCTTTCAAATTCATTGAGCAAAAGATTTGTAGAAGTAGGGAAAGAGTATTAGAAGAACCCATTATTACACAGAGATAGTGCAGTGCGGTATAACAATATTCCGTTTGCTAATGATAGGACAACTATCAACGTTTCTTTGGGAAATAATATCTCAGGGTAGGCAAAAATAATCAGAGTAACTAAAAAATCATTATTCTCAATAATATTGCAACGCTTGACTGGAACGACAGTTAATGCATTCAATTGAGGAGTCAAGAAATTATATAATTATTTATTAAAACTTAATAACAAAGGTATATATGCATTATTTACTCATTTCTTGTTGGATAAAGTATATAATTTGCATTGGAATGGTGACTCTAAGAAAAACGAACTCCTAGTTTCAAACTTCCTTAAGAGTTGTGTAAGTATCGGTAAGCAGCTCTGTTTCATCTTTGGCATACCGCAATACAGTAATGACCACCACTCGAACACCTTGCCTCTTCTCTTGTATAGAGAGCAATCCATCTTCAGTCTAATGTATCATATACAAAGCTACTCTCCAGGTTAATGCAGGGTTTTGATGGACACAGACTACACAACAGTTAAGCAGTAGTTCTCTTTCTAATCTGAAAAAACATTATCTGGCATCATACACTAAAAATAATGTTTTTCAAACCTGCTTACGTACTTCATTCCTACCTTCATAACGTCCACCACACCTAATGTATTTCTACACTTTCTTTTTTAACTTTAAGTTCTCCCCTCTTTCGCATTTTTCAACATTCCATCGTAAATCAAAGTGCTCAGCATACATTTTTGCTGTCACCTTAGAATTTGCCAATAATCCCTTTTCTTGCCGGCCGTGTTTGCCACTTCCTCGTTTGTTTTCCTTCGGTTTCACTACATCTTGCCTATCCTTCTCAACAGCTACATTTCAAAAGCTGCCAGTATACGCCTAACGTCTTGCTTCAACGGCTGTTTCCACGCCACGAAAAAAGTATGCCTTATATCAAAGTTTTAATGAACCTCTTTATCGAAATCTCTGTCATCATCCCCCCCCCTTATTTTGGAAGAGAAATTGCTTAGCAAAATTCTTCCTCTAATGTCCTTGATAATTAGGCCATTTCGGTCCAAAACATTTTCAAATTAGGTAAAATGTTACAGCTGCCCAAGTTTATGAACTCCTATTTAAATATTTAACTCAATATTTGTTTTTCTCAAAAACCGCATAGCTTTCTTTTATCTTACATGTATTCACATCCCATACCTATTGCACAGACTTTCCAATGTGCTCAGCAATGCTTGCCTTCCTTGGCTGATTTACGAACTATTGCATCATAATCTGCAAACGTCACTGGTTTTGTTAAATCTTCCCGTGACTCTCCATCCGCTATTCGTATCTGAGTCGTTAGAGATACGTACAAGTTGCGGCTTAGTCATTTACTACGTCAAGTTACCATTTACCACCACCTTGAAAATATTCATCAGTTCAGTCAAGTTTATTCTATCGAGCGTCTTCTATAACATTACGAAAAAGGCAAATACATTATTTGCCTTCTATATTCCTGTCTGTGACGGATTACCTTATTGCTAAAGTATAAAACTTCACTTCTTGTATAACCCTCCACTTCTTGATACCAAACTGATCATTCCCTAAGTAGTAAGCTGTTCTCATCTCCTCCAGTTGTCCTTCTCTAATTGATGAGACTAGCATTAATTTGACGAAATTTTGGAATACATGACTCCGCTACAAATTTAACGAATTAGCTCATACAAACTCTACCTACCAAGTGTTTACAATTTCTTGAGAATATCCGCGAGAATGATTTATACCCCTACGGTATTAGTAATTGCGAAACGTCATACACTTTCCATCTCACCATTAAGTATTTCTGAAGATGAGCTATCCCTATCTCTGTAAATATTATCTTTCTCTCTGTAAATAGCAGGTTTAATGCCTTAGCATTATGTCAACTTAATTTCTATTTCTGTTGAATCTTTTCTGGTACATATAATTATTAATCAGTTGTTTCATTGATATTTTGCATGCATTATAATTTTTATTAATAGATAGTGGTTCTACCCTTGGTAAATTGCACCTATATCACAATTCCTTGGTGTCTTTCATATCCGTACGTTGCGTCTTCCACCGGCCTTCTTTCGTCCTATAAGTTTCCTTCCTCACTTTAAATGTCAACTCTTTGGTCTTTCTTTTACCTTGGTATATTTTTACATTATTTCTGTTTCATACATTGTCTTTAGTCCAAATTTGACTTGCTGTTTTTCTATTTCCTTTCTCTGGAGTTTGGTTTGCATTATTCGATATCGATTTTTTACTCATAGTCCTCTTGAAAGCCTTCTGATACTCCTTTTTTTGTCCCCATGAATGATTCTGCATTCAGTTTCCTCAATAGTTTTACTAGTTTAATCCTCTTTAATAAGACGTTACAATAATAAATTATAAAATAATACCTATATTCGCAATCATTTCATGGAAACTGTGGGAAAAAATCATGCTGTTTCTAGGTATTGGGCAAAACGGATATTTTTTCCATTATCGGGAATTTTTAATGGATTGGTATGTCTATTGTAATGATAAAACAAAGTTTTTGCTATGATTATACCGCGTCTCCTTAAAACTTGATGGATCTCTCTCCGCGTTAAGTTCCGAAACCATGGTCTCCAACCACACTGCACGCCACTACCTTCTTCCCCTCCGCGTACCGTTTTATTTAAACCCTTTATCAAGAGCCAGGAACATCCAACTTTACTTCTACTGCTGATATTGTATTAATCTCTTGGTTAATGTTTTCTATGCTTCCTCCTATCTATTTTTCAACATTACCGTCACCCCATGCTAGCTCTCTTCCTCTCTGCTGTATATTACTCTCTCTCTTCCTATATATATCAAATTTGCATTGCATATCATCACATTTTTTTGAAATTTTTAAACGTAAATTGTAAATAACTATTAAGAAAAACTTGTTAGAAGTCGCTGACTAATCAATGTTATAGACGTCTAAATGTACAATCATTGTAATATTTTGCTGTAGCAGTAGTCTAACGGTTAAAGTAGGTTTTTATAAATTATAAATTATTATAAATACACATGTGCTAATAGACACTGTCAGGTGGCACACAAGTCCCAAACAATTGCAAAATATAATACATAAAACCAGACAAACACAGATCTCTTTAACAAAACAAGTGAATCCCCATCCCATTTACAACCATTAACCAGCAAGAAAAAAAAAAGATACATAAAAAAAATTAAGCTATAACATATAATACCATACACCACACATAAATCAAATTTTTACATATATACCTTACATCTATTCTTAAAAGTATACACTCTGTTAGGAAAGGGCTCGAATATTTTTGCAGGTAAGGTGTTCCACTCAACAATTGTTCTATTTAGAAATGAAAATTTTTTTTCTTTGTCCTCTGTGCCCGGCATTTTATCTTAAATTTGTGATAATTTCTGCCTATAAAATTTGGGTTCCCCGCCTCTTTCCTAAGATATAATCCTAATGTTGAATCACCTCCTTTAATACACCCAATTTGTACCTACAGTGCCATATAATGATGTACATGATCATCTTTGGAGTTCCGATAATAGCATAACCAATTGTAAATATGGAAGCACTCTATTCTAGATACTAAGTACAGAAACTTGAACCTTGCAATTTGGCATATTTATTTGGCCACCATTTAAACAGCTAGTTGTGGGGGAAAATGTCTGCATGTGATCCACGTAAATGTATTTAAATATGTTATCCATGTGTTATTTAGAAAAAAATCAATCAGAATGTATTTAATTCCCTCCTACTATGAATTTTAATCAAAATATAAAATATTTTGTACATTCTTGCCACCTAAGTTTCATCCTGCAAGGTCCACAAATTTTCTGGGTGGGTAGATACAAGATTTCTGAGCAAATCTCGAGGCACGACATCTGTCTAGAAATAGAAAACTGGTTAGCGGGAGATATATTTAACAAAAATCTTACCCTCCAGATTTGATTGTTTGGTAATAATTACTCATAGCTTCATACATCAGGAGATCGGATTAAAGTCGTCACCATATTTTCAACAGAAAAGCCAAACGGATCCTCTGAGTCTGTCGGTTATATCTGAACAATGACCACCGGGAACACTTGAAGTGATACTATGTGAAAACAGCATAGATGGAAAAACATTTTTTGAAACTATAGAATCAAAAAAATTTCATATATATGAAATCCAAGCTATTGACTATATTTATTGATCAGGTCTTGCCTGAGAGTCTCATTTATAACCACCAAAATAAAACTAGCTTCATTAGCTGCGAAAATACATCTAAGAATGGCTCAATCAATGATATATTCTTATGTTCATATAATTTATAATAATACCCTCATATTAATTTCAATTTCTCCTATTGTTCCATAGAAGTATCTTAAATTTGGCCAATTTAATTCTGGCAAACATCTGAATGGTTCCTAAATTAACATTCTAACCTGTCGGTACAGCAATTGAACTCTAATCTTAATTCATGGTTTTTCCTGTCAAAATTTGATGGGGATAGGAATACATGTTTTACAATATTGCTAAAGAGGCCTTAGTACAATGTTGGCATGGTATTTATTCCGAAAATTTACCTTTACTTTCTGAGGGATACGCCACCTAGTTCTTCCAACAATCTGCATACGCTAACATGTATGTCAAGAATATTTCACAAATCCAGCTTCTCTTTGCTACGAATTATTTAATTAGGCAATCAAACTTCCTTCATAAGGAGCAATATACTAGCAGGACAAATACTCTGAATTACGTCGTACCAGAATAATATAGTATTGATCCTCTTTGCCACATTTCCCACGTACTCTTCCTATAAATCCAAATTTCTTGCTACCTTGTCAACATATTCCACGTATATATATTTCACTGAAGAGAAATCGTAAATAAGGATATCGCGGTATGTTTTTAATCTGATTAAGACTTCCTATTTCGTTCTTTTTTATACAATAAACATCCTATGTAGAACTAACATTTTTCTAATTTTTTATTATCCTTTTTTTCATAATAATTTTAATCTTCATGTGTCTTGCCATCATTGTATTTCGTTACATTAATGTCATACACTAATGCTACTTTATCCTCAACACTGCAGGTTTTGCTGCCCACCACTTCTTAAGCAATTAAGCGCTATGCTACCAATGACCACCGGTGTAATGTATTTTACCCAAAAAAGGAATAAATGAGGTTTGATGACACTTCCCTTGGGAACAACTGAAGTTTTTAAAACTGAATTTCAGATAGCAACATTGTCACTACCTTCAATGTAAGCAAGAATTTGAAGTCTGATCCAATACTGGATATTTTTTATCTATGCCAAAGGCTTCTACGTTTGTGAGTAGCTTGCTTTAAGCAATTATGTAAAAATATTTTAAACAAGAGGTTACACAAACCATTTCAAATGAAGCATTTTCTTCCGCATCAAAAACATTGTGAACAAAAGCGCTAATTGTGTCTTGCTAGACCTTTTTGGAATCTTTTCTGACTTTTAATTAATCAAATCTGGATCTATTAAGATTACTTGGAGAGAATGCCCTTTATCGTTCTCATATAAACTTCGGCTAATGGTCGAATTAGGGTTTAGTATTATATATTATATTTGAAGCAATTATTAAAAGAGTTATGAGTTAAGAGGGGTTATGAAAATTTATGATTGATTCATGCTAAAACGGATGTCTGTAGGGTGATTTCAGAAATAATTGCCGTAATTTATTACACTTTTCACTTTCTCTTTCTCTGAATAACGCCACACACATGTCCAGTAAAAACGACACATGGAAAAGTATAGCACTTATTAAATAAAAAAATGTGGCCCTTTATTCCAGCCTTTACTTTGTTTAATATTATCAAAAAAGTTATTAAAACTCGGTTTTCATTAAATTTTACTATGTTAATTAAAATAAGTAGCTCCAATTATGAAATCCACTTCTCAATGACTATACTATGAAATCTTTAATGTGAAATATTTTGCAAGAGAAAAGTCTAAGCCATTAATAATAAAATTATCCATGGCCCTGAAATTTTTAACAGTTTAAAGTCAATTTCAACATACCGATCTCAAATAAAAGTAACCGGAAGCACTTACAAAAGTAAAGTCAAAAGCTACATATCCTATAACATGTATGGAGATATAATAACTATCTGAATACGCTCGTCATCTGAAAGCCCTGTATGGCAATGCCTCCAGGACTTATGATTTAACTTGTAGCTTTGGGTAACAGGCCCCAGATGTTTTTAAATACGTCCATGACCGACATGGTTCTCCCGCAAGCAGGAAGGCTTTGTACTTCGACCTTAAAATCCCTAATCTCCTCCTCACCCTGCGGAACTTCAGGCAGTTTTATCTCTCCTCCTGTACGGGGAAGAGAAATTCGAACCCGAGACTTTTATAGCCACGGCAGGAGGGGGGTAGGCTACTGATGTAACGCTGGTGGTCGGAACACTCCGGGAAAGATGTGCTTGGAGGAGGCGGAAAAGGGTTTTGAGAGAAAGGGAGTCGGTGAGCGGAAGGGATGTTGGTGGCGGGAGAGAGTCGGGAGGTCGTGAGAAGAGGATTATGGGATATGTGCGAGCGGATGAGTAGTGGAAGATAGGAGCAATGAAGGGAGGGTGTGGAGGGTGGGATGGAGGGGGATCTAGAGGAAGGGCGAGGAAGGACGCCGAGTTTAGGGATGTAGTTGAGAAAGTTGGGGTGAGGTCAGATGAGAGAAATTGATAATGTGTTGGGGGTTGTAGATGAAGGAGGCTGGAAAGGGAGGGATAGTAGGAGTTTACGGATTGAGTGACAGGACGGCCGTGTCCTTTGAAGGGGTTGATGTTTTTGGAGGGGAGGTTGGGAATCGTAGTCAAAGAGTTATTGGGGAAGAGGGACATAAGAGAATGAAACGTGGAGAGGGTTGCACGAGGTTTAGGCGTGACGAGGAGGGAGATGACGGGGTTGAGGGTTTATCTTGCGCGGAGTAGCTGGCTGTGGCGGCGGAGACGAATGGCAGAGGCTGGGAGGGAGAGAGTATGCCCCGCTGTCCCGGGTAGGGAGGGAAGAATATGGATTCCAGAACGGCATATAAAGTGCCACCACCCCGAGTATGAAAGAGCGAGGTCAGGGTTGATTCACCTCTTACCCCCTTCTAGTCCCGCCATCCTCGCCAAGCTTGCGGTTTTAATGGATAAACGCCCTGGATTTGGGCTGCGATAGACATCACGAAAGTGAAACCATGAGCCGAATGTTGTTTCTAAGGGATACGACAACCTCTTGTTAGGGTGCTTGGAGGAAGGGTCGTATGGTCATGGTTGAAAAGGGAATCCAAACTCTTGGTTGGAATTCCCATGTCAGTGACCGTTTGGAAGAGTTTCTTATGAATTAGTAGAAAGTACTCGATTTCTCAATTGATTCCGTAAAACAACAATGTACATATATAAATAGTTTTGTAAGATGTATATCTATGTATTTCTAGTTAGATTTCAGTAGCATAAAATATAAGTAACTGATTTACAGAAATATCAAATTGATTTCGCCGTGATTTTTTTTGGATTTCATGCACGCAGTGAGAACATTTTTATTTTTTAAAAGTGTTTTAACATTTTTCTCTACCAACAGAAAACTTCATCAGAGGTGAATTTCATAGTTTAAGTCATTACTAAAGTATACATGGTATAAATAATTGGGTACGTGCATTAAATGTCGGAAAAGTTTTAGAGAAAATAGATTTATTTCAGATATTGCTACAATGCCTCAAAATTCTTCAAAGTACATCCCTTGAGCTTTGACACACTTTTGCCAGCGGATTTTCCACGACTCGAAGGCTCCCTGGTAGATGGAATTCGGAGGGCCATTGAGGTTACGCATGCAAGCTTCTTTGAAGGCACATATGGTCCCATGGTGGTGTCTTTTGAGGGAGAATTGAACTTTTATAGGAATAGGAAATAGTCTGCCGATGCCAAGTTGGGACTGTATGGGGGTTGAAAAATCGTCGCGTCGCGTTGTAGAAGGTCTTCGCAAACAGACAGTCGACTATACTCTTGGTCGTCCGTCAAGATATTCGGGACGACCTTGGCCTCGATCTTTCGCAACGCCAAACTTTTAGTGAAAATGGTGTGCACTGTCATCTTATTAATGCCAATGCGATCTGTGATCATGCACACATTTAACTGACCGTCTGAATTCAGCAATTAACGCGTATGTCAGGACAAAATTGTTACCGATACTTTTTAAACAAACCATCATCTACCCAGGCATCAGTATAACTTGCGATGGAAGACATTCAACCGACATCAAGCGAAAGTTATGTCATAGCAAGAAGGAGTTCATGGTCCGAGTAAGTTATTTATAAGGCAGCAAACAAGGAATCATTTCGTATGACGGTCGCATAGAGCATGACAGTTTACGGCTTATAGACATGGAGGATTGGAAAAGTGGGCCAGGGAAGAAGAAAAGCCCTTGAATATGGTGCTGGAAGAGAATGCTGAAGATTAAGTGAGCTAACAAAGGAGTTATCTTTTCCCAGGGCTCTGACATAAAATGCTCTGAGACGGTTAAAGTCATCATCTACCTTATTTCTTCAATGGGACCTCCTATGTTCCCTCATCCTGAACTAAACTGACTATTTGGTTTGCCTTACATCGACGTAACTTAAATCAAAGGTACACGTGTTCTCATATTAATAAATAATATATCATGAAAACACTAATTTATATGATGGATTTGAATCTAAGATCAGATCGATTAAAACTTATTAATAACCGTAAAAAATCTAAATTATTGTTAACATAATATTTATTTTTCAAAAGTGATAATTTCTGACGAAAGCTATTCCACTAAAAGAAAAAAAATAAATGAACAAAACAAGAGTTATAATCAAACATCTGGCTTCAGGAAAATACAAATTGAAGTTTAAATTTTTGAAGACTAGTACCAACAGTATGCGACCTATAACATTCAATTAACGAAATAATTTGGCCGCATTGTAAGCTGAATCTTTCATTTTGAAAAACAAGTTTTGTCGTGAATATACAGTCAAAATGAAGCTATGCCAAAAAAATGCCCTCTACAAATATAAACACACGCTTAGTACAGAGAAAACAAAAAATTAAATATGAGTAAGGATCTCGCAATCCCTGGCATTATTAATTAAAGTAAAGGAGAAACGAGAGGAAAAACAAGTACTATAGTGCGCTAGAATAATCATGAAAAAATGGAAGAAATAAATAATTAGATAATAGCTCTTCAAAGACTTGGGCATAATTAAGAAAACTTGAAACGATGTGAAAGGGACCTGACGACTTGCCACACTCTGAAAGTCTCTTGACAGCAATGATAAAAGGTAAAATGGATTAGTATAACTGACAAGGTATACCGGTAATCCGATTATGAAACGTTAAAAAACATAGCTAAGTAAAAAAACCTAAAACCTATTGGAATAAACCAAAATCAGCTACGAATATGATGAGACTTGTGGATTATATTTAGAAGTTAAAAAATTAATATATTGAATAAAATCTAACTCTTACGGTGAGATTTTCTTAGCTCTTAACCGTAATAACCACAGAAATCAAAACGAATTTTGAGTTGATGCGCCAAGGCAGAGCTAAATTTATAAGTCTAATGGAAATGGATACTTGAACATGAGCATAGACTTAATTTAACCGTACCAACTGTGGCTTCCAAAGAAGATCTGGTTTCCAGAAAATCAATCTGACTAGATATAGCTGAGGCTATTCCAAACTTCCCCCAGAATCGAGCCTGGGATTTCCGGTCAATGTCCCCACCTCTACCCACTGGTCTACAAGCCCCTTTACCGTAATTAATATTAATGAATTTCTACCGTTTACGGTAGAATTGAAGTGGAACCATTATAAACAACGGGAGAACGATATAATTTCATTGCCTATCCTAACAAAAAAACATGACGCCACACACTACAATAAATTATTCTTCAATTCCTCATATTCCCTTCATTCCGCCCAGTATATCTATCCAGTCCTACCTCATCTGCGCTAGCCTAAAATTCTCCAAGCCATAACTGTCTTCAATATCACATCCCTAAGCAAAACGCTACGTATCTATCTTTCCTGTCTTCATAGGATACCCAGAAGAATTTCCTCTTCTCACCCACCGAGCCTTGCGCTTTCTTGTTTGCGTGTTGTTTCGCTACCTATTTGTCCATTACACATTTTCCTTCTCCAAAACCGAATATTAAAAGCCTCCTTCCTATGCTTATTGTCTTGCTAAGACTACAAGAATTCCGTGCCGCCCAATACCAAGTTTCATGTCAAATTATTAGCGAGGTTTACCATAAGTTAGTCACTCAACTTACCTGTCATTAATTCCCCTCTTCTTGTGAAAGCTTCTCTACCTTATGAGTTTCTTTTCTAATACCCATATGCTTTGAATGTTAGAGTAAAAGTCCTTCCGAGATACGGAAACTGTTCCACTTGCTCTAATTAGAGAACTCCAATGTTAAAATTTAACTAAGCTATACTCTTTCTCAAAAACATCACAGCCTTTGATTTTTCACATAAATTTTCATCCCATATCTACCACACTGTCATTCAAATGCGCTCAGAAAATCTTGCATTCTCTAAACTAACTGACAAATTAAGGCGCGAACAACCGTAAAATGTTACTAATTTTATGAAATGTCCTCGACTGCCCATCTCGACTTTGAATCTGCCAGTCGTACCTGAGTAGTCTGTGATATGTACAAGTTTCAGATCTCTAATTACTCTATCTTCCCCTATTTTCTGTAATACATTCATTAATTCAAAAAAATTACTATATCAAATGCCTACTCGTTATCTGTGAATCAAACAAATATTTCCTTGTTATATTCCAAAAACATGTTTGCTTGTGATCTCATTACTGCTATGACATCTAGTGTGTCTCTCCCCACATTGAACCCAAAATAATCGTCCAACATGAAAATATTGTGGCAGTAACAAAAGATATATACTATTCAATCTTACCTCCTTCACTTTTGTCAAAAACAGAAGGCATTTCCCAGGAATATTAAAATCATTAATTACGTAAAAAATCATTCAGAAAGAGAACACGTCATTTCACGTTGTTACCCCGTCTTTTTGTTCCCCGCATCCACGGTATAAATTAAAGTAAGCTCAAAACATAATCGTCCATTAGAAAAATGAACGAGATGGGCGAGTGCACGAGCTGTGGTGAGAGAAATTGCCGCTAATGGAGACACGGCAATCAGTTAAAAAGAACATGAAATGAAAGAAGGGGGAGAGAGATGGTTGGACTGGGGAGGCGATGGAGGGCGAGTAGATGGAGCCCACTGGGGTGGCCTCGGGGAGAGTGGGAAGCGAAACCCGCTGGAGAGTTTTAAGATGGAGAAAGTGGGAATTAAAGTTAGCAAGAAGAGATATTTAAGAGCTTTAGTCTCCGTGAGAGCCGGGCGGGGGATAGTGGAGTGGCGGGATGGTTTGGGGAGGAAGAAGGTCCTCGTCGTTGACTGTGGGTGGGTTATGGGGGCGAGAGGGAGTAAAAAATATAGAGCTCTCGGGATTGGAGGAAAACTTGAGACGTGGATGGAGAGAGAAGGCAAAAAGGATTGCCTGAAGGGTGGAAAAAGGGTGAGGAATGAAGTACAGACGGGAAAGTGAGGAAAAAGGTCGGGTGAGGAAGGCGGACGAAATAGGACGGAGGGGTAGTTGAGCCGTGGTTTGAACACGGCTATTGAAGCAGGAAAAAAAATACAGTTGAGAGCTTTCGCGGGAAGAAAAAAAAAGGCGTGGATGTTGAAAAGGGGGTTGGGTGCGAGTGGGAGATGAGAGCAGGTTAGCGCGCGTAGGGGGAGCGCCGCCAAAGGATATGGTGAGAGGTCAGAAATGGTAGGAAGAATGCGTGAAAAGGTGCGTCAAAGGGAGTTTTCCTCGGGGGCGAAATGGTGGATTTTTTAAAAACGCGGGAGAGGGGGTGAGAAAGTCTATGGAAAGTGGGTTTCTGGTTTAGGGGGAGCAAAATAGACGCGCTTTACCTAAAGAAACGGGAGTGAAATTCAAGAAGTCATGGAGAAAGGTGACGACAGAATACAAGACACTTTGAAGGGGTGAAGAGGAGTCTCGAAAGCATGGGTGAAAAGTGGGTGGCGAGGGTTTTGGGTCTAAATAAGTGGATTCGTGAAAGGACCTGATGGAAACGAGTTTATTTGGATACTGGAAAACATAAATTTATTTCTCGGCCTCCATAAAGTGAGAAGAAGAAACGTGCACATTTGCTGACAAAACAATTTATGCTCAGAAAGTAAAAATTGAGTTTAGCATTCAACGGATATCTTTAATGCCACAGAACAAGACAGTTCTATCAATTACGGTTGCAATTTTCACCTGAATTTTTGTTACGCAAGCTTCTTTCGCATGGATTACGGACTTGAAATGGTTGAAAGGCTTGTGTGATCTGATTATATAGTATACAGCTGTGCAGGTTAGAGTAATAATAATTTTTCACGGTAGGGTCGCCCATGCAAGATCTGTCGAAGGGAAGGAACCAGGCCAAAGGTAGCCTAAATGTTGCGGCTGAAAAGGCATCTGAGCAAATTTGGTCAGTTATTTTAGTGAAACGTTACATTAAAAACGAGAGGAGTCAGGACGGTAAGGGAAGGGGCCGAGAGGGCAGGGGGAAAACTGCCATAGATATTTATTTACAGCAAAAATGATCAACAAGGTCATGAGTGGCTCTAGCTACAAAGCGACTCACCCGGTTGGGTTGTTTTTGCTACCGATAACTAGAAAGGCAAGGCTTCCACCGTCGTTTTCTCACGAAAGCCTTACAAAGCGAACTCGATAGCAGCAGGGCGGAAGATAGTCATAATTTTTAGAATAGGAGCTCAGAATATTAGAAGATTTACGACCACCAGAAAATTAGGATATATAATGCGGTAGATGTCGAAATGAAATATGTATGTATATCTTAAAGGCATGCAGGGTGAGATAAAAGCGTTCTGCAAGACAGAAGACCTATACGAGGTCGGTCCGGAAAGAATCCAGCCACGTAAAATTTTGAGAAAAATAGCTAGCCTAGAACAATGAGGACTTGGAAAAACTTCCCTACGGACCTCACACTTATGCCAGCGTTATGTTTCACATTTCAAAAAAAAATCGCAAAGTTCTTTTTCGGAATGGTCATCAACTGCCTCGTCGAATCCATTTTTATCTCTATGCTACTGCTATGATATAAATCTTGTCTGTCCCCATTCTGAACCAGAATCGAGAAAACCCTAATTAATCATTATCCCTGCTTTCTATCCTCCTGATTATTCTAAGCACCATTTTCGTTGCGTGCAAAATCAACCTTTTTTCATCTATTGTCCCTATATCATAGTTAAATATTAGTTGATTAACAGACCACATAACATCCCAGTAATACACGCCGTTTTTCCTTACACACGCAAATCCCTTAAAAACATTATTACTCGCTTTTTATCTCCACTTTATATTAATCCATTCCTGTTATAATAAGCATCAGTTGAAACAATTCCAGCCTAAAAGTTATGACGCAAAGGTTCCCCCAGTATTATTGAACCTTTTTAATGGGTAAAAAATATTTTTTGGGGTGCTATTGCCGCCATACCTCCATGGAAGGTTTAAATGCGGGGGCTAAATTACGGCTCGGGTAGTGCCCCTAATATTTTAACCAAATTCTTAGAGGTCATTTCCAGAGCACTTGCGCAAATCCGGAACTTGAAAGCAAAGGGAGTGAGTAGCGAAAGGATATAAGCCAGGGAGGGTTTCGGGGATAACGAAAGATATGAGGGAAGTCACAGTGTGTGAGAAACTCTGAGCCTAGGGTCCAGCCGAGGAGAAACTTCCTGTCAACGACCAACTCGGTTATGGAAGGTGTAGAGACAATTTCAAGTTTATACTCTAATAAGAAAAACTGTCTCAAACACCTTTGAAATTGTATATTGATGGATCCATATTCAAAATATATAATAATTTGCCATAAAGAAATTGACAAAATATTACTGCCAATCAATTAAATATATAGTATTCTCTACAACCGCAATAATTTACATACATCAAAGGATTTATTAAAACTTTTCATTGATAATGTAATAATTTAGAGAAATATGGCAAGTTATTCAAATCGTCTAATACTATATATGAATCAAATATGGTTCACTGAATGGGATAAAAAAATTAACATAAAAATCTATATTAAGGGCATCTGAAAATGTTACATCTTTAAAATACACTGCAAAACTTTAAAGCTCATCCAAATATATCCAATGTTTAAAAAATTGGATGTAATTACAGAAACATTTATCCAGTGTGAAAAATGATAAGAAATAAAACAGATTGTCATGCATTTACGATATCATCTGGTAATATTGTTAAATCCTTAAACGTTTTGTTTTCCCATAACATTTTTAGATAAATATCTGAAATAATTTTATCAATAATGAGTATCTGAAAAATTATATTTTATCATTAAGGATTTAAATGTTAAACGGCACTTCGAAGCACAAACATCTCTATGATACTACAATATTATTTAATAGGCTTTACGACACGTAAATTTTGAACCAAACCATCTATACTAATATATAATAGTATTTAATGTACAATTAAGGGAATGCCTAAGAAGATGAATTAAGGTATATACACTATGCTTCATTAACATAACCATTGAATTGATTCTAAGTATTAAGTTCTTCTTTTGGTAATGCGATTGAGTAAAATAATTTCCAGGGCTCTTTTTCAAAAATGTTCTTTGGATGAACCAAAATGAGAGAAGACTTGAGGGAAGGAGAGGATTTAGGGATACCCGAACAAACTGCAGGGGAAGACGGGACGAACATTCGTACAATGCAAAAGGAAACGCTGAGAAGAGGAAGCTCGGGAGGACTGGGAAGGGCGAGCGGGTGAAAGCTAGAAAACTCTGAGAGATCGACGCTGCTTCGGAGCAAGGAGATGGGGAAAAAGAGACGAGAATGTAGAAAGGAACTGAAGATTGAAAAAGAGATGGAGTCGAAAAGGCGTTCCGAGGAGATGAGATGCAGAACCTCGTAGCCTGGAGTGAAAGGGTTTAGGAAAGGAGGAGATTAGAGGTGATGACAGTGAGGGGAGAGGATCGGAATACGTTAAGCGAGGGAGAAGCCAGATCGAGGAAGTGCCCATAGCCTCTTGCCACAGGGAATGTTAGAGGTCGTGAATAAGACCTGGCGAGGTATTTTGATGGGTACTGAAAACCCTAGAACGAACGAAGGAAGTAAAATATAATGGGAATTATATATTTCCAACGTATATTTACTAAATTTACTTACAAGACAAATTAACGGTCACCAATTGTTATTAAGAGAATGGCTTTTCTTTATTGACAAGGGCGCTAATCGTCAATCTTCTGATATTTCTATCCAAAATCTGTCTTGTTGAATATACACCTGAGCTAAGGCAATACATACGTGTTTTCAAAGTAACTGAGTGCCATTTCAATTTTGAGTTAATTCATCGTACATATTTTCGCAGTATATTTCAGGATTTCAACACAAATGTTCAGAAAACGCCACCAACACGTTAGCGGCAATGAAGCGCTACTCTAATAGGAGCAATATTCATCAATTAATTTAGTTCATTTATTTCATAGATCTATCTTTATGCTTTATATGTAAAGTCACCATCTATATGTACGACCAGCTTCATAAGAATATCATATAATGCTGTAAATAAGGGGGTAAACTGTATATTTTAAGTGCATCAGTATCCATACTGAGGTACCCGCAATTTAAGTTGGATTAGGCTATGCCATTATATATTATATATTAAAGCTTACTAATTTAAATCTGGGAAAGCTATAATACGATTCAAAATAGCAAATTTGAAAATGTACAGCTAATGAGGGGCAATGATAGAGCAAGAACCTATTTAACTGCAGGTTTACAAAAGCAACAATACCATCAGAATGAAAGTAACAATTTTGAAAATTCGTTTAAATTCGGTTCAATGCCCTTATGTCTATAAAGCGGTGAGTGAACCTACAGAGAACAAAGGAACGGAATTGGACCTTTGTGGCCAAGAATCCATAGGAGTCCAACCATTTCGCGGCAGGAAATACAAACATTTGCACAAAGGAGAACGGAAGATATTACGCCACAGAAGTTAGGACTATTCCACGCTGACGCGCCGTAAAGTTTCACCTACCTATCAGAAAAATGACAGGATATCTTTTGTGCGTTTAAATGACAGGATATCTTTTGTGCGCATCCAAACTGCGTACCCGCAGGCTTCAAGACAGTGGCATTTTATAAACCAGAGCAGATTGGGAGGAATACGAAGAGACCCCTGGAGTACAGAGGGGAAAGGCACAAGTAATTTTTTGTTCCCAAAAAGTTTTTTCCGATTAAAAAAGACGAGCAAGCGAAGATAAGGAAGAGGTGGCAAACAATTTAAAAAGGGAGAATGCGAGGAAACCAAAGTAAGTGGAGACGGGGAGAAGAGCACCTACAAAAAATTAGGTAAATTAAGTTAGTGAATGAAAATAATATACAAAATGTTGTGAAGTTGATTTTTTGTGCTTGAACCCATCTGAGATTAATATTTGAAAATGACCTCCGTTCTGAATCGAAATGCTAGGGAAACTCAGCAAAAATATGTTTATAAGTACGATTGATTCCCTGCCAACGTTTACGGCAACATCTGATGACTTTATACACATTTATCGCCAACCCACGGACGAAACGAATCCCATACTCGCTTATACTATCGTAAAGGAAATATTCTTTCTTCTTAGGGACTACGTAAATGGCATATAACTGCTCAAATCGGACTGGAAGAAGAAATTTTCAGTGTAATAGCAGACTAGCATTACCTATGATGATTTTTTACCAACTTATTTATTTTTTAATTTACAAATTGATAAAAATTTACACATTTCCGATGTAACTCCTGCACTAGTCCTCTCAAGAAGTTTTTAATATTGCTAAGGAATACGAGAATATTCTCGTAAACAAATAAAACAGTTAATACATAATTACATGGTCAAAATTCCAACAAGATAAAAAATACCAAGTTAAGACACTCATTTGATACAAAAGATAAAAAATTAATGATAAAAATGTTGCTCTAAGTTGCCTCGCCAAAAAATGCATCTTTAAGTATCTCAATGTTTATAAATGTGACTCTCGGCTAAAAAATGATTTGCTATGAAAAAATTATTTTTTCATTCATTAAATGGGAATCGAAAAAGCGGTGTTCTCACAATGCAATTTTATATTGTATTTTGATGCACATTAGCGGGTAACTCCGATGTAGTTACTATCGCAGCATCTCTCGCAGTACATTTTAAGCAGTATTGTCGTCTTAAAATTGAAGTTTTAGGCAACGGAAAATGCTAGTACATATTTCAGGAATCTCCTGAATAACTGAGCTACTTAACTTTATGTCTACCTTAAAGAGAAACATTTTACTTACTGATACGATTAAAATGTTCTGTAGTTAAAAAAAATATTGAAAAAATACATCAAGGGAGACATGGTAATATAGTATATTGCGTTGAGCTAATTTTTTTTAGCATCGCTTCCGTGACACATATATGTTGAACTTGAAAATGTCCATTCCGTACGGACGTATAAAAAAGCATTTGTTTCCGGGGGAAATATTTGAACTCCCCATGTGGCCAAACAGAGAAGATTTTAAGATGAAAACCCATGGTGTGACTTCATTTACCGAAGTGAAGAGGATAATGCCTGGCAGGAAAATGTTTTAGGTATTAAAAGAAAATAATATATAGAAGGGAATTCTACGTTAGCAGTGTCTAAAGGGCAATTGTACTTGCAATGCTGTGCCAATATCTAGGTGCAAGGGTAGGAAGAGAGTGTCCATTATATAGAAAGTAGTTTTCATTTGTACATTTGTGTTACTATGAATGAAACGAAATTCATGAGAGCAATGGCCAGGAGACATCCTTCAAAAAAGATAATAAATCATTTCCGCAGAATCCTAAAAATATTTTTGCTATCCTAAGGTTTAAGGTTCTGACGAAAATTAATTAAACTCTAAAAATTAAAGACCTAAATTTTGATTTTTCAGATACACATACACAGCGCAAAGAAAATTATGGAAAGGCCTCCATCAATATGCAATAAATCAATTTTCAATAAGCTTTTTTCATGCATTTTCGTTTGCGATTTTGAAGCTCTTAGAGAGATATTTTTTCGGGAACATTTTTGAAATATACGAAACTACGAAAGAGTTTTTATTATTTCAATTTTGCATATGTTTCTCAGAAATATAAATACTAAATCAATTATATTATTTGTAGCACATAGTTTGGTTAAATAGGTTTTTATATGTAACAAACATAAGGTTTTGACCTTTGACTTTATGAAGTTCTTTCAGTAAAATTACCCATTGTGGAATAAGGAAATTTTTCGCACTCTCGTATATGATATTGTGGTGATTATACTCGATGCTATACCGCAGCTACCGCTGCCTTGAATTTATCTCAGCAACGTAACACCATACCTACAAAGGAAATAAGTAATTATAAATATGGTACTTTTCTTTCTAAGAAGGGTATAATGCACTAATATTTGATTAAATTACCATATATGATAACAGAGATTTTAAATATAAACAGTAAGTAAAAGACATTTCTGGTTTTTCAAAGCTAATTTCAAACACGATAAGGAAATCTAGGAAAATACCTTTCTACCCTGAAAGTATGAACACATATGTAGATCTATTTTTCTCTTATTTTATTTTAGCAAAATGAAAAATAATTCCTTTAAAATAAATAACTGAACGCGAAAATGAATGGGCTAAATTTTTTTATTAATTTATTATACAATTTCTTTCCAATTTCACTGCTGCGATTTATTATGTAACAAATGTTTTAATTTCCTTTATTTCCTGATGCGTGAGTCATAAGGGCTCTAGGAATTCCCCATTTCCACGGTTAAGGATTCCTTTTCAAACAATACTGAGAATTATTAACATAAATATGTTTTCCAGTATTGGCTTTCATTTTAAATCCGTTAACAATTTAATGTGTTCACGAGACATTTAACGTGCAATTAAATGACTAATTATTTGTAAATATTAAAAGTTTTGGGAAGTAACTTCAACCACATTATTTAATGGGTGGCGTTGAAAAAACACGGCCGAAATGTCCCGGAATAATTCCGACGGAATGGAAATTCCGATTCCCCTGAGGAAATGAGAGTTCGCATGCGAGCGATAATGGTCAGTGACCGTAATGAAAAATTAAGGGATGGCAGAGATATTTTGACCTTCTGAATAAGGATGGGGGCTGCGGGGCTGAGAGATCTCGTCTAATTTACCCATTTTTAATCATAAGATATTAACGTTTCCCCAACCTAAATCTAGCTTTCAAAAATTACAACAAAAGTAGGATTTGATGTAACCGATGTTTACCATGCTAAGACTACGACAGGAATAGAAAAATTGCTTTGGTTTAAGATTTAAAAAAATCTCTTTGTGATTTCACAAAAGAAAAGATAATACATATTATTTTTATATTACACACAAATTGTTCAACTTTCTTAATTTCGCTGATTTTTCTCCAAATCCTGGTTTCCTTAAGTATTTGGTAGTCTACAATGCTTTTAATACCAAAAATAATACTAAAGAATGAGACCAGGGTCATGCATCAAAATTCGCATTCGTTTTCAGATATAAACCGGAAGAGCTATTTTTATGCCGCTGAAAATTGTGTTCCAGGCTCTTATTCTTGGATTGAAGAATTTTTCGTGATTTTTATTGCATTGATGAATCAATTTATTTTTTGGGACGGGTATTTAATGGCCACTATTCATTTTATATGAGTTTAAAACGAGTAATAGCATGTTTCCATTACACCTCTGCCCTAAAATTTTCCTAGGAGACACCACATAAAGTAAGCATTTGTTTAATCTAAAATCTTTCCGTCACCCAAATTTATCGTTTCACAATAATTACAGGTTGATAAGTGGCCCGGAAATATGGTTGTTACAGCAAGACGAAAGGCGTAGATTGGAGCCTTTTGGAATCTGAATGCAGAGGAGATTGAAAACGGTGAAATAAATAGAAAGGAAAATAAACGAGGAAATGCTTGCTCGGCGTGGGAGGAGAGAGTTTTGAAGAGAAAGATCCAAAGGAGGCAGGAAAGATGGATGGCGACCATTTGGATTGGCCAGGGGATGTAGAAGACTGCGGTAGATAGGAAAATGCTAAGGAAATAAGGACGGGGTAAAAATTTTAAGAAATTCGATTTACTTATACGGAATTGAAGAGGATCTTATCCTAAAGTCGATTCTCAGGTAGTATTTACTTAGGTGAGATAAGGAAATGCATCGTTGTATGTTGATGAAGGCTGTGTCCACCCAAAAACTACCTTAACAGATAGAACACCCGAAATATATAACAATAATATTAATAACAGAAGAATAATTTAACCTCCTTGAGTAGGTTTTAGTCATACTTGGAGTAGGAGTACGAGTAATATCATTCGAATAATGAGTTTTTCAAGTGATGCGTGGAAATTTTCATCGCAATTAAAACTCATTCTTTACTACCAGAAGATAAGTCTCAAATACCAACAATAATTTGGAATGATAGAATTAAAAACACCAGTGCTAGCATAGGGGTTTCACTTTTTTCCACTCAATCAGTTTGACCAATCGATGCCGGTGACGTGCAAAATTCCGAAGGTCATTGGAAAGAGAATGTTGGGGGCAAATGTAGAGGGTGAAAGGGACCGGAGGTCAGGAAGAGACAATACATATAGATAAAAATGGGAATGGTAAGGCCAGGAAAATGATCAGGGGTCACTGTTACTGATACTTACATGGAAAAATTACATCTGTAAAAACGCTGAAAATTATTTAAAAGAAATATCTAAAGAAATAGAAACTTAATTTTTCTACCGAAAATAAATTGAATCAACAAACAAGCTAACTTTTAGATTTTAACTTTGAGTGATTTCAAGGTACCCTTAAGAATACTTCAATTCAACTGAGGTAACTTTTAAAAATAACTTCATTCCAAAGAATCTAAATTAATTTACTTTTAATAGATTCGGTTTTATTTACTCAAGGTACTTTTTAGTTTTTTAGCTCCCAAAACGGAACATTAATAAATTATTTATTATTCCCATAGAAAACTAAAGAACATGCAACAAAAATCGACAATATTAAATAATCACAATTAAAAAAAAACTATTTTTGTTTTTACAAGTGTGGAAATACATAATGCTTAAATAAGTCTGTTAAGCATTTAGCGTACATTTTAACACAAAAAAAGCCATAAAATGACATGAATTGGGGCAAATAGCTGAACTAGAATAACAAGAATTGCGCATTTTGAAAGCATTCTATTAATTGGCTCGCAAAATACTTACCAAGAACATGGACTCGTCTTAGCAGGAATGGTAGTAGCAGAATTGGCCGAAAATGTGCACAGATATCCATTATATCAATAGAATATGGCATGCTTTTTAGTAGCTTGCTGTGGCGTTAGTTAACTGCGGCCTCTTTGGGTTTCCCACTCTCACCTTTTAAGCCGACTTCTAGTTGAAAATTTTTGCCAGGGACACAGAAAAAATATATATTCAGGGAAACGCTGCCTGGAGGTTTTCCCAAGGGTTTTGTCAGGGTTGCCGGGGGCGTCTTCGAGAGAGGAAGTGATTTTCATTTCGCTATCCTATACATTTTACTGGATCTGTCAAATAGGAAAGGGCGGTCGCAACGGATTCTCGGGAAGAAAGTGAAAGGATCAAGTGTCAAAATGAGATGGCCAAAGAGTGGGATGACCTTCTCTGAAATATACGCACAAGGAAAGAGAAAAAAAATCCAAATAAGACCTGACTATTGGATATGTGCGCTATATTTGAAGAATTTAATACATGCAAGTAGGAGCATTTCACGATGCCAAAAATGCACTTCAACTCTAAAAATATACCAGAAAATTTTAAAATCTGGAAAATAACGACTAATGAACGAAATCGGCAGAGAAAAAGACGGGGAAGGGAGATACAACACGGCTAGATGCACAAAATGTCGCACAATTGAACAGAGTATTAACAGTAAAGTATTCTAATTTCAAGTTTAATCAGGGTATGATGGATTTTGTTCTTTTAACGAATAAGTAGCAAAATATTTGTTCATACCTATTTTATGTAACGCCTAGTCTTTGCAGAGTAAGACATGCATATTTACGTATCTTTTACATGCTTAAGGGTTCATTGAGGAATAGGTAGAGCTCTACAGATATTACATGGAGATTTTAAATTAACATAATGAAATTACAGATAAACTTGCTCAACAGATATTGTTTACGTACTCGCAATAATAAAAATATTTATGTTAATATTTTGAAACCGTATTTGCTGATTAAATTTTAATAGCTAAATATATGAATTTTCAGTATTCTCTTACAACCTATACACACTTTGATTTATGGAAAGTATAAAACCTAGATGGTTGCTGTTTGGTGACAGAAAGAGAGAGGGATTGCTCATTTATCTTCATCTGACATTTTCCCTAGATCAAGGCTGTGGAAAATTTCTATCTTTGAATGCCAGAAGCATTGAAGGATAGTGTCATGATGCACAACGTCCAAGTGTGCATGTCAACGAGAGGCACAGCTTTTGGGTTTTCCATTAAAATCCAATAACATCTCCCTCTGCGACGGCAAAAGGCAAAATTTCACAAAAGAGAAAGACCGGTGAGATTTAATTTCAAATGATTTTGTCATTTTTCATGAAAGTTACCTCTACCATTATTCCTTTGTGACACGCTAAACGGTGCACACACGTGCAGCCATCATGTGCCCTAATTTCGGAATACTGGCACAGGCGAGCTATACTACGAGTAACTGCACCCAGGTGGCAATAAAATCAACGTGAATCTAATGCAATCGTACCAGTCAAGATTTAGATAAAATCAGATATTTCATAAAATGCATACATCCTCGATAAATGGAGATAAAATGCACTCTTCAGTCTTAATTATTCACTAACTGTTGTTCTTACAAGTCCAACAGGCTACTCCTTGCTGACTGAACTACTCCAAGTAAAAATAACTATGAAAACATAGATGAAGTACCCCGCTGACTCCCCTCCTCACCTTGCGGAACCACGCCTCATTCGTTCATCATCCCGACCCCTATTCTTTGAATTGCGGTTTTCTATCGAGGCAGCCAATATGATTTCTGCATTTTTTTTGCGAAAGAATTTCGTTTGATGTAGGATGAGGAGGAGATGTAATATTTAAATTATCATTATTGATTATGGAACATAGCGCTAGATAAATTCATTAAGTTCACACGGTCCCTAAGTTAAAGAAAGCGCAAAAATAGATTTTTAAAAGTATGAACGGATAAAACTGAGTTATAGGTGAGGAGGGGAGGAAATAAGTTGTAAATATTAATTTAGAAAAAAAAGAGAATGGTGTAACTTGAAACTCAAGAAACAGTAAATCGGTGGATGGTGTACTCTATTAAAATACTTATACTAAATCCAAAAAGTGTTTATAAACCAATACTTTTCATATTACACCATCCATTTAGGTGAGCTCATTTTTTGCATATTTTTGCATATCTTATTTCAATATGTAGATACTCAAATTAATAATGATACGTATGTTATATTTAATATTTTATTTAAATTTGATATTTTATCAAATTAAAATTAAAATAGAATTTCTCACTGAACAGGATAGTATACTAAATCCCCACAAAAAATACTCAGTTACATTAAACATACTTATGAGTATCAATAATTATTTAATTACTCAGACAAACAACCTCGAAACACACACTTAACCCCGAATATGTTTTATACAAAATTTTACGCGACGATACTGGTAACAGACCTCCCGCCCCCTTCCAGAAGAAGTTATGTTGAAAAGTTCGTGTTTATTTTGGATAATACTTGGAATATTTATCCAATGTACTCCATTAAGGGAAATTAAAGTGCCCTACATTGGATGCAACTATGGTACAATCCGAGATGAAGTGTAGAAATGGAAATACACGTGCCCTCCAATCCTTCCCAAATTCTTGATTTGGCGTTCTCCAGCAAGACGCAGACATGCGGAACGAGCCAGCATCCAAATACGCAGTAGGCATTCAAGGGGTGTTGAATAAAACGATGGAATGGACGGAATGAAAATTGTGGAGCCCCGGAAAAAGGTAGGACGAGAACGGGAGGTGGGGTGGATGTTTTCGGCGGCAAACAGTCGAGAATGGTGGTAAGCAAGACGAGGGCGGGAGAGAGGCGGAGTATTTTAGAGTTAGGTGACGATTGTGTGTATTCGGCCGGTGGATTATTCGTCAGAAGAGGAGCAGCCGAAAAGTTTTGCGAGAAGCGGCACACTGGATGGAGAGAGTGGGAGGACACCAAAAATAAAAGGTTTAGGGATTTTAAGGAAGTAAGAGGTGGGAGAGATAGCCGGGGTGAGAGAATGAAGAGGTATGGATAAAAAATAGGCAGGGCGGAGAAACGGGAAGGGGCTATGTTTAAGTCGGAAGGCAAGGATCGCCGGATAGGAGAGAAAGTGGAGGAGGAGGGATGGAGTTTTGAGAGCCGCGGTTGGACGGCAAGGGTGGGAGGGGTTTGGCGAGGGCCGGGAGGAACTACGGAGAGGGGTTGGAGCTTGGAAGCGACATTCAAAAGAGGAAGTTGACGAATAAGTGAGTTTTTTGCTGGTATTTGGTGAAAGGGGGAAGAGAGGGAACGAGGGAGATGCGAGAATCAAAAAAGAGGTTTTGAGTCCTTAAAAATTGCACAGTTGGTATAAAAAGGGAAAGAATATCAATAAATGAGAAATGAAAAAAGGCACCGTCGAACACGGGGAAGAGGATAGAAATTCAGAGCATGGGCTGATATGGGAATCGGGTTTTAAGATTGAAGTTTTGAAGGAATTGGTGGGCACGAGCAGAGAAGAAGGGGTCTGGCAAGGCCCCTTCTTCTCTGCTCATAAAGCAGTTAAAGATTTAGTGGGAGGGAAGAAAAAGAGACTCAGAAGCCGGCTAGGAACAAGGCTGGATGGAAAAAGGCGTAGGGAAACGGATGCAAAGTGAGAGATGACGAGAATGAAAGAGAGAAAGAAGCACGAATAAGATGATGGTTGATGAATGGAAGTCAAACCGAAGTAGCTGGATTGCAACAAGGATAAACAGAGAAAAATCCATGACTTCTCACATCCCGAGTACTTGGTATGCATTTCTAATGGGCAAGGAATGGATATGACGTTTTATTAAAACGTTCTCTGTTATGAAGGTATCTGCGTAAGGTTTTTGAGTTCCATATGAATCATTTCCTCTTTAAAATAAAAAAATAAACTTGAAATTGCCGCAATCAACATTTTATGATTCAAATGCTTCAGAAATCTTTTGTAGTAGAATTTTGTAAAAGGTATTCTTTGAACACAATGGCTGTTATGCATTTTATTTAGAATAAATATACTTTTACATGCCAAGTTTTTTTCAATTTTAGGTAAGCTCAAATTTAGGGGAATTTTCTTCTAATTTTCATAAAAGTATTGGGTATAATATTAGAAGGAAAACCCTCAAGTTGAAGAATGTCTATAATATTACTGGCGGAGAACGAACAGCAGGCCAATAAGATCTCTGTTCAATACAACTTTACAAACTTAAGAAATGATAATCAAATCTCACATAGTTAAAGGAAAAAAGGGTACATTTTCAGCATATTGCAACTGTCCCCTTTAAATAAAATGATAAACAAATACGTTGACTTTCAAAAATAATTATTTGCATTTATTCTCTTGATTTAAAAGACAATATTATTAAATTATTTGTCCCTCGTGGTTCTAGATATTGAACAAAATGAAGGTTATTTGAATTGGAGAACACGTATATTCGACAACCAATGAGTGATGTTAGAGAAGACTTAACCAAATACTTGATAAGGAACATTTAAATTCGTTATCTGGCATCAAAATAAAACAAAGTTAAAGGAGTAATTGATATTTGCATTTCAAAATCGAATAGATTAATTACATTCTTGAAAGCTATTTATAAAAACCCTGCGAGTCAATCATTTAACTTTTATATTCATTTCTTATGCCATTAATTATACTTTCCCGTGTGCATCTGTTATACAGATGTTTAAAAAAGAACGAAAAAATACTAGGCACTAAATTGTTTACAGCCATGGTGGAAGATTATAAATTTGTGAAACATAGGTTTTGACCTTCCAAAGCAAAGTAAATTAGATATTTATAGATAAATATCAGCAGGAAATATTTCAACCATCAAATATAAAACAAAATCTACTATTTAACTTAGTGGTGCCATGTTAATATTTCAATTGTAAAAAATATCTTAAAATATGAGTTAAGGAAATGTTTACCAACCGATGGAGTACAAGTCAAATAAATGCTTGATGAAAGGTCCGAAAAGCACATTCATCCAATCCTAAATTAACGGAAAATATCTCCTGGAAAAGCATATGCGGCAGAGATCGAAATTTAGAAAACAGAAGTTAGGCTAGTTTGTAACTGCTGCATCTGTCCTACAGTTAGGTGACCATGAAAGTGTCTGAACCCATGAGAATAGTCATTAAAATGGCGAAGTCACGTCAGAAACATTATAATGAATGGTAAAAGAAACATCAAATTTCGATCGTCTGGCCTCAGCTATATTCCCATGAGTAAATGAAGAGAGCATTTAGAATTAAAATGAATGCTAGCTACTGCATAACTGTGTGAGTTCTTTCCTGTCCGAGGCTAATACCACAGAACAAAAGTTTTCAGCAAATGTTAAGAATTCAATGACGATGTTGTAAATAGGGAACTATAAAAAAGAAATAGGGAAAGCCAATAAAAATATATATTTTTCTGGAATTTATTTTAAAAGACAATAAACGCCTAAGAAAACTTGTTACACGGTAATTTATTTTTTCTGGGATGTGCCATAATCCTTATTTTAGATAGAAACATCGACAGATGTGCAGCAAAATTAATTTAGTATGTGACAGAGTAGATTTAGAAAGTATTAGTTGCTGATTAAAAATTGATGGATATCAGCAGTAAATCAGGTTCTGGCATTAGCAAGACCAGGAATATTAAGTGTTTATATCGTCAAGGCAGATGCTGAATGCTAATATTCACTTCCACTTTACTGATAACCTGACACCTATTGACATATCCTATCGTGGAGACCTGCCTAATTGAAATTTTCGACATATCTTAGTTTCACCTATGTTTAAAATGCTGGGAATACATGTATACCCTCTAAAGTAATTACCTTTTTTAATGTTTGCTTAAAAATTGATATTTGAAATTATCTGTAGTAATAGCCTTAAAAATTCGTGAAAAGAGCACCCAAAAGGGGTTCAATAAACTTGATTTTCCCTAATAAACAGCCGTTCAGCTACTGGTATTAAGTGTGGTAATGACATGTAAGTACTTTTTGATAAGAAATAAAATTTTTAAAGTAGGGTTACTCGAAAAAATAGTGATCTCTGATATTCACGGAATAAAATAATTGCTATGAAATTATGCACCATAAATGTATTACAATGAAAGTGTTTAGCCACTAGTATCAATGATATTGCAGTCAAAGATAACTTGCTGCATTAAATAACATAGAAAAAAATTTTTCCCCCATTTCGTACTACAGCTAACTCTGTGCTCAGAATAAAAATATCCCGCCAGATCTGCAGCAATTGCCCATCAGAAAACTGCTCATACCAAATATTACCTGAGGATAGTAAAGAATTGCATAGAAACAAGAAGAAAACAATACTAATGGCAATGCGAAATTGTTCGGAATTGTCTGATATGGGAAAAAGGGATAAAAACGGCCGCAATGGCGAGGAAAAAATGAAATTTTTAGGCTGAGAAGGGGAAAAGATATCGGGAAAGAATGGGAGAGAAACAGTGAAAATGTTTATTGGAAATGGGAGGGCCGAAGGGGAGAAAGGGGAAAAGAAAAAATAATGTGCGGGTTGAATGGGAGGTTGGGAGAGAGGGATATGACTGGCAGAGGTGGAAAGATTGAATGAGGAGTGCGAGAATGAGCGGGGGAGGGGGTGGTGGGAGCGTTCCATTGCGGAATGCTGGCCAGGAGAAGGGGATGGAAAAGAAAAGAGAGGGAAGGGATGGTGTCTGTGCGTGTGGTTCGGTAGTTCGCCGCTGGTGGAGTGTCGGGATGTCAAGGAGAAGAGACGTAGGGTGCGACGGAGGACGAAAATGGGAAGGCAGACGGGAGAGAAAAGGCGGCACCACGTTGGTATGGAAAAATGCCGCAAATGTGACACGCGAGAGAATAAATTAGCAAAAAAAAGGGTTGGAGAAAGAAATACCAACGTGTGGTGTGCATGTATATGTAATACGTGTGATTGTATGCGTGTGTGTGTGTGTGTGTGTGTGTGTATATATATATATATATATATATATATATATATATATATATATATATATATATATATAAATAAATATATCTATATATATATATATATATATATATATATATATATACACACACATACATTCTTATACATACATACATACTTATACATACATGTGTGTGTATGCAAGTGTATGGTCACTTATATACGTGCGTATGCGTACATACACCATACACACACGTGTGCGATTTTGCTTGCATATGAATATACGTATGTACGCGTTAGGTGTGCATAAAAGAGCGAGGTGAATGCTGGTTCGAAGGATATGAATGTTTTCATTCCTTTTTTTTAGAGCTTTCCTTTTTGGCGTCTCCGTTCTCCTGCGACGATTTCCCCGTATAGTTTTCCTGTTGCCCAAGGTGCGTGGTTTTTGAATAACAGCAAGGTTGGTGGTGATGGGGAACTGGATGATGGGATCAAAACGCTTGCGCCGCATTTGACGGAGGCTGCGTACCCATCACCCTCTGCGATTGCTCACTTCCGCTCGCCGCGAAGGATACTCATTCTTTTCCTTTGAATTCCATTTTTATGCATCTCCCTGTCTCGCCAGTATTTGCAAAATGGCAGGGTGCCTTCCTCTTCTCCCTCTTTTATTCAATTACAGCATCTCTGAGTCGCCGGTCTCAAGATTTCAGTAGAAAACCATTTCCAAAATCGAATATGTCGTCGTCCATATTTCTCTCTTTGATAATCCTAAACAAGGTATTTGGTTAGAAATTACGTGAATGGGTAAACGGAGACGCTGAGAAAATGGCGTAACAACCCGAATGAAAGAAATGTTTTGCGGATCGTATAGGTTTCAGATACAGGGTTTTGAGTAAATACCTATTAAATTAATGAAAAGTTATCATAAAAAATTCTTCTTCCCATAGTTAAGGTAAATTAACATACTTTTTAAGAATAACTAAACTATCTACTTCTATTTACAAACATTTTACCTTACCATTGAAATTAACAAATAGCATTCCATGGAGGAGGGGAAGGCTGGCCTAACACGTCAGAACTCCCATTATTTACCATTTGTATATTTTTTATCTTTCCTCTGGACAATTTTCTCTTTCAATGCTTTTGTTTACTTACCCATTTTTATTCCGGCTAAGCAGTCATACCACTCAAAATTAAGAACTTAATATAAAAAAATAGTAAATGTCTGAACGTTACATAAATCGATGTGTCTTTCTGCTTTTCTGCAAACGTTATTAAATCAGTCTTTCAAAGCATATCTTTTATGATTTCAAAAATAGGAACAACTACATTCGGTAAGATTCTCGGCTGTAGAAAGAACAAAGTCATCATAGCGGTAATAGCATATCATACTCAAAAATATGTCGCCAAAATTTTGGATTTTTCTATCAACAAACCCTTAGTTATTATAATTAAATTACTGAAAGGAAACGGGCTTTTTTGACGAGTTCAATGAACTTTTTCTTTTCCGATAACTCCTGTGGTCAGATCAGATTTATTTTTAAGTTTGTCATGGTTACAATTTTTATTATGATTTTAGGTGTCTGGAAAGCATTAAAATTCCGTTTCGCCCGTGATTGGGCTGAATTAGCTTAACCTTAGCTTAGAACTAAAAGATGAACACAGACCATCATTCACGTTAGACTAAATTGTTAGGTTATAATATGAACGATCCCGTTTCCACCCCATAAGTTAAGTATTAAATTGAACGCACGTTAAAGAGACATGTCTCCTCAGAAATATGTTTTCCCACACACGTGAACCATAGGATGAAACACCACAGTGACATCGACGAATACTGATAGATTCTCTCTTCATTATAGCGAAGGATATAATTATTCGTGTTGAACGTCGTTTTATCAAACAGCATTTGATATAATGAAATTAATTTCTGGTCCCTAAATATCAAATATTATCATCAATGATCAAGGATATCTTCTACAAATGTTAACTCTAAACATGTATCAATCTGTCTGAATTACGATTTATTTGGTCTTAATTATAACTAGTCGTGAATATATTGCATAAATGTCACAATTGACCTAAAAATAATTTTCGGTGTTCCCATATCAAAAAAAGTTGTTTAATAAATAGCGTATCTGCCAACTTAAAATATATATGTATACATTCCGATTTTGAAACATAAATTTCACTGCTAACTTTTTTTTAAACGATAATATCAAAATCAAGTTTCCAGTTTTAATAATTGCTCGGAAATTTTGCAAAATAGCTTGTTCAAATATGTTTATACATTAAATGATTATATTTTCATTGCATTGAACGATTGTGATGCACACCATTGATTTACCCCCCCCCGCCCCGAGATTATCGTGGAATTTATATAGCCTTCGATTTCAATACCAACCGGAGGATGTCAACTGCTATTTCTAAGGAGAGAGGCTCACAGAGAAGGAAATTGGAAAATTTATCTGAGACTGATAGGAGGCGTGTTTCAATCGTTTTGACAGCCATGCTGCTCTCTGAGCGTTCGTAGACGTCGCCGCCGGGGACCTTGAGAAACCATTCAATTCTGCTAACCCTAAGGCAGCGTAACACCGCACGAAAATTGTGAACTTGTCGAAGATACTTTTTTTGCTTTGAATGCTTTCACCGTCTAAGGAAAATAATGGGCAGTCCTACTAAGTCTGCTGGAGGGGAACCTGGTTGAACAAATTTTGCCAGCGGCGCAAAACTCTAACCGTCGAAGGAAAGAAGCTCATTAGCGAGTTAGAAATAGGTATTCAGGTTTCCCAACCTATCCCTAAAACTTCCAAACTTGCGGCAGGCAGGTAAAATAAAGGTGGAAATACATTTAAATTGCGTATCGCATTACGTCTGGGAGTCACAACTTTCCTGTCTACAGGGCAAAGAATGGAGGCGAGCATAAATGGAACTTCCATAGCTACAACTCAACTTTTTTCAATACTCTAACACTCAACATTCTCCTGTAAGTCATCTTGAAATGTTCCTCAAATGAAAGCATATGTAAAATCCACTGAGTTTAAAATTTTAGCAACCATAATAAAACTAGATGGATTTTTCATCTTCGTCTAAAATAATATTAGAGTTAACAGTAGCCATCAACATGTTATTGTATTGATTCAATTCAGTTTCTTTTTCTCAATAGAAAATGAACGTATTAACATAATTGTCCCTCAATAACTACCACAACCAAAAAAGGAGATATCTTGTGGATGAATAATGAAATATATTCCGGTTTTAGTAAGAATTTTAACTTAACGCACTCTTGCACAAACTATAAGCAGATCTTAGTCATTTGTTAACAGGTGTGAAACTGCGTCGAATGTGAAACTGAAAGGACTTTAATCATCCCTTCATTACTGCAAAATTCATATTTTTTTATGTTACAGTAACTTTCATTTGGATAAGCAATGAATATTTTATTTAAAAATTCAAAGCCACTTTACTATTTATCTGTATATCCTTAAAATAAAGTAATATTTTTATAATATTCGTTCTCCATTCACAAATTACTAAACATAAAGTTTCATGTACTACCTATTATCTGAGCACTTATAGCCAGAAATGGAATTTTCCGATTTATATCCCCCTGGGAATATAGCTCTTCTCCATAGTATTCGTTCTACAATGCCTAATCCCTATTTCTTCTATTTTATCGAAACTTTCCAATCTTCTGCCAATGCCCTATCCTCTCTTGGTCACTCTGAGTGCTAGGAAAACAAAAACATTTATATTACTGGGAATGTGGCAACATTACCGACCAGTAGAGCCCTTCCTTTCATTTACCATGCTTGCGCTCTGTTTGGGCTGCAAATTTGAAAGCCCAATTTTCTTTCCGCTGCTGGATAAAACAGTCATCAAAACTACTGACCGAATTCTCGGGAAAATTTTACCCTTACGATTGATACTACTCAATTTGTCCCCTCGAGGGATGATTTAAAGTTCCACACGTGTTAGCTCGCTACCCAATGTATTGACCGACATAACAGAGTGACTAAAGGGAACATGTATTTGGATATTTTTTCCTTTTGCCCTGAACACTGTTGATATGGCACGCTTTCTCTTGGATCCTAATAGAGCACTGATATACAGAATTCGTTCAACACACAACAATGTTCGTCAGATGGAAAAAAGATTATGTATATGTACTTCTATATCTTCAGAGGAAGACGGATTGTTTCCGTCGAAATATCAAGAAATAACGTGTGAGTGTTCTTCTTTTTTTGTGTTTCTATTTTGTGTGTTACTGTGTATTGTACTATTCGGCACTTCCGTGTTACGTCTACGAAAGCATATATATATATATATATATATATATATATATATATATATATATATATATATATATATATATATATGTATAGAGTAGGATGTTGTGTTATGCTAATAATAATATTTAGTGGAAATTTAGTCAAGCTTTAACATTCATTTCTAGTCAATCCCTTTTATTATTTATTTTGTCCTCCATTTACGCCTGTGTTTTCAAATGTTCCGTTTGTCTGAGGAAATAATTATTGCAAGAGAATTGTGAGAATTTAGAGATTAAACAGATTCTTTTTTTTAAATATTGTTCAGCGAAAATATTCTTCGATATTAATGATCAGCAAAATCAAAATGCTAAAAAATTGGTAGCAGCAAAGAAATTATACAGGAGATTTATTTATATGGAAGGGCTCGTGGAAGGATTAGGGCAAGGAAATATTATTCACCCTAAATCGCTGAATCTAACGGTCAATATAAAATACGAAGTAAATACAACACAAGTGTTTTCTATTAAAGCAAAAAACCTTACGTATGAATCGATCAAAACTATCGTCGCAAAAATACAAAAAAATTACGTTGTATCTACATTTTTATGGCATGTTACTTAACAAAAAACGGCAATTTAATATAAAATTTCATTCTTTTAAGGTTTTAAATCCGGTAACCAAGACGATAAAGATTGTTATGATAAAAGGAACCCCCAAAAAATAAGTAATATGACATTAAGTAGGAGGTTCTCAAATGTGTTAGAAAGAAACTCATGCTAATGTATATTTAAATAAATTGTTTCATTTTTTATTTATTGTAATGAGACAAAATATAATTACCTAAATTATACCTAGACGCTCACTAGACTATCGGAGTAAAATTAATTAATATCCACGAATTTTTCGGGCACATGTTCAAATATATCCTTAAATTATACTAAATATTTTCTAATGAAAATTGTACAGATCTGGACAAATAGTTATTAATGAAGTAGTTATCCCAAATTTAGGGACGCTACCTTCTCGGTATTCAAGTAGCTAGAAGGGACAAAATTTGCTTATGTAACGATGCTTTAAAAAGCGTTGGAAAAAGCTAACAAATACGTTTAAAGTGCACACACAAAAACACGAAACATATATACATAAATTGAGTAGCTTCAGGCGTGATGTGGTGGAAGTCGAACATAATGAATACCTAACGATGATGACCTGGTCGTAAAATTAAAAGAATTTATTTTCAAGAGGAAAAATGCTTCGATCAGTTATTCAACATATATGATTTTATATATATATATATATATATATATATATACACACAGACACACACACATACATAGATGATTTCGGTGAAGTAACACGGAAGTGTTGAATAACAAACTTTGACAGCAACAAACGATATAAGAACACGTAAAAAGATCACTCACATGTTATTTCTTGATCATTTCGACGGAATTCAGCGCCGTCTTCGTCGGAAGAAATAGCAGCGATGATATTATATATATTATTATTATTATTAGGATTACCGGTTTAGGTAGGGTATTAGGTAATCTACCGGTTTTTGGATGGACACAGTTACAAAATAAATATTTTATGATTCCTAACAAAATACAAAATCCAGCATCCTACTCTACATCAGGTCCCTCTTCATCTCTGAGTACTTTCTTCCTCCCTACATCCCGTCCAACATCCCTGTCCTGTTCCTTCCCTTTCCTCGTTTGCCCAACATTCTCCCCTCTATTACAGTCTTCAACATCCCACTGCTAGTCAATACCCCCTTCATTCACTTTTCTTGCCTCTATAGGATTTCTCCCAACCTTTACCCAACTTCTCTCCCTCTCTTCACCCACCGTACCAGGTACTTCCTCATTTGTTTTCTTCTCTGTCCATTTCACCTTTTCCATTCTTCTCCACACCCACATTTAAAAAGCCTCCAGTCTACGTCTATCCTCCTGCTTCAATGACCACGTTCCTGGGTCGTACATAGCTACGCTCCATATTAAAGTTTTAAAGAGTCTTTTCTTAATATCCTTACTCAACGTCCTTGTCATCAACTCCCTCCTCCTTGTGAAAGCCTCTTTGTCTAGCGCAATTCTTCTCCTTACGTCCCTACTACTTTTACCGTGTTGATCCAAAACACTACCGAGATACGTAAACTGTTCTACCTGCTCTAGTTTTTGCCCTCCAATTTTAATGTTAAGCTTAGCCTTTTTCTTTCTAGAAAATCGCATAACCTTTGTTTTATTAATATTGATTCTCATCCCAAACCTGTCGCACTGAATTTCCAATTCACTAAGCAATGCTTGCAATCCCTTGGCTGACTGGCAATCTAAAGCCTGGTCATCAACCAACCTAACTGGTTTTACGAATTCCCCGCCCACTTTCATTCCTACCTCCAGTTCATCCCATCCCTCCTTAATCATTTCCTCTACATACAGGTTGAACAGCAAACGTGATAACGGGCAATTCCCTTAAAAGAGGTTTAAATTAAAATTTGCATGTAAGATTCATTTGAATATGTAATCTCAACGAATTGTGCATTTTATGTCCATCATTATTTTCGTTTTTTTATCATAATTAACTCATTTGTATGAGAAATACCTGAAAAGGCTTTCCATGCATAATCAAATTCCATCATGAAATTAAAAAAAACTTCCCAACTTATTCATTCCTGGGTTTTTAACATGTAAACGAATTTGGTACTTTTCCACAGATTTTTGTTATAATGTTATAATATTTTGTTATTTAGGTACAACGCGTTTCACCGACTTGCGACATGATCACGCACAAATATACTTGACAACAGTGCTGCCGATGAAACGCCTTGCACCTTACAATAAAAATCCTTGGAAAAGTACCAAGTTCTCTTAATATGGATATGAAATACTTCCACGAAGTTAAGCGTGATACAGTTTAATGTATTTGTAAACGAAGTTTGAATATGAACGCAAAGATACATATTTCAATTTCAATGATATATTTATTTTATTTAGCCAAGAATTCATTATCGTTTCGTTCCAACCTATGGAAATAATTATCAATGTGTGTGACACAATAAAAACTATGTGCCAAGTAACAAAGAATGATTTCTAATTTACTTAATTCTTTTAATAGCTTAAAATGGCAGGCGAAAAATATTGTAGCCATTGCATATAAGGAAATCCATGCCGTTGTACGAGATGAGAGAAATGGTTTGCGAACCTCAAAATTATTTGAAAATTTCAATGCTATATTTGCATTGTTAGGTATACAATAAATTTTTGTGAGCAATTATATATAATTAACCCAAAAATAATAATTAACCCATAATAATTCAAAAGTGCCCACATATTTGCCGTTGCATACATTATTATTTGACCCATATCTCTCTTAGAGAGAAGAAAACAAATGAGGAAGTACTTGGTATGGTGGGCGAAGACAGGGATTTGTTGGGAGAAATCCTTTGGAGGCAAGAAAAGTGGATGAAGGGGGTATTGGCCGGCAGTGGGTTGTTGAAGACTGTAATTGAGGGGAGAATGTTAGGCAAAGGAGGAAAGGGAAGAAACAGGATAGGGATGTTGGACGGGATGAAGGGAGGAAGAAAGTACTCAGAGCTGAAGAGGGACCTGATGTAAAGTAGGATGTTGTTTCTTACTAGGGGTCACAAATTATTTAATTAGTAATTATGTTCATCCAAAAACCTATCTTAACCGGTAGATTACCTAAAAATAATAATCTCTCTTCGAAAAAAACTCTTTGAGACCCAGTTATATTTTGACTCATCCAATTCTAAAGGTTACAAAGAAATATTTTTCACCTGAATCAATCTCTTTACTGGAAATGAAGCATTCGCAGTATGCTTTGATGGCATCCAAGATGCATAACCTCAGCGACTGAAGAGAAAGTCCGAAGAATTCAAATGAGATAGAGTAACAAATGTTGGGGCAATATATTATCAGGAAAAAAATTGCCTGAATACTTAAATGACTTATCCGCCATCGCCTCCGCATTAAGAGAAGCAAACAAACCGAATGAACCACGTACCGAGCCCATAATGTTCAAAACACTAGACGCACGATGCGCAGCCAAACGCGACCTGACGGTTATTACCGTCGGTTACAGGTTGGCGTCGCCTCGTTGATTTATTCGGACGGCGAGTAGTCGGGCGCCCGGCCCGAGAGCATGCCAGGCGGGTGGACGTCAGCGGCGGATATGGATTAGGAATGGGCTACGCCACTTCTGCCGGGAGAGACGAAACTACGATGCCTCCACGACTGGGAGAGGATCCTCCGACCTGAATTGGCCCTAACGTTCAAGGGCGTGTAACACTAATGGGAGAGGATGTGTGGTGGCATGCGTCTAAATACATGAAAACTATAACTCATAAGCTTAATAGAGCGCCGGGTGAACTTCAAAATGGGGAGTTATAAATTTAGTTAGACGATGACTGCTCACTAATGATTTTCATGCACATTATTATATGCGTATCAGACCTATATTACCTAATATTAGGCAGTAATTGTGTTACTCCAATGAAATATCTTCCCATAAATAATGCAATGCCTAGTCGCAACGATTTTACTTCATCTTCTATGACCGCATGTGCAGATGCAACTACGATAAAATAACAAAAAATATTAAGTCGCCAGTGCTCAAATACACGACTATAATGATAAATAATCAGTAATGAATACTATTTTTTAAATAGTACTATGACACGGACAGGCATAGATTATTAAGTTCATTGATTTAATGCATGTGATTATATATTAATGGGATTATATAGTAATGGCATTGTGTAGCATAGATTATATATTATTTCTATATTTTATTATTATGAAGTATTGCTCTATGGGTTGATACGGGATTACCTAGTATAAATATTCAAGAGCAAACATAGTAAGATAAATGCTTAATCATTGGGTAAGGTAATTAATGTTCCTTTGTGAGTTTTACCGATGTTCAAACTACAAAGAATAAATAGTCAAAAAAAGTTGATATGATCAATAATTTGTGTAAAAGTAATCTAGTTAATATTGAGACAATGGTTGACATATTACTACAACCGTTAAAGGGGGCATTGTGGAAGTAGGCATTTTCAGAGAAGTAGGGAGGCTAATGGGGGAAAAGGATTTAACTAGGCGCAGTGATTGTTTATGCGGATGCTGAGGATTGTGGTGCATTGCTCAATTCAGAAAGAACAAAGCTAGAGTTTAGTTGGTAAATTATACTGCGGGATGGGTAGGAGGGAGTACCGCGGGATGGGAGGAAATTGTTGAGATAAGAGGGGTTGGGGTTTTTTTAAGGAGAGGGAAGAATTGGAGAGTTTAAAAGGCGTAATACAGAAGGGATATGCTTTATATTAGGGTCTATGGTAAGGTATCAGTGTGGGTTTGTGGATAACGAAGGATTTAGGTAAAGGTTTCGTAGATTTCAATGTGTCGCATTAATTGGTGCGTCGTTTCAAATTGACGGCGGAATAGTTAAGAATGTGTTTGCCTTTGTTTTGCGATTGGTAAAAATGGAAGAGAGGTTTTTTGCGGATGTTTAAAGGGCTTGATTTCCTCGGAAGCATGTTGTTTAAATGGAGAGGATGTGCGAGCTAATGCCTTCGAAAGGATTGGCTGCTCGAAAGTTTCGGAGAATTTCTTTATTAAGTTGTTATTTAGAGTAACTACTGTGTAGGAGACCGCAATGTAAATAGGTGAGAAATTTGTCAAAGGAGTTTAAGGGAGGAAAAAAATATATGAAGACTCGATTAATAGGAATCGAAAAGCTTCTTCATGAAGAAGTATCATCAAAAGTGACAAAAAATAACAGCAATTGGCTGTTAGATATAATACATAAATAAAAGAGCTTGGAAAATCTATTGAAAATTTAATTAATCTTAGTCTTAAGGAATTAGAGAGAAATTACAATTATTAACATTCGTTTAGAGCCAATAAAAACGAGGCCGTTTAAATAATTGTGAGTTAAGCTGACATTTAAACAAAAAATTTTAATGTGCCCAAAATAAATATGAAAATATTCCAAACCATAAACAATTAATGAGCCATGGCGTAAATGATTAAAAAGAAACGAAATAATCAGGAAAATACATGTTCTAAAAACCAATATCAGAAGTTTTAGAATTGGTATAATCTGTCTCTCTCTCTCATTATCCAGCGTCTTGGGTTAATTTTTAAACTCATTTTGGTTCCTTTGTGATATATGTTTTTTTATAAAAGCTCAATACAATTGTCAAGGGAATAAGATGCGGCGAGCACACTAATGGCTTCCAAAAATGGGTTCACACAAAGAAATGAGTAGAAGTATTTTTTTTACACTGAAAAAAGATTGACTAAAAATGAACATAGAATGTATGTACACACTACCATATAATTAATAACTGAAGACATTCATTTTAAATAGTATTTTCTGATATGCGCGGATATCAAAAGTAATAATAGGAAAAATTATTCCAGTTCCGGAACATTAGTCCCAGGATCTTCCAAGTAAGGACAACCGAGATCTACTCAGTAGAATAAACAGTAACAGTAAGTTTTATATTCTGAAACAACCAATCGAATAGATGGGGGACTCGTTTTATTTGACAGAATACAATACCTAATGAGTGAATTAATGCAGAGCGCGAAAATAATTCAATGAAAAACCTAATGAGATGAGAAATTTTATATTATTTAAATCTCCTATTGAGTAGGATTTGAGTAAAAGGGACTCGATGCAGCAAATCGTGGAGCAAATAACTTCAAACAAGCCGTTAAATTCACTTAAAACGCACAGGAGTGCCACGGAGTAAATAGTAATCCCGAAAAGGGATCTATTGGACTCACGAAGATTACCGGGAAGGACTAAAAAAAGAAAGAACTCAAAACGTCATTTGTCACAGAGAGAACTATGACCACACTAACACTCAAGAACCAACTACCACTAGAATGGATATAATAATTCATTATTGAACAGTGGCTAACTACTCGTAACCATAGCAGAAAAATTTCAACATTTGAAATTGTATACAACAAATTGTACTATTAATTATTTATGATATCAAACACTATCTCTTTAAATTCTGAATTAATGCATAATTGTAATTGTACTAGAGTACAATGGTAATTTTAGTTTTCTTACAAGATCGTAAGTTCACCTAAATGAACTGAGATATAAAGCATACCATTTTTATAGGATATAATAGTAGAGGTTTAGCGGTAATAGTTAAACAAAGAGATTTTTCGTGGTTTTTTTAACTTTAGTTGTACAAAACGACCGTTAAAATATCTGTTCACAAACCTCTAATCACGGGTCTCAAATCTAGTATTTGTGGCCGCGATATGATATGCAGTATCGTTTAAATGATTTAAAATCGGAAAGAATATAGCTGAATACACATGAATACTAAAAATATATGTATATGCCATTGCCTATTTTCAAAAATAATGACCATTTGTTATTTTTATCAGTAGCATATTTGTTATCAAAGATAAACGGCTAATTGTTATAGAAAATGTCACTGAAAATCTCTTTTGTGCTGAATATGAGTACTTAAATCTATATAGCAACTTTTCTCAAGTTATATCGCGCAAATAACGTGTGAGTAATTTTGAAAGTACAACAAAACTATGAAATAACGTATTAATTACGTAATTTACGAACTCAATGATAAGTTTCCACATTACCTTTTCAGAAAAACAGTTCAAATTTTATCTTTGAAATTCTGTCTTTGTTCATTAGGTTTTAAGTTTTTCAATTGTTTTCTGTTCCACATTAATACATGCAGCACTTACGATCACATCTCGCCATTCTTCAAAAAGGTTGAAGTATTGCTCTTACCTGTAAAAAAATAAATTCATCATAAGCAAGGAAGATAATATCTTTCCTGAATGGAAACTAATATCAATCCTTTAAAAAAAGTTTGTATGCACACCATTCTAAGCTATGCGTATCCATGTAAGTAGAAGATATGAAAATCTTTACTCTTTTTAATTCATTTTAAAATGCAACTCTATTTTTCATAATAGAAAAATGCATATCGAATTAATTAATAACAATGTTTCAAACAACATGGGAAAACAATAAAATAATGACTTAATCTGAATAAAAGTAACGGAACTCACTTAAATATCTTATGGCATATTTGGCAGAAGGATATGAGGTTTCGAAATTTCCGCAATGTAAATGAAATTATGAGGTAGCGAATAATACATCCATGGGAAATTACTTTTGGAGGAACTAGTGTAACATAATAATAAGAATAAATAATAAATATTTTAACTTGTGGAAGATTTAAAAAAAATAAACTAAGTTTAGCTATCCTTTAATGCTGCGAAAAATACCACTGATATTGTAAGAAATATTTGTGCATCAAATGATATTTAACTTCATTCGTTACGGTGCACAGTATAAATGCTATAGTTACAAATTTTGAGGATGGAGAGAGACACAGGCATATGGAAAAGGAAACCTAAGTTCAGGGTTGGAGGAAAGCATTTCAAACACTCATTGCAAACACTCAACCACTCGGGTTTGTGGAGAACAAAGACCCTTAGGAGTCGCACTTACACTCTAACTCAGGGTTAGTAAAGACAAAGTTCTACGTCAGTAATCCGTCATTCGTACTTGAAAAAAAACGGGGAAAGTGAAAATAATGAAAACCAGTCGCACGACCTCTCTCTTTATTCGCGCTCCTTTAGTATCACTAGCAATCACACGTTAAGCAGCCACACGCACATAGGGGGTTTGTGAGGAAAACTCCATCGCCAGTTACCCGCGAATCATTCAGTCACTGCACTAACGATGCTTAGGAAAGAAAATACTTAGCTTTTCAAAAGAGTTTCGCGCGGAAAATCAACGTATAGCAAGGAGTACCGCGAAGTAATGTCATTCACTGCTGCGTAATCACAAAACATTTTCACGTGAACATACCATAACAAACCAAATGAAAAAGATTCCCCAAAAACCACAGGCTCCAGGTTTAGGAGCGATTGAGACTCACGAGGGCACTTTATGCCCCACAAACCCGAATGGGAAAGTACTGGCGATTACGTGTATATCCTGTGATTTTTTTACTACCCACATTTTTCTAATTTTTACATTCTTGTAACAAAAACCCCCAAAGATTACGACCTTGTGCGCTTATAGCTTTCTCTGCTTTACAGCCGTGGTAAATTTCTACAATCCATTCTACAAATAAACAATAGAAAAGTATCCATTTACATTTATTTTTAAACACCCCATTATGCATAAGAACCGAGCTAGACAATTAAGTAATACAAAAACTTCTTACGATAATTCCATCCACTTTTATATCACTGTTTTGCACGAGATGTGTGTGTATGTGGTTTACAACCGAAGATAATCAGTACTTAGTGATTAAAAACACTTCGGATGGAATTTTTATCAAAGATATTCAAATTTATATTTAACAATGAGAGATAGGTAACCTGCTTTTAATAACACCCTTCACAAATGTGACAATAATTGATCTTTAAAACGAAAATCAAGAAATAAAATGCAGCAGTGCATAATATGTCATTACCGATTTCTGTTATGATTAATACTATAAATATTTGCAAGTCTGTTTCATTATGTGGTTATATCCTGGAATTTCCCAAGGGGAGAGAAAGACTGCGGAAAATGCCCTTCCAAAAATAATTCAAACCAATAACACTATATTCCATCCTATACTCTCGAAATATGAAAGAATGATATGAAAGTAATCAAGCAAAATTGATGAGTACAATAAATGTCACCTCTTTCGGTGGAATTCCACGGAATTCTTTGAACTGATAGAGAAAAATCATTTAGAAGAAGTTTTTTGGCACCCGATCGTTGCCGAATTAAAGTGACAGATGTTTATCCATTCATACCGTCGCAAATTTGTCATGAATTATGATCACAGCATGAAGGGAGTTCTATTCATACGTACGGAAAATCTCACACAAATTAGGACAGTGAGTTTTTTTTTAGTTTTATTTCGTGGAAAAGAATCGAAGAATTTAGAATATGGATACCATTGTGCTAAAAGGTGTTAAATTACCCAAGGACGGTCAGCGCACGGAATATATTGAGGTTTAATCACCATTTCCAAACAAAAGAATCGGACGTGTAATGTAATTTTCAAATATTTGTTGATAAAACCGCACTCAGTTGTGACGAGAGAGCGTTTGCGCCGATGCGAAATGCGGTTGATTTGGCATGATGCCATGAAATAAAACCGTTCGGGAAAACTTTCACTTACTGAGAAATGTGGGAATTTTTGGCAACTCCACATGATTTTGAAAAGATCTGCTCCAAATATTTAATTTATTTTCGCAAAGATATGCATTAGATAAAAAATCATTAGTTGCATATTATTTAAAGCTAGTGACTATTAAAATATGACACAAGATTCTAATTAAAGTAACATTTCGATGGCGTTGGATCATTGAAAGCTTTCACTGCATTAATGAAAAATAGGTTTTTACCGGAATTAAAAGGACTAATATAAAACCTATGCGATTGTTTTTGGAAAAAAACTTAGTTTTCCTACGAATCAAAGTTTACCTATTGTAATATTTACTAGAGCAATAAATATCACCTATGTTAACTGCAAGCAAGTTAGGCTTAAATCTTAAAAATGCGATGCTTTAATTTTTTTGTGCTTGTTTTTTGGTGAACAATTATTTAAGAGAATAAGGATTTATACTGTTAAAATACATGCGTTTCATTTATAATATCCTGAAAAACCAAACTGAATTATGTACAGGTGTTGCCAAAGAGTTTCGAGGGATCGTACTGCATGATTTATCTGAAATGCCATTTGTCCACTTCACTGTAAATGAGGGATTAGTATTTATATAATATCAATTATATTTATTCTGAAACATAAAAATAAAATACACATTTATACCTTAAATCAACAGAACATATTTGGCAATGTATCAAAGAGAAAACATTTGACTTCAAAAGTCGAGACTTTAATATTAATGACTATTAAAATATGACACAAGATTCTAATTAAAGTAACATTTCGATGGCGTTGGATCATTGAAAGCACATGAAATTCAAAATATCATGAAATTGGTTGTAACTTTTAATATCATGAGCCATAATGGAAAAGAAACAATTTTGAAATACGTTACTGCCGTTAAAATTTCGAAAAATTTACATTAGATCTGTAAATTGTTTTAAAATTCCCATATTCAGGAATCCTATGAAACGTTAACAGACGATTATTTCAATTTAAACAATTGAAATAAATAAGAGGAATCACATACCTTATTTCAATATTCAAGTACGTCCTGTTTTTCCACAATAAAATCGATGTGAAAATACAATACCAATTTTTTTTTATGCTGAAGGCAAAAATTCGGGTTACTTGTGGTAATAAATAAAAGAATATTAGACAGAAAACTAGAACAGACATGCTATGTGTGTTGTCCACGAAATAAAACTGTATACACGAGTTTCAAGAGAATTAAACACAGATGTGATTTTAGCCGCCTATAATGTATGACACAGAACCGTGTGCTAATTTATTTTCCATTTAAAAATTGCCTTGAACTACAATATTAATATCTTTCTTGTTTTACTGATCAAAGTTTTCCCATTTCACTCATGACTCTAAAACTTTTGTCCATTTCATCACGTCGTTTACACATATTTATCCTCAAGAATCACTAGCCGAGCTTGAAAGGATATCGACGCTAGGGTTGGAGCAAGGAAGGCTGGTGAGTACATTTCCTTTGGAGAACGGTGCGTCACGACTGAATAAAACCCAAAAATACGCCTCCCCCCACCCCCATCCGTTTTGAGCGGTTTATAGGATTCCATGTTTCGCTTGCGTACTACAAGGCTCTTACGTTTTCCGCTACCGTGGCGTTAAAATCCTTAAACTGAATCTAAACACTCGCTACTCGATGGCAGAGCAAGAGGAGTGGGGAGGGAGATATGGTGGCGTGGGTGGGAGGGCGGTCGGGGATGAAAGGGTGGATAGAGAAAGAACGTGGGTGTTTAGCGTGGCGGCTCTACGTGATTCGCAGAGGCATTCAGGAGGCGAGAGGGAGAAAACTAGAAAAATTTTCCCCGAGAAAGGAAGGGAGCAAAGGTAGTTAATTCGCAAATATTTATGGACTTGAGGGGCATTGCGATAAATGGAAGTGATTTGCATGGCCATCGGGAATATGCAAATGCATTAAAGAGCGAAAGAGAGAAAAGTCGAGACCAGTTGAGGGAGGTGGTACTACGGGAGTGGAGTGTGCATGTTGAGGTAAAGGGAGAGAGAGGGACGGCGAGAGAGAGAGAGAGTGTGTCTAACCAATGTATATATGTATGCCAACGTGTGCATGTGGACCAGTGTGTGTGTACGTGTGCTTCCTCCCATACAAACCCATTCATCTTGTCCGGTTTATCTACTCGCAATTCATAATTCCGCCGCTTTGCTCCGAATGGAGACCGTGTTAGAGTGCCGGGCCCAACCTCCACTGGTCGTTTCGCATCGTGCGGGTGGCGGGGTGTGGGGCTAAGGTTGTGGACAGGGAGGAGGAGAGCCAAGGAGGAGGATGGAAGGGGAATCGTGTTGCCCTGTGCGTGTGTATCCCTGTCGTGTGCTTGTGTTTATGCATGTGAGCCTCGGACCCTCGCAGGACGGTGGGAATGTGGAGGCAGTACTTGTGGGTCACCCGTGATGGTGGGCCATCCCCCCCCCCAAAAACTGACTGACTCGCTATCCTCATCCTCCGCTCTCAGAGGCCCATCTGCCGGGGAGAGGTGAAGGAGTGGGAGAAGGTTCGTCGGAAGGTTTTATGGCGGAGGTGCAGCAAAGAGGGGTTTTGGGAGGGGTAAGAGCACATATTGCTGGGTGCGGCCAGGGAGAAGGTTGGGAAGGGGAGAGGGGTTGACGGGCGAGAGAGATTTAGCAATCGGCGCCTGCGAAACGAGCCCTTTTGCCGTGCGAGGGAGAGAGAGTATCGCTGTCGGAAGCGTCATCGTCCACTGACGACGCGTCCGACCCCGTCGTCGGCCCCGGGGCCGCCTTTCCGCGAGGCGGTCTTCGTGGGCGTCCACCGAATCGGCGGCCGCGGCTGCGTTTGACACGACACCCCCCCACCCAGCCACCCTGACACCCCTGCTCCCGATCCCCCCACCCCACTCTTCTTTCCCCCACCCCGCGCCAAGTGCGGCGGAAAAGGAGGGAATCCCTTGGTGCATCATCAGTCTGTGTTAACATCACTTCGACACGAAAGCTCTATTTCAGTGTGGAGTCGGTTGATTGACGAGGAGAGATATGCGCAAAATCTCTCTCCCCCTCTCCTCTGGCCCTGGTTCATTCGTTTGCTGTCGAGTATTCGGCGGGCCTGGCGGTAAGGAGAGGGGACGGGTGGTGACTGTGGAAACCGGTCTAGGAGGAGGGTAAGAAAAATGTTTGTAACTAATTCTGTACCTGGTAGAAAATATCCCATCAGATAATATTTTCCCCCGCCCATTTTTGCCTCCCTCTCTCTAAGCTCATACTCGAGAGGAATGGTTGCATAACCTGAGAATTCATACACATGAATCAAGTGCAAGAAATAAACAGTTATCGCGAACGCTGGAGCAAGTTGCGCTTCATGCCCCCTGCATGATTAACGGTGTGATTGGGCAGCGAGGAAAATACAAGTGGTGCTGGTTTGATGCATGCAAATGTTTCAAGCACGCATCCCCTTAAAGTTGTCTTTAACATATTTTGTTGCAAATATACAAAAGGAAAAGTTTTAATATAATCCATAAAATAGACGATACCTCGGTTAATTATCTAGTTTTCCTATTTCAAATTGTATCATTGTAATGAAAACGACTGCTTTTGACGATCGTTTCTTTAGGTTTTAATTTTAAAGAAAATAATGAAAGTTTTAGAATGTTTGAAAAGACTTTCGTTCGAAATGAAATTAAAAAATAATTTGAAGGAAAAATGACGTTTTGATACAAATAATGCATTATAATACTCATATTACATACGGAAGTTCAACAACTGCATCGCGGCAAAGGAGAAAACTGTGTGAAAAGCAAGTGAACTTATTTATGTAACAAGACCGAAATATCAATATAATCGGTACTTTATCATTCGCATCGTTTAAAAATACAAAAGCAAACGATCTTCCATTTAGATTGCATTTATCTCACGCATCAACCAACACACACTGATGAAGGATTCGCATGTTCTGTGGAAATTCAGCCTGAAATATAATTGAAATATTATCGGAGGATCTCGTGTGGTTAAAACACCCTCATCAAGCTTTAATGAAAGTGAGTTAAAGGTTTTGTAATTACCTATAATGGGAGTAACCCAAAAAGCAAAGTTATCAAAAGACGGAAATGGAAAATTATTATTTCCCCTTAGAAACAGTCGTCCTGGATTGCAATTCGGTTGTAACAGATTCTTTCTTATGTCATATTTCTTCTGGAGGTATCATTAACATTCATATATTTTTTCTCCGACAGAGCCTTCATTCTCAAACGTTAATATATTGGCCAACTATTTAGCAGAATTATCGCAAAATATAGTATACTCCCTTCTTTATTAAATCATCGAATATCCATTTGATAACCACATGTTTACTGGCTATATATATATATATATATATATATATATATATATATATATATATATATATATATATATATATATGTTTATTCACGAAAGGCAATATGAGACGAATTCTAGGCCAATCAGTCAGGAGCCCGTCACTCTACCTACTTGTCTACTCCTACCACTCTAAATTCACTGTTACGCTTTGTTATTGACTTCTAACAGTTAGGACAAGTAGGGTAAAAATAGGAATCATGCACAGAAGTATTATTGAAGTAATTCTGAGTTCAAATAACTGAGAAATGATATCGTACCATAAATATTTTAGACAAAAGATCAGATAAAGACATCAGTAGCAACTCGACTATCTGCACCCCTAATGAGAGTACAAACGGGCCAAAATATTGCTCTAATAGAAAAGCCCATCCGTCCATTTCTCAGACAACAAGTTTTACATCTACAATATGAAAACATGAAAATGAAGACTATGAAGAATTCTTCTCATTCGTTTAGTAATCGGAAGGAATGAAAAAGAAGTCTCTCGGAGTATTTTGGTACTTGTTCCGTTCATGATTTCCCTATCATGGCAATCCTCAGAATGTAAAACGAAAATGTTACATAAAGTTGAAAAGTGGAAATTAGCATACGGAAAGCGTTCCAAGAGGGCTGAGGAGGAAATAATAAGAATAAAGAAAATGTTCGTGGATACTTAGTGAAGAAAGCTGGAAACGAAATAAATTTCCATTTTTTTCAAGCGAAATAAAGAATCAGATTAAACCGCGGGCGCATGTCGTCCTCTAGAATTCAATTTCAACGAAGGGTGGAACGCAAAACGTTTGCTATTATAAGCAACTTCACTGCGCTTAATACGCCACTGGCATGATGAGATAAAAGTATGAAGGGCATATGCATAGTCTCTTCGTCCGAAACTTTTTCATACTACTGCGCGACTTGAACTCTTCGCTTTAACTCCAATCCAGTGGCTAGGGCTACTTTGTATTTCCACGTAAGATTGATGGAAAATAACAATAATTGAGTGCCGGCTACCAGTGAAAAAAAATACCGACCGGTTTTGACAGAAGAATGAGGATGCGGTGGAATATGAAGGAAGGGTATCACTTTGTGCCAAGGAAATGGAGAGCCTCATAGAAAGGACAAGGAGAGCATAGACTGGAAGGAAGGGAGTGAACAAAGCGAAAAAGAGAACCGGGAGACAAGTGGGGAGGGCATAGGGAGGATAATGGAATTTGGAGAGAGGAAAAAGAGAAAGGGAGTGGTTGGTGGGATTTTGGCGAGAAAAAGAGGTTGAAGAATGGAAGGAGGGATGAATGAAATGGACGAAAAAAAGCATTTTCTATATTTTTTTTTCCTCGAAGGCGAAGGATCTGAGTGAGACGGTATTGGCTAGATGCCTGATAATGATGACTTATTCTTTTGGTGACAGGCTTAATCGAATGCAAAAAATGTGAATGGATGGCGGCATTAGCATACTTCAGCATCTTTTATGCTTTCGGCGTAGGCGTATGCTCCGGCAATCTTCATCTATAACCTAACTCCAAAAAAGGTAGTTAAATCAGTTGGAATAATAGTAATTAATTTACTGAAGGCAATATCATTCACTGAAAAATTTTCATTGATGATTTACCAACTGAGAAAAGGGCTGGTAAAATTATGCAAGAAAGTTAACATTACCAAGGCCTTCGTGAAACATTGACTTGGCTTATTTAAATCTAGAAACACTCAATATTATCGGAATCTCATATATTAGGCTGATTTCACTGGGAAATTACAAACATATTAGGCTCATTATGTAGTTGGTGGTACAATAATTTTTCATTTACTGTTTGATATGGTTAAACATTGAGCCGAGGTAATTGAGACAAAACTCGAAGTTTAACGTTCAGAAGCACATAAAAAATTATGTAATTTTGTTTTGAATATTTCATTCATATCATAATTGTATCATTTCTGAGGATTACGAAATGGAATCTCGTCTCGGTTACCAGTAAATACGTTAAATATAAGCAGAACACATTCACTCCATTGATCTGCTTGAATAAAAGTATTCAGATACAGACTTAATGAAATTAAGACAATAAAATATCAATTGAAGAACAATCATGAATAATATAAAAATGAAGGATTTGGTAACGTGCTGCAGTTCACTATTCCCTACGCAGGCGTTCACGTATAACTTTCACGGAAATAACATAAAACTTAAGGATTGCGTTGGCGATGATTGATAAACTCTTCAAAAATTCGTAAAAAAAATCACCACAACCTCTACAACACGGATAGCGAGCATTAGATTCATTATAAGTAAAACAACAGTTAATGCGACAAAACCATTTATCCATTTCTAAATCGGTATTTGACCGGAATAAACGCGAATGACCATCGACGAGTGGCGCACCTTCACAATCGGGAGAGGGATGGCATGATGAGGAGCTATGTCCATCCGGAGAATCGTCCCTCGTTTACTGCAATCCGCGATTTTGAGTCTCAGCTGCGTCGTATTCAATCAGCCGCGATTAATGGAAGGCGGTATATCATCAGGACATCGTGGAACGCAGCGGGAAGGCAATTCGTGGAATTGCTAAAGAAGGGATCGGGTGAATCACGAGACGGCTGGCTGCTGCCAAAAAAATTGGAGGCTAGTTCCACTCTGCGAAAAGGAGCACATTGACGTAAATCAATAGATTTCTGTGACACTACAATAGCTGCACTGCCGTGAGACAACAGAAGCACGCAAAAGTAGGTATTGAAAAGTTTATTTTCCAATATGTTGTCATCTTATCAAGGGAGGTCGGAAGAACGAATTTCCTAATTTAGTACGTAAGCCAAAAATGCATCTGGCAATTGTTAAAGGTGAAACTTCATAATTTTATTGTGCGAAATGTTCCTCAGAAGTACGCATAAAATATTCAATCTTAAAAATACAGAAAACAGCTAATGTATTTAAGAAAATACAAATACTTTTACTTTTAGAAAAATATCTAGTCCTATTTTTATGCAACAATTATTTATGTATCCTATAATAATTATCACTCTAATATTTTTGTTAAATTTTGGGAACCTAATATGCATCACAGAATATTGACACAATGGTTTATTAGATAAAACATGCATAAAATGAAGTAATAGTTGAAATATGACATGCAACCTTAAAAGTAGATAAGGCAGCAATTTCAGGGTCTAAAAATCATTTGCCTTAAGCGGAATTTGAACCCGGATCCCTCCATGTCCGGCCGAGTTCTTTAGCCAGTTAAGCTATCGATATTATTGCATTGAATTTGATATTAGCGGATGACTCCTTTTGAAGTTACTGTTGCGGTATCTCCCGAGGGTTTTTGGTATTTAAACTAGATAAGGTTTATCACCAAACCCTGATTGATATTTATTCCATACTCACTATCTTTCCGCTTTTCCTTTTAATTTTTCAGGTGTCAGTACCGAGGTTTAGGGACTCAATCTTTTTCCAGTTGATTTCCCAGACAGTTTTACAACCTGTATAGGGTGTCAACGTATTTAAGCGCTCATTCCTTGCCTATAAGCTTTATATTCTTATCACAATAGCAATTACCCTTCATTTATATTTAATGATTTGAGTGCAAGGTGCTTTGCTCGTAGTTTCATCCTTCTGATTTCAATTTTATGGCGTTATGGAGCATTATCTGGAGTGCTTCGTTAATTATGTTTTATTTTATCTGGAGGGTTCATAAATTAGAGTTATGACGTCGATATGATCTTCCAAAAGGGCTCATTTTTACAGTAAATGTAGATAAATTGTTTTGTTATGGGAATACCAAGGAGTTGCAAGCATTGCTGAGTGAATTGGATATTCAGTGCGACAGGTATGGGATGAAAATCAATATTAACAAAACAAAGGTTATGCGATTTTTAGAAAGAAGAAAGCCAAGCTAAACATTAAAATAGGAGGGCAAAAACTAGAGCAGGTAGAACAGTTTAACATATCTCGGAAGTGTTTTGGACCAACACGGTCAAAGTAGTAGGGACGTAAGGAGAAGAATTGCGCTAGGCAAAGAGGTTTTCACAAGAAGGAGGGAGTTGATGACAAGGACGTTGAGTAAAGATATTAAGAAAAGACTCGTAAAAACTTTGATATGGAGCGTAGCTATGTACGGCGCGGAAACGAGGTCATTGAAACAGGAGGATAGACGTATACAGGAGGCTTTTGAAATGTGAATGTGGAGAAGAATGGAGAAGGTGAAATGGACAGAGAAGAAAACAAATGAGGAAGTACTTGGTATGGTGGGCGAAGAGAGGGGTTTGTTGGGAGCAATCCTATGGAGGCCAGCAAAGTGGATGAAGAGGGTGTTGACCGGCAGTGGGATGTTGAAGACTGTAATAGAGGGGAGAATGTTAGGCAAACGAGGAAAGGATAGGGATGGACAAGGATAGGGATGTTGGACGGGATGGAGGGAGGAAGAAAGTACTCAGAGGTGAAGAGGGACCTGATTTAGAGTAGGAGACTGGATTTTGTGTTTTGTTAGGCGTCCCAAAATATTTATTTAACAGCTGTGTCCATCCAAAAACCTACCTTGACCGGTACATTACCTAATAATAATAAAATAACCGTTCTAAAAAAAGTCCATGAACATTGAAAATAGATTTTAAACATAAGAAGAAAATAATAATTAATTTTAAAAGATATGTACCACGTCAATACTCCATAAAACAAATCTTACTCCTTGATGTAACTATAATTTACAAATAAATAAGTGTATAATTATTGAGATACACTTTTTATTTATTTAATATGTTTATTTGGTTGAGACTAAGAAGCTATAACAAGGAAAAGGTTGGTGACTGGAACGTTGAGGAAAGATTTTAAGAGAAGCTTGGTAAAATAGAGATAGGGAGCTTGGTTTTGGAGGGCGCCTAAAAAATGGTCATCGAAGGAAAGCAATAGGCGTAGATTGATTGCTTTTGATATGTGAGTTTGGAGATAGAAAAACTGAAATCGATGGAAACTACAGTGAACGAAAGAGTACCACAGAAGTATGTGTGAATAGAGTGTTTTTGGAATAATTTAAAATAGAGCAGAAAAGATAGTTTGAGAATTTTGTTAGGTTATAGAATATTCTACATCTACATCTACTTAATACCCCGCAAGCCGCCACAAGGGCGTGTGGCGGGGGGTGCTAGGACACCACCCATAATTTAGAAAAGAAAAAGAAAAAAAAACCGCATGCAATAACGACAAAATCATATATATAAAAAAAAACATGGCATACATTCATGCATGAACACTTACACCCCACACACATGCAAACACTCAAACTACCAACTAACATACACATGCACCTGAAAGTATACCTAACATCTCTATAGTGTTTAATTTTGTTCCGACTTGTAAATTCAACGTGTTTAATATTCCTAAAGTGACTTCGGTTTCTTGCTATTATGATTACTGATTGTTCGAGGAAAAAATGAGTATTTGTACCTATCTGTCTTGGAATCTATCTCCCTTAGTTTATCTTTGTGGTCTGATCTACCTAAGTAGTGAGGGGCCATTATAATTCCTTCAGTGTCATAGTTAAACTCGTTTGTTCTGAACCTTTCTAAAAGTCTAAGCCTCGCTTGTTCTCTCCGCACTTCAAGTGGTTCCCAGCCTAAATCCCCTAAGAGACCTGTCACACTTGTGTTTTTATCATAACAATTTTTAACGAATCTAGCGGATTTTCTCTGGACTTTATCTAATTCTTTTTGCCAAATTTTCTCCCACGGATCCCAAATACTTGCGGCATATTCCAAATGAGGTCTAACTAGAGCAAAATAACACATCTCTTTAACTTTTTCATTACATTTCCCCACCACCCGTTTTATGAAGCCAAGTTTCTTTAAAGCTGATCCGCATATTGTCCTGATATGTGCTCCCCATGAAAGGCGTGGTGTTAGAACAACCCCCAAATATTTAACTTGATTTGCCGTAGTCAATACTGAACCCTCTATTTTGTAGTTTATATCCTGACCCTCGCTTCCTTTATTCCAAAATTTCAAAACTGCACATTTATCTATATTAAGTGTTAATACCCATTTATTGCACCATTCCGAGATATTGTCTAAGTCTCTAGAGAGTAGCTCGCGATCTAGTTGGCTCCTTATTTCCCTGTATATCACCGTGTCGTCAGCAAATAACCTTAGATTGCTACTAACGTGTGTGCTTAAGTCATTTATGTATATTAAGAACAGAAGAGGCCCTATTACACTTCCCTGGGGGACGCCCGAAGTAACATCTCTCTCCGTTGAGCACAACCCATCTATGACTACTATTTGTTTGCGGTTTGACAAGAAGTCTCTAATCCAATTAATTATTTTCTCATTGATCCCATAGTATTTAAGTTTATGTAACAATTTATTGTGTGGGACTTTGTCGAAGGCTTTTTTGAAATCCAGGAATACTGCATCGACTTGGGTGTTGCTTTCTCCCGATCTAAGTATATCGTGAATGAAGAGACCAAGTTGTGTTTCGCAAGATCTGCTTTTCCTAAATCCGTGCTGGTTGTGGATTAGTATTTTCCTACTATCAAGAAATTTCATAATGTTAGTGACAATAATGTGTTCCAATATTTTACAAGAGATCGACGTTAAAGAAATGGGTCGGTAATTGGTTGGTTTATCCCTATCGCCGCCTTTATAGATGGGAGTTATATGGGCTAGCTTCCAGTCGCGAGGCACTGAGCCTTCTTCTATCGATTTTAGAAAAACAATATGTAAAAATGGGGCAATGTCGTCAGCTAATTCCTTTAATATTCTAGCAGGTATTTCTTCCGGACCAGGTGCTTTGTGTGCTTTGATACTACGGAGCAGATGTACTATTCCCTGCTTGGTCAGTGTAAGATCGCTCATGTGTTCCCCGGGTGGGTGTGGAGGATCGTTTGGTGCTTTTGTGCTTTTGTTGTAGACGCTCTGGAAAAAATGGTTTAAAATATTTGCCTTTTTCACGCTATCTGTAATGATTTCTCCATTTTCCGTCTTCAAAGAGTGAACAGTGGGACGTTTACCCTGTATTTCCCTAACATAGGACCAGAATGACTTTGGATTTTCCTCAAGATATTCGCTTAGCATTTTAGATTTAAAAGAGTGTAGTGCTGTGCGCATAATACTTCTCGTCTTACTACGACATTATTTTAGTAGCTCTTTGGTTGTATTCACATAAATTATATCGTCACTTTTTAAACTCTTTTTGAATTTTGACTGTAGCTTTCTTTGCCTTCTTAATGCCGATCTGACTTCCCCGTTGTACCATCTAGGTTCCTTACTGTCGCATTTGAGTTTGGACGGGATGTACGTCTTCATTCCTTCGCGTAAAATATTTAAGAAATAATTCCAAGTGTTCTCTGTATTTGTTGTCAGTGTTTTTGTCTTGTATTCTGGTAATTTTATCTTTAAATATTCTCTTAGTCCGTTAAAATTTGCCTTGTTGTAAAGGTATATTTTATGCTTTTCTTTGTTTATTTTGACGAACTTAGTTTTTAACTCCACAAGAATAGCCTTATGGTCACTGATTCCGTCTATTATTTCAATGTTAGTGATGATTTCGGGCATAGAAGTCGCAAAGATGTCTAGTATGCTTTGGCCCCGTGTTGGTGATTTAACTATTTGTTCTAAGGAGTGTTTTGTGAATATATGAAGGAGTTCTTGGCATGAATCTCTGTTTTTGGCAGATTTTCCCACGCAGTAGTTGTCCCAGTCAATTGACGGTAGATTTGTGTCACCAGCGATTATAGTAATACTGTTGCTTTGTCTGCTGCTGATAGTGGATATTTGTTCGTCGAGCTTGTGTAGGACATCTGTGTTAGAATCTGGGGGTCTATAAAATGAACACACGTATAGGCTTCTGCCGTTGTAGTCCTTAATGTTGCACCAAACGCTTTCTATGTCATCTACGTCGCATTCATATCGTTGGCTACTAAGATGTGACTTTACTGCAATGAATACTCCCCCACCCAACCTATTTGGTCTGTCCCTTCTGTAAATTGTGAAACCGTTTGGAAAAACCTCATTGTTTGCTATATCTCCCGTGAGCCAACTTTCTGTTCCAACTACTATGTCTGCGTTTGTACTGACAAAAATATGTTCAATATCCGATATTTTGTTCCTAATGCTACGGCAGTTTAATGTTATAATTTTAATATGGCTAATAACTTCTTGTTTTTCGGTTTTATGTACGCTAACAAAACTGTTTTGAGACGATTCGTGGTGAACAGAGACAAAAGAATTACATTCACTTGCATTGCTATCTGTTATGTATGTAGAGGCACCAATTTTATTAAATTTACGTGGGTTATATGTTGTTTTAACGCAAGTGTTTGTTTGTTCAATTTTTTTGGGGATATGAGAGGCATTACCTGAACTGAATTGACAAAAAGCGCTGGATTCTACTTTATTTTTCCCAATATATGACCTACGCTCTTGCCTACCAGCTATGCTAAACCCTCGAAACGTGTTCGTGTAACCTACGCGCTACCAACTTCGATGCCTCGGCAGTATAATGGACCCCGGAGCGATTAAGGGGTACCCGACACGATGAGAGGACGGGCCTCAGATCAACGAAGTCCGCTCCGATTCCCCGGCAAAATCCCAGCAATATCTGATTTAAACCCTCAATGCGGCTCCAAACGAGCCTTCCGCGGTCTACACGCGGCACAATACTACATATACTTAATTTAATTGGGACCTTCAACTCTGCCTCGACTCGTTTCACCTCCGAGTGCATCTCCTTAAAGGAGCGCAGGATCTCTTCAGATCCACGTTCCGAGGCGTCGTTTGTCCCGACATGAGCCACAATGCGTAGCTTGGAGCAGCCCGTATTACTGACGGCCGCCTTCACCGCCAGCGTCGCCTGGGGTACCCCGATATTGATATTGAAGCATATGATTATATTAAAAATAATTGGCAGGTAAGGTAGAAGGAGGATAATGATCGCTATGCTGGACAAAATGAAGGGAGGAAAAATGTATGTGGCATTAAATAACAACTTAATATAATGTGGGGTTGTAGGCTATGCCTCGCTAGACATTGAAGCTATGATTCGTCTGCGTGTACATGTGCTCTTTATACCAACCTTAAAATATTGAGTACTAATGAAATAATATTTTTATTAATATTAAATGAAAATGCACTTAGAAGCTGATATTTATATTTGGAGAACATTATGTATAAAAAAGAATATGGCATTGATCAATCAAATGAATTTGATTTGGTGAAATAATAATAACTGTCAATACTTTCAAAGAAGTGCAGTACTTATCCTGAGTAAATATTTTTCCATAAAAATGCTTCAATAAGCGTATGGTTCCTACTAATTGATGTCCATATTTTCCTATAAATGGTAGACTTGAACAATAGTTCACTGAAAAATTAAGGTTATTCAGAGACATACCTCCTTTAAGATGCACTTTACCTATGTCAAGAAAAATTTTTAATTAAAAAATTTAAACGATTTCCTTCACCTAGATATTAATCAAAACTGTAGGGGAATCGAAAAATATATTTATAAAAATATTTAATTTTTGAAGATGCTCGTGCTTCCAAAAAAATTTAGAAAACATTTCAACACACAAGGAAGGAATCATAAAAAGAGTAGAGAAGTAGCCGCAGTGTCATCTCAACTTGGCGACGAAATGAAGCGACGTCAAGAACAGGCGTATAAACAGGCGTACGCGAGACAATTTCTGGGACGAAATGACACTCGAGTGCCTTCTGTATTTAGTTTTTTTTTGCTTTTAGCAGAAATATGTCGTGAGCAAGGCAAAAAACTATCGGATGGTTTACAGGGGCTGCTATAATAAAACGGTTTCAACAAAAAATATGCATATTTCCGTGCGGAGAATGGATACATAAATAAAATCAATGTTTCCTCTTTATTTAATGGAAGAGCAAAACAACAAGATGGAATAAATCACTTTAAAACTTCAAAGGGACGATTTATCTCTGGAAAATATCCTTTTTCTTTAATCAAAAGAATACGTCTGAATCTGTACTACGTACTGTAATCCTCGGCTCGTGAGAATAAAAATATGGGAAAAGGTGGGTAATCACCATCTAGTTGGTGTCTAGAAGATAAACCATAACAATGGGTGGTGTAAAACCACGTATTTCAATTTTTAATACAAGAAATATAATTGAACGAAGTGGAATTAATTACTAGTTTCTAGACTTTATGACTGTTTTGATATTTTAATCAATGTTTCTTAAAATCAAGTACATTTATTGCATAAAAACCTATTTAGAGGATTATATTTTCCTCTATAAGTCGTGAAAATTTTCATGAAGAATTTAAAAAAGTCTTATAAGGAGTCTAGAATCAGAATGAAAAACTAAGAAATAACATCTAGCGTTAAACAGGAGTAATTAATTACATTTTTAAGTTTTAACACTCAATATGAATTACCACAACGCCTCGTCCTCAACTACCTAGCGAAGGATTAATGCGTTTAATATCTTATAATTCCATTGATACAATCCATTGATATATTTAAAAAATATTTCTTATTGATTTTTGCAAGTTTATTATTCCGTAAGTATAACTTATTCGGTTATTAATTCATTCTGTTATCGGTTTTTAACATGTAACTATATCAAAACTAAAGACACGAATTTGCGATTTTTCCAATGGTGGCTAGGTTTTATGTGTGCAGTGAAAGTGACAAAGAGTAGTAAAAATCCTAGTGAAGCCGTTTGATGAAATTACTCGTATGATTGTCCCCAAATTATTACTTAATATTAACGACAAATAAAACCAAAAATCGCATGCTAATTGGAAGGCACATGAAAAAACAGCTATGTTAAAAGAATACCAATTGATATTATTAAAATCATAACAATGTTTCTACTCATCTTTAATTTAATTTAATTAAAGGATTAACTTATTAGAAATTATTTCCCGTGATCACTCGTCATCGATGGCTATGCAAAGGGCATATTTCAATCTTGAAAAAATCTCACATCCACTGCCATACCGAAATTACGAGGCAAATTTAAATAGCAGTTACTACATTACGCAATGATTTTTCTTTCTTGGCAAAACCTTTGACAAGATTATGTAAACTCTCGGACCGTAAGTCCCGAGATGTGAAATCCCGAGTTAGACATAAACGGTTTTGCTGACGGATAAAAAAAAATTATGTTCAGTCACCGGCTGTCACACCGCCGTGCGTCAGAACGTGCGGATACGCGGCGGACGTTGAAAAGAGAATGCTGTCACATTTAACACCAAAGCAGTCCATTTCCTGCTGCCAAATTCGAGAAATTTAACCTTCTAATATTCCATTCCCCATCCCATTTTTTTCCTCCACACCCCTACTCCCCTCTGGTGTGATCCAAATCCAATCCTCTTCCTCATCACACGTAAGCTCATCGAGAAAGTGTCTCTCAAATGCCAAACTACTTTCAAGACTCCCAATCGCTTGAACCCTTTTCCCATAGCGAAGTGAAACTGCTCACGCATGAGATCCAGCTCATCGCCATCCTCCTCCCGCACTTCGCTTGCCCCCCACTTTTACCACTTCTCTCGACACTCGTTCCTACGTTCTCGCCCTTTTCGACTTTACCTCTCTTCCCGACCGGTCCGCACCCCATTCAAGAGCCCACACCTTCTCTGCTCCTTTTGATCGGGGATTTCGAATTTTCTCGACGGCCGACTAAATCCTTTGACACGGGATCCGCAGTGGCTCCTAAACGGAAGTCGTTAACTTCCCTTTTTGTCTCCCAGAAACCGACTCCCGATTGACTCGAAATAATAGTGCAGGTGTGATTCACACGTAAGGGGCGTTTAAATATTCGCCTGTCTGTGCGTTGACGTTCACACCAGTTTACCGACGCTAGTGTTGGGAGTTATGAGCCTTCAAAGAATGTGAGCAAATTCATTCCGATATTTCCTAGACTCTATTTACCGTTCGAACGTTAATTTGTATGCGTGTTGAACAGAGGATATGTGGACTTTATTTTTTACTGTAAACAAGGGGAAAAAAACAAATATTTTAATAGCATTAATATAGGAAAAATAATGCAATTGGAATTGAAAGTTTATGCTTTTTTTCTAATATTGGCCTAATTAGTCTATATTACGATTTTATCCTTAACTATTTGAATATTTTTGCGCACTTATGTTGGAAATATATTATATGCAAGTTAGATATATAAACCGTGACCATGAATTCTGTTTGTTCATGAGTTTGAATTATCATTCATATGAATTTATCATGTAAAGAAGATATTGTATTTTGGAGTGCCATCATTAAAGATAAAATTGAACATTTTTGCACTAGGGTCTGTGGTAGTTGTTTTGGATGAATCGGGAACCAAGGCAAATAATGTGAGATGCTGGGTAAGGGGCGATAAATTTCATCTGCTTATCTTACTATGCACACCGCACGCTTAATTTAATACTGCTTAGCTGCCTACCATCACAGTAGCTCATATATTCTTAATTTAAATATCCTAGCTTACAGATCCACTCTGATCATTGAGTTGAATAAAAAATATATTAATATTTATACTTTTGAGAAAGTTTATTTACTTTGCAAGTGTATATTTTCTTATACTTAATCATTCTGATTTGATTAGGAACTTCCAGGGCTCTAGACTATACTGATATGCCTTGATCTAGCTCCGAAGCTGATTTAGAATAATATTTTTTTTATATTTCCTTGTAAATAATGTTCACCATAACTATTTTAGGGAGTATACATAATACTTTGACCTCAAACAACAGAGTATGAGCAAAAATGATGTCTGAGATGGCATGATGGGATGGATGGAAATGATGCTCAAACCTATGGCGTTTAAATAAGCCATCAGCCTCCATATCAGTAAGGATAACTGAGATTCCTCCCACATCAACGTTTCGAAGGGAAAAATAAAGCGCAATGATAGCTTAATTTAATTCATTATTCAATGTCGTCATTAATGATGGTAGAATTGAGGACAAGAATAATTTCAAAGATAATGTTTTCTTAATCTCGTCCATCTGCTGGGTGAATAGATTAAATTTGTATTAATTCGGGAAAAAGAATCACCCGAAAACGTGCCACTCAAGAACATATCTACATTCCTATTACTACTCAGAAAAAAACCTGAATTGAGACAAGTAAAAATTCTAAAATTAAATTTTTATAACATAAATTGCTTGAAAATTAGGGATTTGTTTTTCAATTTAAGGTACTTATATTTCTGCTAATTAAATCAATTTCTTTTGGTTGAATAATGCATTATATATATATATATATATATTATATATATATATATATATATATATATATTATATATATATTATATATATATATATAATATATATATATATTATATATATATATATAATATATATATATATATATATATATATATATATATATATATATATATATATATATAATGTAATAGTCTTTCTCATGAATTACTTTTCTTAAATAAATATACAAGTTTTTGATGCCGAGTAAAGAGGATTTCAAATTCTTACCAGCCACCAGTGTTTCTAAATAAAACATTTAAGTGAAAGTGGTATCTTATGGGCTCATATATTGAATATTTTGAATGTAGATGAATGCTAATTTGCTAATCGATTAATGATGAATTGCCAATCGATTGTCCTGGAAGGCAGGACATTTTATAATAATTACCTATATGATTCATTGCATAAACATTAATCAAATTTGTACTGGCATATATTACTGCGTAATTCGCGCAAAATGTTCATAATACGTACTTCTATATGCTTGAAAGAAATGATTTAGCTCAATGTTTCAAATTCCTAATTCCATATGCAATTTGTTTAATTATTTTCCGTCTAATTGTGAATGAATTTAATGCCGCATTGAAGTTTTGCGTTACAGCAAATAGATCTTTCGATCATTGAGAGAAAAGATCGGATTAAAAAACCGCGTGACACCTCCAAGGTCCAAAAACTCTAAGATATGCCAACACTAATAATATTCTGGGTACCATAATAATCTAGATTATCACAGGTAAAACACATAAAGTAACCGCTTTCCTTATCTTGGTGCGTGAATTTATAACGCCATCAGGACACGCCATATTTCCTGTAGCTGACGAGCTCTTACATAAATAATCAAACCATTGAATGTGATTATTACTGTGTGCTTACAGAATACCGTTTTAAGGTCCTAATATTTGGATAATCCCTGTAGTATTGACACCCATTTGTCTTCATCATAAGCACATACTGAATTATTCAGATGAGAAAATACTCGACAAAAAATTACAAACGCAAATTTACAAAAAAATTGTCGAGTTCATTATCAGGAAATTTAGTCGATATAATAAGGAAGATTAAGAATATCAATATTTTGGGAAATTAATGTTCTAAAATATATCGATACAGTGATTAAACCTCTCAAACCAGTGAACAGTGTCCATCTTTGATAGTTTTGAAGATAGGCCAATAAGAAACCCGGCCAATACTGAAATATGGCTGTTACTCGGTTATTAATTAAGTTAAACCATTGAGTAAAAATAAAATGTGAAACATTACATGCAAGAACATATACTTATTTAAAAATAATGCTTTGAGAGTAAAACATAATTTTAAAAAGAAATGGGTGGCTAGTCGGTAATATTCATCTTAATTAAAATAACGTCCAACAATAATAAATTTTGACTTCTTCATCAAACATAATACTCAGCGTCACCAAAATTAAAATTCTCTATTACTTGGCCACTATTTTTCCCTTACGATGCCATTCCGAATTTTCTCCGCTTCAACCCCATTTACATTCTACAATTCTCACTCCCTCTCTTTCCCTTTCTCATTACCATCGTCTCACTCCAAGTACACACATTCCCTTATACGCCCCCCTCTTTCCCTTGATCCTACCGTAATACCTTTGCCACCTGACGCTCGTCCTTTTTGGTTGGACACACGACCCACACACGGCATCAAACCTTTGCCGCAGCGTTGATGCCTTTCGACAGCTTGCCATTCAAACGGGCCCTATCCCGTGAAACCATCCGCGGGCGCCGGCTCGTCCTTTCCCTTTCCAATTCAAACCCTGGGACCCTTAAAGTCACCTCCCGAGTCTTATGTCCCTTCACACCCCTAACCACCCTATCTCGCAACATCACTCCCCCCCACCCTGTATCACCTTTTGCCTCTCGCCCCTCCTCCCACGCTGTAAACCATTCAAGACTCGGCCTTGGGAAACCACACAGCTTCGGATATATATCCTCCTTTCCCCGATGTTCCAACGAATCCCATTCGCTATTTTGAGGCGAAGCGATCCTGATGCAGAACGAGCACAGCCGTCGAGGTGGGATGTCGTCGCATTCGCGATATCAGCAGATGATTGAAACAGGATACCAGCTGATCATTTTCCCAAAATAACAGCGCTATTTCCTTCCTATCTTGTATACTACTTCTACTTTGACTCAAATAGATTAAAATATATTATTTCCTTACTTAATAACAAAAGTTATCATATTAATTTCATCAATGGAACATATTTTCTGTTTGGTAATTTTCAATTATTCAGCTTCTTCATTTGCAGGAACTTGAGATTTTCGTTAGCTAGAACAAGCTAAGCGAAAGAGATGCCTGTTCACATTTTGAAGGTTTAATTTTAGATTCGGTTTTTGTAAAGAAGAAGGCAAATATTTACGCTACGAAAATGTAATTCTACTTGCCTCCCCAACTAACCATTACGTACATTCTCCCTCCCTTCGTTTCGTCCAACATATTCATTATATTTTTAATCCCTCCTAGCTTTTCGCTTCTTCGTCTTTAACAATCGGTTTATATACATATGAACGTGCTGAAATTATATTTTTGTAAAATAATGTATAAATTATGAAAAAATTGAACAAGTAATGTCCTCAGGAAGCAAAAATGGTGTGTCACGTAGAATTAAACAGGAAAAAGCTAATTTATAACTCTAAAATTCTGGTTTTCTGTATATTATGTCTTACATTACTATCTCAAATATTTATCCGCTTCACATCATTTAACGTGGCTTATTTATTATCTCGGGATAAGATGCAATTAAAAGACTTCATGATAAATCTTAAGCGATAACGCAGAACAATTTGATTTATGTAACCTGTGAGATAACATCAGGAGGGAAATGAGAAAAGCTATATCTAAAACGGAACAAGAAAATGCATACTTTGCAAATTATGAAATCACGTGTACTTGCACGATAATGATCCAAAATGGATACGCATATAAGTATCACATTTCATCTTTCTTAGCAAATATGAAAAACGCTAACCTTTGTTCCGATCAATATAGGTATAAGGATAAATTAGAAAATGAACAAAATAAAGGCATATTTTGGCTTTGCATACTAACTCTATGGCCGCGATTTTCATAAAATTGCCGTTTATTAATACATAGAAAAGAGTACCCAACACACAGGAGAGTGTTAAAGTACTTACAATACTAGATTTTACAAAATATTATATTTTTCCACAGTTCAAAACAAGAATCCCGTACTTTTTTACGAAAAAAATATTCGCTAATTATCTTTCCTCGAGCAAGAAAGCACTCCATTTATAATGCATAAATTTTTTTGTTGTATAGTAAATATCATTCCTATCAATTTATCATGTCCTTCGACATCCAGGATGAGTTCAAAAGACTGCTCTTTGGACGAAGAAACAATAGCTAACCCCATATCGTCAACAATGATCTATTTTCATCCATCCATCATATATCAAAGATAATCAGCCAGTCAAAAGGTGGCCCCCGCATCTCCTAATGCTCTCCTTGAGAAAGCAACCGAGATGGGGTTTTCGTTTAAGTTAAGATGTCACGGAAATACACTATTAAGGTAAACAGTTATTCATTTTTTTTTGTTTTTCCATAAAATATCATGGGTTAATTAAGGGGCAGAGTTAATCGTGATAACAACGAAATATAACCCCCTGAGAGAGTGGTGGCTCTCAGCGGTGGCGATCATTAAAACATTCCTGTTCTTTACCCGAATTTGCAAGTATCCTGTAAAATCAACAATAGGCTAAATTTCAACAAACAGTCATGAGAAGATAAGATTTTGAGAGTAACATACATACGAAGGACGTAGTTTGGAGAAAGGAGAAGAACATATTTCATTTAGATGAAGGATTGGAAGATAATATATGCAAGGTAAAAGGTAGGAATGCGATAGAGGATGTATTGTTGATCAAGGAGACAACAGCAAAAAATTGTTGGCGTACTACAATAAAATATTTTGAAGAGAATAATATGATTCATTCACTTTTACAAGGGTAATTCGATGATGTAAAGTAATATTAGTAGATGAATCGTTTAGTTGTTTCTTAACCAATTGATTTTTTCTTAATATTTTACCTATTCCACCAGCTTAATATTCTTTTTTCTAGGTGAACATTTATGTTATTTAAATAGTAACAATAATTTGTAATGACCTTTATGGTCCTTCAAATATCATTTTACATATGCATTTCTTGTTATTGCTTTTCATCATTATACCATATATCCCTTATAATTTTTACTTGACGCTTTGATTGGAACACATTTAGTTTTACAAAATCGGTCCACCATTCTACGGCTGACCATCATCAGTCAAATTAAACAGGGAATTACGCTTGTTAACAAATTTTTAAATCCAGCAATTATTTAGTTGCACACCATCAGGTCGATAAATATTGACTTGGCCAACATTACTACTTTCAGTGATGACGATCGTGGTACCATGGTTTTATCTCGTAAACATAATGTTATATTAACAAACATATGGTTTTATCTCGTAAGAAAATCACTTGCTTGTTTCACCCGTTATTTTATCTAATCCAGCGGGACCTTTTTACTCGCCATGAAACTCACTGGCTATAATTTAGACTGCAAGGTGGAGGAAAACAACGTCAAATCAGTGTCAGTTAGCTATGAAACAACTCGTTGACAGGTAGGTGTATATATATATATATATATATATATATATATATATATATATATATATATATATATATATATATATATATAAAATTTAACGAATAACATAAAGGCTGCAATTTAAAGCCCAATCTTCTCACCTCATCTGTAATGAAGTATCCCATACGTAATATTGTAAGCAGTCAATTTTTGCTCATATTCCTTATGAGTTCGTAACAATTGTTTATAACTTTTGACTGCAAACAAAGCAACCATGACCGAACTTTAAATGTATTATTTCAATTAAAGGAAAATATATACTTAAATTTGCTTGTCGCTCTCGATCAATTGTATCTATAGCATAACCTTGTTAGTCTCCGGCTTGAATTTGTTACTCCGATATTGTTGAATCGTTTGCGTATCGGGATGCATACTCTTTGTGCTTTTAGTACTATTTTATCTGTTTATAAAAAATAATGGCCAATGCTGGATGATCAACAGTCGATATGGTGAATTCTGCCTAAGAACGAAGTAGGTACAGATACCAACCTCTGTTCCCACTGCTGATTTTATTCGCGATGTTCCTGCATCAATAGGGAGGGGTCCTTCACCAGATCTCACCGTGGCATCATCCATGTGCCGTCCATTTTATTCGAATGACCCCGCCCCGCCTAGTCCATCCCTTCTCGTTCCTTCTCTTCGCTCAAACCAAACTCTTCCATCTTTCCTCCAATCTCGCTTCCACAGTCCGACATGAAACTGAGGTTATTACTGCGCTGTCGAGTTCCATGAGACCCATCCGTGAAATCCCCTCTTTCTTTCTCCCAACACATCCCCCCTTCACCTCTTCCCCCGAGCGGCTCCCACAATTCCAGCCTCCACCGCCACCCTCCCGCCCAGTCCGACCCTTTTACTTCACCAGAGCGACCTCCTCGTTCCCTTTAACTTCGTCCCAAACACCGCAAGCCTTTCACTCCGGTGAATCCGAAGTCCCAGCCTTCCTCCCTACTCACATCCCGTCTATCACGGACGCGATCAGGGCGTCGTCGAACTCTCAGCGACTCGTGACCCCACGTTCGACGCCAGGGCACACCAAAATTGTTAGAAGTGAAGTTCCGTCGTAAAGGTGCGGGAGTGCTACTTAAAGATCAGGAAACTATCCAAGGATGTTTCACAGTAATCGATGTCTATTAAAATAAAAATTCTACCCTTGCTTTCACTGAGGATTCAGTTCTAAAACTAAGTGAATCAAGGCTAGTGTGTTACGGATCTTTTAAATGCTGCGGCAGCTAGAGAAATTGCGAGTGGCTAATTAGCTCCATAACTAAAAGCACGAAATTTGACGAATTAAACTTTTTAACGAAGGTGATGGAGGCTGAACAATACGATATTATACAACTTATTGTACACTGAAAGTTTATGCATATTATTTTTCACCGTTTCATCTATATTAAATTACTACGACACTCCCTTTTGTTTCAAAATATTTCGTAATTTCTAATGTAAATAATAGTACACATTAGAGTAAACAAAAAAACATGGATGACGGATGGGATCAATGAAATAATAAATATTCTTGATAATAGTGAGCACGCTACTCAGGGAATCGTTGGAATCACTCTCCTATTGAGTTAGATTGGTAAGAATTAAAAAAAATATTATAGTGAAAATCCAATGAAAACAATTACAAAAATGTTTCCTTCATGAAGTGTTGTAATGAGATACGAGTTGGAATTTTTGAAATGTAGCCAAAATGGACTATGTGCTGCACTAAGTAGCATAGTGTAACTTCAGTTACCAAACAATAGTTTGGACCAATACATTCTAACCATCAGACTCCAGAACCTCAATGGTTGGCTAACAGCTGAATGGATGTTGTTTGAGAGTAATGTACAAATCAAGGTCGATGCGCTTGTTAAGTCATATTTAGAAAACTTCTTAAGCCAACAGAATTGTTTCATTTCGTTCCTTAATTGTTCGCATAAGTAAAGAACGCATTCGATGTAAATCGATTCTATGCTCCTGTTTCGAATTATTTCCGAGAAATAATAGGCTGTTTACTAAAATACAAAAATGGAGGATCGTATCAAGTTTACTCTGCGAACTTATGAGATTATTTTACGACAAATGTTAGCATCGACTTTAGAATGGTAATAAGTTTCCGTCCGTAAGAGATACTTCAATTCGATCTCATGTGTGGATGTGGTCAATTATCTTTCAGACGATAGTACTGTTCAATAAATTAGAATTATTATAATCTACTACATTTATTAAAAAACATTAACCCTCGATGTAATGATATGGCTTAATATCGCCAATATTCAATCATTGGAATAATAGGAAGTCGTTTCATTATTTAACAGTTAGAAAAAGATTTATTTGTACTTATGTTCTAATGTAACTAATTACAGTGGAATATAATAACAAAGATAAACTTTCGATAAATTATAGAATGATTAAAATTAGCCATTTTTGCAAAACATGCTTGAGAGTAAAAGTTTATTTCGAAGTAAACCCCATCCAGTGCATAATTTGGAAGGATGTCTACATGGCAGTGATGTTGAGAATGTACTGTCACCCCCTTCGTACTGCGGTAGGAGATATCATGCCAATACAATTAGAGAGATAAAGTGTAGAGCAGATATATTAATAACATCATTATTTCCACGAAAGATAAGGGATTAGAATAACATTGTCTCAACGTGGTAGGGTCATATTCAAGTCAGTATTATTTTGGTGTGTATTCACCCTCTGCCACACACCCTAGCAGTGGCTTGAAGGGCAATATAAAATTACTGAACAAAATTTTAAAGTCACTTTCAAGTTGCTCCTTAGGTAATAGGTTACTCATAGTCTAACATGCTTTCCCATTTTGAGATGTCAATGTCATCTGCTTGTGACAGGGGGTTTAGTTAACGCTGGGACATTTCTTTGATACGTTTTACCCATACTGCTGTGCTTCTAGTCTAACCATTCTAATTCTATTTTTTCAAAGTATTTCAGGTGCTGCAGAGGCTCGATTTTGCCCAAATGGAGAGGCTTGATTTTGAACTGGTAATCTAAGACATTCAGTGAAGGAAGAAACTAGTTGGAGTACGAATGAGGAAATGATGCGAGCCGTCGAAGAACATGGGAAATGAAGCATTCCACACCAGAACGAGTGGTAAAATAAACAAAGCATTTGTTTTATATTTAAACTTTAATTGAGTGCACGGGCTATTTCTAATTAACAAATCGCAATTTTAAAGTCATTGAAATTATTAAATTAATTCTAAATTACAGTATATCACTTATATATTACGACAATTGGTATCAGTAAATCGATCAACATTTCCAAAAGTATGCAGACACTTACCAACGTGTTTAAAACTGTGGAATGTTCGAAAGTCTCGTTATGTTGGCATTACATTTTTGGCAGGCACTTGCAGGCGGGCATAGAAATGGAAAAGGCAGAGTGGACGACAAGAACGCTGGCGTAAAGTATTAGTGTCACATGACATAAGGCAAATGGTAAATTACACGCATTAGCAGCTCAGGCAAATATTTAGGCTTCAACTGCTTAATGATCTAATGTGATAAAAACGAAGTTACGGCAAATTAAATAATTAACAAATATCAGATCTTTCAAATGCATCCGACATTGTCACATAAACTTGGTTGATGAGCTAAACGTACAAAAATAAATTAATGCTAAGCGTATCCTAAAAATTGGTAATCATAGAATCTTTCTTTACACACTAAACTATTTTTGGTATAAGTTATTTCGTAAAATATGAATTACATATGAATATAATAATTTTATATTTACCTTATGACCATAATTTTAAAAAAATTGAATGGGATAGGAAAAGAGACAACCAGCTATGAAAAATGAAATTATCTGTAGATACTACTGCCGAACAACATCAAGAGCAACTCGCTCAGACAAACAACAGAAAAGGAAATACAACATCTGTCAGAGTTTTTTTTACAAGTTTTGCTAATAAATAGAGATTTTCAAACGATAAATAAGAGCGGAATGAAACATGCTTAAGAGGCACTTATAATATCTTGGAGTAGGAAACCTGGAACAATAAAACCCCGAAATAGGAAACTTTCTAGGGACTTCACTCATTGGGAGAGAGAAAAAGAAAATCCAAGCTAATTGAGATGCTACTGATGGAAAAGGAAAAATTATTGAGAAACACTGTAACAACAACAAAACCAGAAGAAGGCGATTTAATAAAATCGGACAAAGAGCTGATAGAAAACGAATACGGCTCAGATCATAATTAGTGAGAAGAAAGGTGAATTTGACAGAGCAGTGAAAGGGCAGTCAATTTGAATGAAATGATACCTAGGCTGTTTTGTTTGGAATGATCAAAGGCACCTTTGAGAGGGAAAGACTAGTGAATGACTAAACGTATAATGTGGAACCAAGATAATGATGGATTATTAGAATTTTTAAGTACAAATAAATTTAATGACGCCAAATATAGTGTCCAACGTGGACAACTAGCTACAAGGAGAAGAAGCAATTGAAGATATCCTTTTAGAAGACTAGTATGCGACTAGTGCGTAATAAAAACCATATACTGTAATAAGACATTTGGAAATTATTTTCTGGGTCAAAAGTTCTCTTCTTCGGAATCGAATTTTAATGTCTAATGCGACCACTTTTTGGTCTCTGTTTCATCATCATTTACGATCATGAACAGCATAGAAATCACAAAAACGAGCAGTTGATATACTCGTAAATCCTAAACTTTTTGCATTCAAAATACGCCTTATTTTTCTGATGATACAAATAGGATCGTTTTACCGCAAACTATCGAGAGATAAGGTAGAAAATTTAAGATTAGTTATTCATTTATGATTTTATGGCTCAAATATTCACTTGACTTATGTCTGTATGATGAATCTTCCTACTAAGGAAAATACCAATCTTGAAGACAGAGTTTAGGTAGCAAAAAGTCATTTAAATGAGTGTTAAAATTTAGTTTAAGTACTTTAATTTCCATAAAAACAAGACTAATTCCAGATGGTAGGAGTGAACCTAAAATCACTTCAGCCGTGGTGGTGTAAATCTCAACTCTCGCTCCGCTAAAATTTAGTTTACGACATGTAACTCTTCTCTACTGAAGTGTTTCGCGATCGCCGTCTGCTTGTTTGAACCGATAATAATTGTATACCAACGGTGGCGTATGGCTTTGATACTCATTGTGAGCAATGAAAATTTAAACTTGGAATAAATAATGTGTTCAATGATTTAATCATTTAATGAGAGCAAAACAAAGCTTTAGAACTCATAGTTATATTTATACTCATTTAAAGAAATTGTTCGAAATATTGGTTTTACAAGGATATTATGATAATTTTGAAAAGAAATTATGTTTTTTCGTCATGATATTTCCTGTTATCCTAAATATTAAAATGGCACTATATTACGCTTTATTTACTCCATTTTCGTTTATTGTATGTAGTCCATTGTTTACTTTTTCGGAGACATGTAAGAGCACAAGTACTTACGTATGTATATAAAGTGGTATAAATTAAAGTTGGCGGATAATAACTCAAAACGTGAAGACATAAAATAAACAAAAATATATGGCAACTTGGTTGTTTTTGGTGCCTTCGTAACCAACTTCTACAAAAGTAAAATTCTGAGTGAATGGAGAGAAAATATTCATTTAATTTCACATTCACATTCATCTGTCCAGATCAGATTCATTCTTCGTCACCAAATTTTATTGTGTGATGGGTCATTGGCGTACTACATGAATACATCCATTTTTAAAAGTACAAACATAATGTTACCATTTATAGTTTAAACCCAATTCCACACACGTTTTGATCTAAATTGCTGATCCACAATGAAAACCCCTGATGATTGGTTGTTAAGTCAAACTGAGCACCAATATAAATGTTGCCTGAGTAATAATTGTCATGGCCACTTCTTACTTAAGCTTGAGTGACCACAGCCTCGCATTTGGGTTTCAACGCAATAACTTCATTAGTGTTCACGCATGCTACATCCATTTCCACGACAACGCCACTCGCCTCAAATTCAATCCCAGAATTATTAACCCTCTTGAGATTTCCTAAGGAACTCTTTCTCCTCTCCAACCTCTGAGTAAATTTCAAAGACTTTGTGAAGTTATATTTCACTTTCTCTACAGACATCTCTTAAATTATTTCCTCCTTCCGAGCACACGCCCCCTCGCAAACTTCATATGGTCTCCAAAATTATCCAACACCTCAACAAAGATGATGAATCCAGATTCCCTCTTCCGTAAATCATGATTATAAAATCTATATGAAATCATTTACAACCTAATTCATACATTCCCCTGAATTTCTGGTTAATAGGTCAAGAGTTTCTGTCGCCCACGTTTAACACTCGAGCGGCAGAGGAAAGTTGGCAGAAGGATGGGTTTGGGAGGTAATATTATCACTCCATTCTCGCGATTCTACAGTGAAGTGTATTTTTATTTTTTCTCCAAGACACGGGATTGGATGGGCTCGGGAGAAATAATTCACGCGCGAGGTACCCCGAAAGGGAAGGCAAGTTGTTTCACCGGTGAGCATAATGCCGCGATGGCCAATCTTTCCTCGGGGCAATTTGAAACCATTCGCTCGGAAAAACGCTTCCCGATTTTAAACGACATGGGCGCCTGAAGAGCGGAGCCAGGAGGGGAGGGGGTGGATTGGGAACGTGAGACTAAAGGTGGGAAAGTTGGGTTGAAAGGAGAAAATAGAGACGGTCCAAAACGGTATTGAGTCGTAGCCTGAGAGACAAAGGATATGGGCTCGAGTGGGAGAAGAGTTAGGGGAGGGAGGAAGGAGGAGCAAAGGGTAGTGACGAGAAGAGGGGAGCGCAATAATACCTCGGGAACAAATGGCTTCCACTCGTCGTGAAATTGGAAACGCAAAGAGATGACTGCATTCGATCGGAAGTAGTTCGTGAGGGAGCGTTTGGATATGCCCGAATAACGCCATTCTCCCATTATGCAGGCTAGAGTGGCTTCTGAAGATCAACTTCTTACATTGTTGAGTTTCACGCTCCTGATATTATATCCGTTTGTATTTATGAAAACGTTTTTTCAAAGCGAAGGGAAATATATTCCTTTTTCTCTCCCAACAAAATATTTATAGTATTTAATTGAATTTTGATGCTTGATTCATCCAATCGTCCATATTTTGCCTCAAATTCGATCTTCTGATGTTTTTTCTTGGGATTTCATACAAATTGAGTGATAAAGCAGTGATATAGTTTGCAGTAGTAGTAGTAGTAGTAGATTTGAGGGGAGGCGACCGACAGCTAAGGTCATTTGCGCCATAGGGGATGGACAGGAAAGGATGAAGGGTGGAGAGAAACCCGGCGTCGGCATTAGCCTACTCTTTACGAAAGGCGCCAAGGGGTCCGCAGTTTAACGTCCCATCCGACGGACGGCGTACTCACTCAAAGTGCCCTCCACAAAGCACCTCAAGTAGGGATCGAGATACCTCTGAAAAATATTCAACACCGCCGGGATTTGAACCCGCGCCCTCAGGGTGGGAAGCCAGTACGTTAGCCTCCGCACCATCTCGATCCCCCCTAGTTTGCAGTGAAAGGAAAAAGACATTCTCAAAGATGGAGTTGAGCTACAATTCCACGTTTCTTGCTATACAATGTGACCAAAATGAACACTATATTCTAACAAAATGTAATTATTTTATTAAAGAATAAAGTTATATCATTAGTTACCTATATATTGCCGGCGAAAAGCTATCCAAATATCAGAGACACTGCTAAAATGAAGATAAATTTGAATTAAATTATTATCCAATGGCAAAATAAAAGGAATTAATAATAATTTTCAAATAACGTATTTGTATCGAAATCAAATAAAATTTAAAAAATTTCAAGAGAAAGTATTTGATGTAAACTTGTGCAGTTAAGAATAAATGGACAAGTTTGAAAAACTAAAAACAATCATATTGAATGCACCAGGGCTGGTCTATATAGTTGTAAAGGATTATAGTAAATGGTCACCCTACTGAGGTCAGATGCCTTTACAGCCACCTCACTGAGTAACAGACGCTTTGTGGAATACCATTCGTCTGGCTCCTAACTTTCGACCTATCAGGCACTGAGGATCCTACCTTGGACAAATATATTTCTCGCATGCAATGAAAATTTAATGATCACAGGGGTGATGGAATTTAATGAACAATTCTTTATTTTAGATAAGAATTAAGAACTACAAATCTGAGTTGAAAATATAAAAAAAGTGACTTTCTAAGAGTTATTTGACACCAAATAATAACTATCGTTCGTTATGTGCCTGATCAACTTATTCTCTGAAAATCGTGGAGAGAATAAGCTTTGAAGGGCATTTTGTTGGAATATTTAGTCAAAAAAGGCATACAATTAATAATATAAAATTTATTTACAGAATAAACAGCTATTATTAATAAAATAATGACTGCTTTTAGAATATTGTTATTTATTAAAAATGAATTTGAAGAGAAACTAAAAATATAAACCTAGAGATTTAACCTTCTTAACATCTAATATATATATATATATATATATATATATATATATATATATATATATATGTATATATATATATATATATATATATATATATATATATATATATATATATATATATATATATATATATATATATATATATATCTATATATGTATATATATATATATATATATATATATATATATATATATATATCTATATATGTATATATATATATATATATATATATATCAATATATGTATATATATATATATATATATATATATATATATATATATATATATATATCTATATATGTATATATATATATATAAATATAATTATATATATAATTAACGCAACTCAATTTATTGCGCGAATTTAAATTCTTCCAAAGCAATTGGAGCTACTAAGTTCTTTAACTTGTAAAAGTACTCATTCTTGCTGAAGTAGAAAAGTTGAAGATTAATGCATTACCTTCTCCATTCCAGTACAGTGGTCAAGACTATGTGACAAGCAACCATGAATGAACTGGACTACTGTCCCACATGAGGTCACCCACCCTCTCTACAAAAGTTGCTCACCACCCTCGGTGATGATCTCAAGGTGGCCGTTCCGTGCGATATGAAAGGCGTTAGCAATGCTTCTGGGTGACAAGATGGCACTCTTTCGAGGATCAGGGAAAAGAAATATGATTGCCCATTTCTCCGCCCAACTTCATTCCACCAACTTTCTCCCTTCCCAATAGTCGTACCTTCTGCTACCACCCCCCTTCTATTCTTCCCTCCTTCTCCGCTCAGGGGGGGAAATGGGGAGGAGAGTGGGGCGCGAGGAAGGCTCCTCTTCCCTACGAGCCTTTCTAAATACCTGTCTTTCACCCTCCTTCCCCCACAGGGCTTTCGAGCATTGGTCCCTTTCCCTTCTTCCCCCCAAAACCCCTTACAACTCTTCCCCTCCACTCAAACCCTCCCCTCACCAAACTCACCCACTCCCTCCATTCCAGTTTGTTTACTTTCGTATCTCCAACCCCCTCCCCCTTCAGCTCAGACACATGATATAAAGCTTCCATTACTACTCCATGGCGAGACTTTCGTCGATTTTCCTTTCTATTTTTTATCCTCCTTTTTTTAGCCTCTCCTCTTTCCTCCTCATCCCACCTCCTCGACCTCCAAATACCTCTTCAACACTTCTTCCCTGCCACCATTTCTCCTCGTCCACCCCCCATGATCCTTTAACCGCCACTCCTGCTCCAGCATCGCCAACCGGTTGGTGCTCTCTCCGTCTGCCTACGCCCCTCTCCCGACGACAGGCACTCCTTCCCATCCTTCCTGTCTCTTTTTCCCCCTACACGACCCACTGACTAGAGCACACAGCCTCCGACGCCCCTTCCACCCCTAGGAAGTTTACTCCGACCCGGCTGCCCTGAAAACCTTCTCCTTTCCCTTCTGCACACACTCCCGGGAGCCACAAACTCTTTCCATCCACCCCTTCCTGCGAAATCCCTCTCCCGTGTTTCTTCCGTGTAGCGGATTCGTGCAATACATTGCTTATGCTCAGTCGCCGCTCGTTCGAGCGGAGCAGGGTATATGTATCGACGCCTCTCACAGGCGAACGGATCCTGTGCCTTCTTTGGGGGCCGGAGACCCGTTTCAAACTCATTTAAATCGGAGGTCTATTTCTCAAAGCTAAAAGTCGATTTACAAGTCCTCTTGAATTCCGTCTTAAATGTAATCTAAAACTTTCAGATCTGCATGTTTTCTAATGTAGTCAGGAAGCAAATGCTATGCCAATTACTACAAACGGCGAACGTCGCATAAAAAAGTGACGAAAAATTGTAAGCTTAATTGTAGTTTTTACAAACTCACCAGAAGGCTTCTTTATTATCCCGGCGTCTATATTGAAAATTCGTTCATAGTTGCCAAATTTGCCGCAGGAAAATACGATTCATACTGTTTGGTGTTATTAATTTTTAACTACGGTGAAATATTACAGCAATACTTAAACGCTTGGAGCATCAAAAATTTACACTGACCGCTAACTACTGTTGATAATAATGACCTGTGACTTAAGGGGTAGATTACTGCATCAAAAAGGAGCTATGGCAGCTAAAGATTCCATTTCAATCGAGACCTTTCGAACAAAAAGTGTATTATGTTCACTGAGGGTTATCCAAAACGGTGATCGTAGCACCAACTACACACCATCTTAAGCCTCGAGATCAAATATAAGAATGAGAGAATTTGGAACGATAACGCAAAGGGCAGTAAGAACTGCTGAGGATCTATTACGAAACTTTTCATGCGATAGGTTTAGATTGTGATGGCGTTCAATGTTTTTGCTTTCCTCTGAAAACAATCAGATCTGATTACGTTCTAAAGGCTATCGGGGAAGGGAAGGAATTTAGCGACTTCGGACCTCTTTTCGAAAATGATATAGATTGAAAGTTCCGTAATCTCAGCTCTTGCTTTCTGGGCCTTCATGTACGTATTTTTATCTATTATTTTCTACGTCTATATTTCAGCCAGGAAGTTAGAGTAGACATGCCGCTTGTCACTCATTTTCATTAAGTCTTGTTTCAGGTCTCGAAATTCATTGACCGGATTTTCAACACGCGTGAAATTTTTTTAAGAAGTGGATAATGCTAATGAAATTTATCCACTCCACTTACATCATCACATGATGCGTAATGTAAGGGTAGGTGGCTCTGGCATTAGTCAATGCCACTGCCAATGGTCCAGAAGGTCACCAGCCTCGGTCGCCACCATCACAGGATGAACTATCACTCATCACATTTTAGATTTTTTAAGGTTTACGCTTTCTCTAAAGCCTTCTTAAGGTGACACTGGAAGGTCTCAGGTGGGGAATATGAAGTCTAGGAAGGGAGAGGTGCAGGGTATGCTGGGAAGGGAATTAAATATGGCGGTCAAGGATGGGAATATTAATAGATCGGAAAGTTAGTAGTAGTAGTATTTAGGGTAGGTGACCGACAGTTACGGTCATTTGCGCCATTAGGGATAGAATTCCAAAGGATAAAGGGTGGAGAGAGCCCGGCGTCGGCATTAATATACTCTTAGCGAATGGCGCCAAGGGGTCCGAAGCTTAGCGCTCCATCCGAGGGACGGCGTTCTCACTCTATGTGCCCTCTACAAAGTACCTGAATTATGGATCGAGATACCACTGAAAAATGTTTAACGCGGCTGGAATTTGAACCCAAGCCCTCTGTGGGGGCAGCCAGTACGATAGTCACCGCATCATCTCGATCTCTTCGGAAATCCAGAGCATATGCGGATTTGCGAGTTTTCACCTCTATGTTGTTGGCTCAAACGGGTAAGGATTCTAGGATGGTAAAGGAAAAACACCGATTGAAGGAAAGATTATAGGAATTTGCATGTGAAGGGATAGGTAGAGAAGAGAATGAAGCAGAATTACAGGAGTAGCGGTGGTTGTTCATTCGAATCGAGAAGGGGGTAATGCATTCACCAATGCAACATGATGTGCATTGTTTGCATAACAAACGATTTATAATGTTTTTTGAGATACAATTAGCTTGAAAACGAGGTGAGGGGGCAATGAGGGGATGTGGAGAGGGGGGAGAAGTCCTGATAAGCAGATATGTTTTTCATTTGCTCCCCAAGTAAGATGTAGTAGAATATTGCAAAATTTATGAAGAAATCTCAATGGAAAGCAATTAAGAGGAAAAACGGAATAAAAACATGGTACCATAGGCTGATGTGTCCAGGTTTTTAAAATAATAATGGTTAAACGTATTTATCGTGTGACTTTTAATACAAAATGTAGTAGGGGGTAAAAATAACCAAAACCAACCGCCTTTCCTAAAAATGTTCTAAATTTGGGGAACATTAAATGTGGTGTGTTTATTTGAGACACATCCTGATGGCTACATATGTTTAAGGCTAAGTTAGCCGGTGAAGAAAGTTGCAAATTTTGTTCACTCCGAAGAGCACCCTTTCTGCTTCTTTTGAGTGACCTACTCTTTCCACCTACACTTTACCTTTCTCAACTCCGTGTATTAAGACAGCTTACCGGCAAGCTTAAAATGTCTCCTTGGGGAAACGTCATAAGTTTCCATATAAATTAAAGTTAATGGCAGTTAGCACGTTTGTGTACATGTGCTGTAACCTCATAACAAAGGGGTTAAGAAAGTTGAAAATATGTGAGCGCATCCGGAATCATGTGAGGATATTTATGAGCCTCTGTTTAATTTTTTGTTTCAAATATTTAAAACTTTTTTATGAGTATGCTCATTTTCCTTCATATCAAATATTGGGATAGGAATAACGTTGGGCCAAGTTTATTATGCATCTTGATTGAGTAATTAATTACAACTGATCCTATACTATAGGAATTAGAATTATGCCATAATCACAAATGCGTACCTTCAAGGCGTTAGCTACTTTTCTTGTTTTAGTTTACTGTAGATGTTTGCATCAATGTATCTACATTAAAAATACCAAATCATCTGTCCAGGGGCTAAGGTAAAATAAACTGGGAAGTTTATTATTTCAATTTATATGTTCATGCAAGTTGATTTACCTTTTTTGATGAATTTTCCTTCCATTAGTTAAGGAAAAAAGGCTGGTGACACTAAAATAAGTTACCAATTCATTAATACTTAGAATTTACATTATTTTACCGAGGTTTTACAAATGGGAGACCTTTCAGACACATATACCAACAAATCCATCGACTATTTTTGATGATGGTATAATTGAAGGACATCTCCGGTTTATGTACTGGCATGTTAATCTAATTAATTTCACCGCAAATGTCGTGATTTTTAGTATAATTTAAAGATTATATTTTTGTTTTCTCTGGATACCCCACGCCATTTCCCTGAGTCAGTAAAAACATTTTTAGTGAAGCTTAAAATACCACACGGAACAGAACTTCCTCTGAGTGAATTTTGTTAATAACAATTGCTTAATGAGGCACAATTATGCATTTAAACTCATTAAAATTAAGCTTTAAAAATACGATTTGAATGGCCTAATCAAAGGTGCACTGTATTTTTATGGTAGTATGATGAAATAATTATTTAATACAATAAGTAGTGAAGTATCTTTGTTTTGCTCATTTCTCTTCAATTAAAGTTCCCTACTATTCTGGATTTAAATATATATGTAGAAATAAATAGAGTAAAACCTGTATAAAAATAAAAATATCATTAAAGCATATACGTACTTTTGAAATTCTGTAATTTTCAACGGCAGTACACCATATTAAGGATGATTTCAAAAAATCATCCTCATCATTTTTAATTTTAAAGGAAAATATTTATCTTAGTCCTATTGACCTAGTTTAAAATAAGAAAACGGACAGCTAATATGCCATTAAAAAATGCTAAATTATCCATCCTTCAGTGGAGAATAGTTTATAGTTAAAATCTTTATCTCCTAATTAATTCCAAATATTCCAAATTAAGGACGCACAACCAAATACGAGCATTAACAATTGGATGAATATCCAATAATAGTTCTGATGTTAAAATTAATGCAGGTTCTTTTGCGTTTATCCAAAATATTGAGTGTTATGTGCTCAGAGAACCAACGCGAGTGCGCAGGCTGAGCCACTGCAAGTTATGGCGTTAAGGGGCAATGGAAAGTCTCCGTACTGGCACCGAGTGACACTTCTTGTGAATATACAGCGACATTCATGTGGGGCTTGAATCCAGGTCAAATATTGCTTTGCTGATTAAGAAACATATTTTATGCATAATTCAGTCTAGTGTTAATGTTATCCCAGTGTGAATATTTAATAAAGAGAGGAATGTGGTTCCTCTTATACACAATATAAAAAGATAATTTTTTTAATCTATTGAGATTTAAAAATGCAACCTCGTTAATTAATTTAATTTACCGCCATAAATCTGACTTCAACACATTATTTATGTAATCAACAAAAAAAACATTAGCATTTATATTAAAAGGTACAGGTTTAAACTATACTATATTACACGCGCAAAAAATACTTTTGATTTAGATATTACAAATGTTGCATTAATCTCGGTATTTCTGCAAACCTTTTTGTGAATTTTCCAACTGCTTAGTTTCAAGGAAAACGCTTGTAAAAAGAGATGGCTAGAAACTACAACCTGTGTGCCAAATACGGCTCACCGAGGCCATAACTCTGCTCCATGTGTTATTCAGAAAATCTTTATCCAGACAAAACCGAGTCTTTAAGGTCGCTCAAAGGGGTACATGCTTTCCGTTCTGCAATCTTGTCTCAAACTAACAAGTTGTGACCCTACTAATGTTTGCATCTATAAAATATTCCCCATTCTTTGTAGAATCCCAACCGAAATATGTACCCTCTCTTCATTTGAATTACCTCTACCCTTTAATGACCAATGCCAAATTGGATTGTTTTTTTTCGCTTTCTTGTTGACTTACGTTAATAGCCCCTGGTCCCTTACCAGTCCTACCTTTTTTACAGCAACAGATATAAAAAAGTTTTATCCAACAGGAAAAAGAAAAAACTGTACTAGTGAGACAGGATGAGGGGTGAATAACCTAAAAACTCTTCAACCAAAGAAAATCGTCCAGTATCACCGTGTCATATCGATATCTCCACAGTGTTATTGGGCGTTTTATTTCTCTCTCCAAATACCCATCTTTCGACGTCAAGAAGCAAACCCACTCCTACCAAGTCTTACCAAGCTTATCTATTCAAAAATTCTTACCTTCACTTTCTTCCATTCTCTCCCTTTATCTCGTCTCTCGCTCACACCCCGAAGACTAAGTTCTGATCCATTCCCTGAATCCCTTGTCCTTATCTCGCTCCGTTGCATCAAATCCCCCTCCTTGCAACTTCCCTCCCAGCCCTCCTCCTTCCTTGGGCAACGCAATCCCCTCCTCACCCTACGATCCATTCTCGATCCCCCACCTCCCAAAACTCCTCGCATTTTTTTTTAAGATTCTCCAGCAGTGCCTTACACCCGACGCAATCCTTTCTTCAGGGCCCTCAATGTATCCAGCGGAGCTCGTTCCCCAATCTCCTCCGTCTCCCACCCCCTTCCCCTCTTCCTTGACTCTCTGGGCGTCATTGTTAATGTCCCCAGAATATTTTCTCGCGTCCTCCACCGAGCCAAATGCCCCTTGTTTACCCACTGCCAAGGAGAGGAGAGCAAAGGGGATAGAGTGCACGGCAATCTCGGGGAAATATATTTCCTACATAAAAAAAGAGAATACTTTGCGTTCATAGCCATCAAACTCCGCTGGTTTCCATTAAAAATTTACAACTTGACTGCCATGGAATTGATTGTTATTAAGGGCAATAAACATTGGGACAAACTTCGTATTCCAAATATTCCGAATTTTTAATACGCTGACGGATGGGCTTAACAAGGAAGTGTCGATTTCGCGTGATTAAGGGGAAACTTCTGACCCCCCTGAGTGAGTGACACCCTTAGAGAGGGTGCATTTATTTCTCTGACATAATAAATAAATCTGGAGTAATCAAGTGGAAAAAATGGTTTTTCGTAAGCAAATTCAAATAAATCACTCTAATACGATTGCTAGCATTATTTATCTCTGCGATTAGTTTAAACCAAGCGATTTATCTTTTAGAGTTCAGCAATAATACTTCCATTATATGTACACAAACTGGAATTTTATTTTAACTGATCCAAAGCAATAAGCCTAGATAATATTGGTATATATTTTACAATGATGACGTCCGAACTTTATCTGGAAAAAGTTGAATATATCTCGTAATGATATAAACCCAAATGCGATTACTTTACGTCATTGCAGATGATGCCTAGTAATTTTCAAATACAACTGGAAAAACTTACTCAATTCCTTCAATATATTAGTCTAACCTATGTAACTAGCTTTTATTAAATGGTATCAATATCTAGATATGTCAGCATACAGTCATTTATTTTATTGCATCACTTTCTTTTATTGATACAGTTTATTTTTAAAGTTCGCAGGCAATCGTGGCTTGAAAAACGCCCTCATTTAACGGGACAAAAATATCTCATATTTAGTCTGGAACAATGGAGAGTCTCCCAAAGTTCTCCAAACGCATCCTTCCATATCTCACCTTCCCCATCTCCACCCACCTCAACAGTCTTCTCTGGGCGTTTTCTTGAAATAATAATAAAAAAATGTACGAGAAGCCTTTTCATTTCTCCATTCACAAAAATCTTCGAGACATTTCTTTCTTTTCCCCGCTTCGCTGTCCCATTATACAACCCATCTCGGCTTCCATTCCACCCCACCCTCCCCAACTTACCATTTCGACTCCTCCATCTTCGCCCTTCGCGCCCAGATCTTCATTTGTCACGCCCAACGCTATCCACATATCCTCAATTGCGCCCATTCCCTTCCCTTCTTCACTCACGCCTGGCCAAACCCACCCGCAACCCCGCCGTCTTGAACCTTTCCATTCCTTGGTGGCCGCCTAGAGCAACCCCCTCATTCAGCATCACCTCCTCGTCATCTTTTCCCTACTCACAACCCTCTTCATTCATTCTGCCCCTTCGTTCCTCCTTCTTCTAACAAACTCCCTCATCCATCTCGAATGTATATTTCTCGTTTCGGATGGTACCTGGAAAACGCTAAAACCTTCCAACCAATCCGGCAAACCAGATGGATCTTTTGTTCTCTCCACTTCTCTAACGGGCAATCTCTCTTCCTACCACTGCTATCTCATCTCCATCCTCCTTCCAGGGAGCCTCGCAAAGGGCATGTTCCTCCATCCCCCCCGGTTCTCTAAGCTTCCCTTCGGAGCTTCGACAAGGAATTCTTCTCTCAACCTGAGTAGACACTTATGCCTCTTAATACGAATTATGGAGTGGTACTCAAAATGCGATACTCTCTGATGTGGAAGTTAAAATGTCCTTTTAGAAACTGATTTCCTACCGTTCCTCGCCCTTAGGTAAACATAAAACACACCAATAAACGAGATGCATGGCTTGAAGGGGGGCAGTAGGACATACGCTTCGCTAAGTGATAAAGTAATAATATGCTAAATCATAATTCAGGGATTACATGTTTCTCGTCGCCATCCATGGTTTTGCGTGTGAAAATACAATAATAAGAAATCATAAGGTTTGACTTCAGTCGTTGACGGAGATAAAAAGTGATGGCGTATGCCAAGTCCTCCTCTATTGCGAAATGCACCTTTTGATACATTGTGCGACTGAAAGTGATTTATTCCCAATTTATCGTTTTTAAAACGTACTGTAAATATAATTTATTAGATAATATATAATTTAATATAAGAAGAGGGATTACGTTTATCCCAGTGCGTAGTATATGCCAGACTGTTATTGTACATATTGTAGTAAGATATTTTACGGGCTATAAAACTGCACTACTTTGACAAACCAATTTAAAAAGAAAGCTCCTTATTAAAACTTAATCACAGCGTAGTGGGTTACACAGATTTTCACTAGAGCTTATTCATTTTCAACCACAGTTTTTCTTAATATTCTCCTTGTTCTGTAGCATTTAAAAAGATAGTTTCCTTTATCGTTTGTGTGTTATACAAAGGCATATATGTACACATTAATAAAAGAGGTTAAATGAATCAGATGTGACAGATTGAATTGATTGAATTTAAAACTTCGACGTACGGTAATACCGTATAATGAGTGTAAGTATATTCGCATTTCCGTTCAGTTCATATTTCCTACTAAATTCAAACTTAATTTCCAGTAATAACCCCTAATACAGGATAAGGAATTTGATAATTCCTGAATTGATTATTTTCAAGTATTCCTATGCAAATCAATAAGAACCAAGCCAACGATTTTCAAGCGCTGTACTTATTCCATGTAAATCATAAAATAAATAAAATAATTAAAGCGTCACGTAGAAAAATAATTCAGCCTAAGCATCTAAGTCTCACCATTGCATGAATTTCGGTTGATGCATTAATATGCTTACTGATAGCATTTCCTAAATAACAATTGATTGATTGTATTATTGATATTCATGTGTTCCCTGAAATGTGAATAATTAATTAATTTTCGCCGTCCCCATTGTTAGTAATTATAAAGACCAAATATTTAGGTTCATATATTTAGGATATAGGATATTATTTTAATAGAAGAGTGAATATAGGTTTTTCATGCAAATTAAAATCTCCAATCCAATTCTTTTTAGAAACGAGGTCTTTTTCAATCAAACGTTACTGCTACGGTTCCGATCAATTTATATCATCAGACACGAGGCATCATTATCTCCAGATACGTAATTGATCTCTTTCAAGTCTTGGCTAGTATTGGTTGTTATATCTTTTTAAAATATTATCCCTCAAGATAAACGTAAAAATCTTCTCGTAGAGGGCAAACGTAAAACATTTTCAATAAACCTTAGGGAAGATCTCATAGACAAAAGTTAAGAAAATATCCAATTAGCGCTTTTTTTTAAATGAGCCACAGCAATCGAAAATATTACCACGAGACAAGGAAATTTGGTTTTATGTAACATCAATTCCTAGGATCTCTCCAAAACAATGCTTCATCATGTCATTTTTAGGCGCCGTGAACGACGTACTTACTCATGTGTAATATTTATTTTCAGGTATTCTACAGCAATATAACTTGTAAACTTCAATTAAACGATAAAAAATACCTTAATTATGACCTTGAAAGAAATTGACTTCACCAACAGTCATTTATCCAACGAGTGTAATCGGCAGTTTACGAGATGAGTTTGTAGGTCCTTTGGACAGTCATTTGAAATTACGTTCCTCTGAAAGCATTATATAGGCATTTTATCACAGAATTACACCTGATAAATATCTGGTTGAACGAACAACGCCCAAAATCAGTCAAAAATAATTGTATATTTGGTATGGCTGGATCTATTGTGACGTTTAATTCATAAAAATATCAATATGATTGGGTATTTAATAATTCTTCTGCCTGTAGAACCGCCAATTTTGTTAATTGTCCATTAATAGGGGTAAACATATTGATAACAGATTGAAAAGTATCCCCTGAGAGACACAAGGAGCAGTAATAAAACTGCTACCGAGAAATTCCAGCTACTAACTTAAAATTAATATCTGACAGTTTCCAATGTAAGAGTTAATATTTTGCACTTAAAATCTATTCATCATGTTGCCATGTAACTGCTGGAAATTTGAGTTGATACGTGTAGAAGAACTAACGTCTTACAGCGATGGAACTAAATGGTTTCTTGGAGCGAGGCCTTTAAATTTCACGTTCAAATGGGTTCTTTGTGACAAATTTATCGGTAAGCCATCAATGGCTTTCATATCGCCTTTGATGCATGAAGCAAGAGCGTTGAGATTCCTCTAAGGAAACAGCTTTTCCTCCATTCATCGATCGAAGCTCGTAATGACTTACGCCTGATTGCTTATTGGACCCAACAATGACTCCTTGTTTAATCTTTCAAAGCAAGCAGTTATTTTCATTCCCATTAGAGATGAGATCTCCGGCAGGTTTCCATTCTTCAAAACCATCCCGCCTTGGTAAAAAAAAACATAATAGATTAAAAAGACGGGATGAAAAATGTTGTGGAAGACGGCCATTGGGAAGGGGTAAAGGAGAGAAAAAAAGCTGAATTTTTGGGGGGGAAAAGGCCGGAGTTATAAAGAACCAAGGAAAGGAAGCGAAAGAAAACGAAAAAGGGAGGAGAAGGAAGGGGGGAAGGTAAGGAGGGTAGGGGAGGGTTGGGGCACAGGTACCGGGTTCCGTGGGGGACGATGCTGGGTTTCGGAGTCAAGGGGGAAAAAATGCCAGCCCCAAGATCTTCGCCGCCTCAAAATCCGCATCATTTCCCCGCCAGCTTCGACGAATCACCACCCCACGACCCGTCCCACCCGCCCACACCCCCAAAGGCTCACGCCCGCTAATGACACCTCTTATCTCCCTTCTCGTCCCATCCCTGCTCTCACTCCCCTTCCGTCATCTTACTTACCCCCTCCCATTCACTTACTGCCCCTCTTTACGCCCCGCGATCCCCTTCAGCTACCCGCCCAAAACAGCGAGCTCATACACTCTTCCTCCCTTACCTTCCTCCGGCTCTACTCCTATCATTTAACCATTGCTGAGAAACACCCTCAATTCCTTACGATGGATTCAAATTGCTCAAGATTCAAATATAACCGGTGCCATGGCAAGAGTCAACATATCTAAAAATACCGTCCATCGACCCGCAACTAGTGAGATAAAAGAATATTGTAGGACATTATCAATAAATAGCTTTGCTCTGGATGGTTAGTGAATATGAGCATTTTGATTTTCGTTTGAATCATTGCCAAAGTCTGAACGAGGTCATCAAATTTGCGGAATTATTTCGAATTTAAATGTGTACAGGCATTTTTACGATGGCGAAATTACTATGATACATCGAGGGCCTTGTACAATAATGGAAGTTTACATCCGTGCACTCACTTCGACACTGGTAAGCTCCTCACTATAATATTCCTAATAATTGCTTAGCCTATGCTTCGTATTTTAAAGCATTTTGGATTAATTTACTAATAAATGAACGTTACATGATTATTTCTAATTTATTTCTGATTAGTGACATTTTTCCATATTTTAAGGCCGCCTTGCTTTGATAAAAATTAGCACTACTACGCATTCACACACTAACACAACTAACCCAGTTTCTACACATTTCCACTACCGTCATTACCCATTCGTTAAATCTGATGACTTTAAGTGTGGCCTTTTAAAGATCCTCTAAATGGAAGGAGGAATTGGAAAATTCAATAAGACTTTGGGAGGAATGAAAACCGGGATGGGAAAATATAAAATTTTTTTGACTAAGGTAACTTTATTTCATTCACAAAATAAAATGCAGCAAAATAAAGTAAATTTATATAAATACTTTATTATATATATATATATATATATACACGAGGGTCATCTGGAAAGTAGTACCCGTTCGTGCCGCATGAAGTGCTGACGACGCGAGTAGCCGCTGGACGAGGTCAGATAGCTTCAGTGGCTTGTCTGCCTTCTCTGAGCCAAGTTGCGTGACGCTAGCATTGCCTGTGTTGTTTCTGTGATTGTTTACAATGTTTAAAAAAATTGAGAACGCCGCCAGTTGTGAAGTGAGGGCAGTGATTAAATTCCTCAATGCAAGAAACGTTCGCCCATGTGATATTCATCGCCAATTAAAGGAGGTGTATGGAGACAATGTAATGGACGAGTCGTCTGTTCGGCGGTGGTGTCGCAACTTCAACATGGGGAGGGGGAACACACACGACGATGAGCGTTCGGGGAGACCGTCTGTCATTACAGACCAACTGGTGAGCTCAGTTGACGAATTCGTGAGGAACGATCGGCGCGTCACAATTGATGACATCTGTGAGCATTTTCCCAATGTTTCTCGAACAATTGTTCATGAAATTGTTAAACACCATCTGCATTATGCAAAACTTTGTGCAAGATGGGTCCCTCGCGTATCTCAATGAGCTGGCGGCGAAGGACTATGCAGCAGGAATACAGAAACTTGTCACACGTTATGACAAATGCTTTAATTTGCTTGGAGATTATGTTGAGAAGTAGTTTAAAGTATCCTCTTTCAAATAAAATTTTTTATGTTTGTTAATATTTACTTTTGTGTCTTTATTTCACGAACGGGTACTACTTTCCGGATGACCCTCGTATATATATATATCTGTATGCATATATACATTGATACATATCCATATACATTAACATATAAATACATATATATATACCTATATATATATATTTATTTATTTATTTATATTTATATTTTTATATATATATATGCATATAAATATTTTTTATTAGGTACTCTACCAGTTGAAGTACTTTCTTATATGGAAACAGCAATCAAATAAATAATTAGTTACCCCTAACAAAACAAAAAATCCATCATTCTACTCCACATCAGACCTCTCTTCATCTCTGAGTACTTTCTTCCTCCCTTCATCCCGTCCAACATACCTATCCTGTTCCTTTCCTTTCCTCGTTTGCCTAACATTCTCCCCTCTATCACTGTTTTCTACATCCCACTACCGATAAATAGGATTTCTCCAAACATACCCCTTTCTTCCCCCACCATACCAAATACTTCCTGATTCGTTTTCTTCTCGGCCCATTTCACCTTCTTCATTCTTCCCTACACCCATATTTCAAAAGCGTCCAATACACTTCTATCCTCCTGCTTCAATGCAAGTTTTCGCGCCGTACATAGCTACACTCCATACCAAAGTTTTTACAAGTATTTTCTTAATATCCTCTCTGAACATCCCTGTCATCAACTTCCTCCTCCTTGTGAAAGCCTCTTTGCCAGGCGCAATTCTTTCCCTAACGTCCCTACTACTTTGACCGCGTTGGTCCAAAACACTACCGAGATACGTAAACTGTTCTACCTGCTCTAGTTTTTGCCCTCCTATTTATATTTTTAGCTTAGCCTTTTTCTTCCTAGAAAATCGCATAACCATTGTTTTATTAATATTGATTTTCATCCCATACCTGTCGCACTGAATTTCCAATTCACTCAGCAATGCTTGCACCCGCTTGGCTGACTGACAAACCAAAGCTTGGTCTCAAGCAAACCTAACTGCTTTTACGAATTCCTCGCCCACTTTCATCCCTACCTCCAGTTCTTCCCATGCCTCTTTAATAATTTCCTCTACATACAGGTTGAACAGCAACGGTGATAATGGGCAATCCTGCCTTACACCTTATCCTAACATTACCCATCGGGGCTCCCCGTTCCTCACTCGCACCTGAGAAGTCCGAGACATGTACAGGTTGCGGATTAGCCTTCATTCGCTCCAAACTGCTCCTATCTTTTACAATATACTCATTTGTTTCACCAAATTCACTCTATCAAACGCTTTGGGAAATCTACGAAACAAGAAAATACGTCCTGATTGTATTCTATATTCTTCTCGGTAAATAACCTCATTACTGCAGTGACATCACGGGTGCCTCCCCCCTTCTTAAACCCAAACTGTTCATCCCCTAAGTAATCTTGTACCCTGCTTTCTATCCTATTTTTTCATGATCCTGAGAACAACTTAAGCTGCGTGGGATATCAAACTTATTGTCCTGTAGTCCTCACATGACGTAGCCTTTACCTTTTTTGGAATAGGAACTAACACTGTTCTCACAAAGTCTTCCGGCCAGATTCCTTCCTCATATATACTACGAATCAGCCCATATAGCCTCTTCCTCCAAAATTTTTTTATACATTTCAGCAGTAGCGCAGGAACGTTATGCACCCCCACGGCCTTATTAGTTTCATCTTTCTTAATGCCCTTTCTATCTCATCGTCGATTATGCCTGGACCTAAGCTATCTTCCTCTACGTCATATTCTTTTCCAACGTCTAACTTTGTTGATCTAAGTTCTTTAGTATACAGTTCTTCTATATATCCCTTCCATCTCTCTTGGATCTTTCCTGTGTCAACCATTATATTACCCGACTTATCTCTAACAGTTGGCATAGATCTTCCCTTTTCACTTCCCGATAAAGATTTAATTTGTCTGACTGACAAACTAGAGCTTGGTCATCAGGATGCCTAACTAATTTTATGAATTTCCCTCCGATTTTTATTCATAGCTTCAATTCATCTCATGTCTCTTTAATTATTTCCTCCACATATATGTTGAACTATACCGGTGACAATGGACAACCCTGCCTTACACCTCTTCCTAACAGCGCCAACCCGGATTTTTCGACACCTACTCGCACCTGATCAGTCTGGGACACGTAGAAGTTGCGGTTTGGCCATCTGCTTCTCGCACCTCTTCCTATTTTCTGCCTGTTTAACTATTTATTTCATATGCAATAGCAGGTATATAATTTAAAGCTAGGTGATATTAATTTAATTAGAAAGGCCGTAATGATCAATTCCACCGCATCCCTTCCTTCATTTTAGTATCTCACCAGGCTTAATCGGCTCTCCCAGTGATTCATACATATGCTTGCATCTATATTCTTTGGTGTCGTTGATATCAATTTCAAAATCTTGAGGATGCGTAGAATAATATTTCAAGCCAAGATGTCAAAAACTACGTCCAGATAACATATTACAATTAGGTCGGTTGATTTTTATATATACTCATCACTGTTACAGATATGTTTCCACATCACTGCTATTGAGCTTTCCCTCTCGCATAATTTTTACCGATTGAATTATAGAACTGAATATTATTTTCGCATGAATAATTTTTACTCACCAGAACGGCAGTTCCTCAAACCTTGGTGCCTTTTTTCCCGATTTATGTGGTCCTAAAAAAATATGTTACACTACTAATTATAGGATTAGGTTTATCACTTCGGCTTTTATCGAATAATTCAGTCATGCATTCTATGGGGAAATTCTGTGGAGTGCCGGTGATTCCCAGATCACCGATTGAGAAGCACTCTCCGAGAATTGCGCTCAGACTCTATAGAGACAAACTATGCATTCAGTTCTGTAATACCCCGCGAATATTCCTACCACCTTCTCCCCTTCCCGGGCATTTCAACTTCTTACCCAGCAATCTCGGCTTCCCCCCTCAAACCTCAGTTAAGGTGGGAAAAGGAGCAAGAACACCGCTGTCTCATTTCAGCCCTTAGGAGGCGCCTCATCCACGCCAGCTTATCGTCCGCGAACCCTTCCCATCCTTGGCCCCATTCTCGCCCACCCCCTCTACCACTCTCCCCGCTCCTGAATCTTCCAATCCATCCACAAAACCAGCCTCGAGAAATCATCGATAAAATACTTGGCTCCCCCTTCCAAGGGAAAGAGGGAGAAAGGGGGAGTGCCCAACGACGCCGTGCGCGAGGAACTCGCCTTTTTCCGCGGGATTCCGACCCCTTCCGGATTCCCTTCCATATCTGGAATTTTTTCCCACTTTTACCCTGAAATGCCTTCGCCCCAGCCAACTCCTACACTTTACTTCTCTTCTTCTCCTCCCCTTGTTTTCTGGAAGAATTTTCCCACCACCAGCAGAAGGGAATCACTGCCTCCCATTCCTTTTGAAAAATGCTAACGTGTCGGAATAAATTAATTCAATCGCCTTTCACTCTACGACATTTCCGCAAAGCCCGACTGTCAACGCTTAGGGCCTACTGCCACCTATTGCGAGAGGAACTCTATGTGAGCTAAGGCTGGTGCTTTAGCTGGAACCCCTGCTCTCTATCTATGCTAAAGAAGAACGACTTTGCTGTTTTTCTTTCCATGAACCATGAAAATCCTAAAGCTATTACAAGGTAGGTAAGAGATCTTTACACTACACTATGAAAAGAGTCGAACACAAACGTCTATTTTTTTTAAATTAGTGTTTATAACCTATGGAAGATTTTAAAATTAAAATTACCAGCTAATTCACCAGCGTCCATATGTTTTTCATATTCCTCTCTAATATCCAAAATAAAATTAATCGCAAGATAATTTTTTTTAGTTTCTGGTTCATTTTTAAAAGTTGAAATTAATAAATCAATCGGTATTCTTTCTCGGTTCTTCCTGGAGAACCTTTTTGCATTTAGTCCCTTTTCTATGAATAAATCAGCCTTGCGAATGGTAATATTCAAATAACCAGTTTTCTCGATAAATCTGACCACCATGGAGTTTGATTTCAATTGTAAAAGGTATATTATCGCGCCTGAGTGATCAAGTTGAATAAAGTATAACAATAGAATTGGATATATTGTGCTAAAAATCAATGCTTAAATTAGTAACAACATGTAGACAATTTTTTTACTAGCTCATCTGAAAGTGCCCGGGTAACGTTTTAAACGAATTAAACTTTGAATAATACTTTTAATACATAATTATTAATATCCCATTCTTATTTCTTTTAAATTGCATTTTCTTTCAAATGGCCTAATACCCACAGAAATATTTGTATTTTGGGTTCATATAAAACTTTTATAACATTATTAAACCGATGAAATTTAATTGCATAAAGAGAATTTCTTGCAGAAAATAGATACCACGCAAAACTTTTACCAAAGCTATACAATAAAGTACGAAAGAAATGCATATATTAAAAAATTATTTTTTTTTCCGAAGTAATCATACCGAAAGTGTATAATTTTTCTGTATCGAGATATTAAGCGTAAGATTTTTCAACTTTTCAGTTGAGATCCGTATCTTGTAATTTAATTTTAAGAAGAGAAACGAGGAAAGAGCGACTCATCGCTGCTGCTTTTCCTTATTTATTTGGCTGCCGCTTACCTCAATGTTTTATCTGATTTCACTGAAATTTTCTCACAACTGTTAATTTTCTCTAACCAATTAATAGTTTTATAACTTTTCTCTCTCTCTCCTTCAATCAATCTTTAATTTGAACTTAAATTACTCATATCCTCCAGGTAGTTTTTTTGAATTAAAGTATTAAATTCTGAAATTGCTTTAAATACTTCAAAACATATTGGATCACACATTATAAAATTTGATTAAATTTATCTTACAATAAAATTTTGTAAAATTAAATTAGACAAGAGTATATTTTTTTTTTAAATGTGAAGAGTGAACATTTTCAAAATGTGTACTAAACATTGAAACGAGAGAAATTTTTCGTTTGACTCCAAACATAGTCTGTTGGACATTATACCAAAAATCTCTTCTCAATGACACTGACTTTTGAAAAAGAAAGGGCTTATTTTTTACCATGTAAGACTAAACAAGCATTTGGGAACGAGCGCTTGATTTTTAGGCTAATTGTTACCTTCTCAAAATTGATATTGAAATGAACATGAAAAATTGGAAGAAAAAAATTTTAATATCGAAATAAATAGGCAAAAACAAAGAATCTCATTCAATGAGTTCCAATTTTAACACTATCAAACGCTTTAATACTGAGTTCCCAAAATATATAGAGCCGTAAACTTACTTATAACACAGTTTCTAACCTTTATTTGCAAACTAAATTTAACTAGTTTATTGCTAGAAAAATACTTATTTTGGATTTTATCTCATTAAATATATTTCATAGAGTGAAATAACTGAAGTCATTACTTTAAGCCGCGACTAACAGGGCAGCGTCTAAAACGTTTGATATCAAAATTTAGAATCTTAGAGGAGTATAATTTATTGAAATGAATAAAATATTGATGCATTCACTTTTTTCGTCTAAATTGCAGTTGTTTTGAAAGTAAGGACGTAAACTTACATATTACCATGTCTTAAGTTTTTTAAGCTATCTTAACTAAATCAATTAAGAATAAAATTTTTTCTAATCCAAAGCTTCTCCCACCCATTTGGTTTTCTTTAAGTTTTAGTTGGTCTTCAAGTATGTTTTTACACTGAAAAAACCTTGACGAATTGGTTTATCATAGTTTATCAACGACAGCAATAGCAATTGCACTAATTGGTTATAGAGATTTGGTTGAACAAGCTGGCACGTGTTATAGATGGAAATTCTGTACACAACTTTTCTGAGCGGAAATTTCGCATGTTTTCCTATAAAACTATATTGCGTAAAAATATATCAGAGGCTAGTGCCTTGAAGTAGGATCGTGGAACTTTCTGGGCAGAGGATAATGTATTTATCTGCCATAAATAAGTGAAGGTAAGACAAGAGAGAGAAAAATAAAAATGTTCTTGCATATACAACCTCAAGACAACGCCATGTCAAAACACGTAAATCTTGTTCCATGCATTCCCCCCCCGCGACCCCCTAATAATTCACGAGCGAAATCCCTCATTCTGTTATCCTGTATGTGCCGTCAAATTCCAAGTAGATGTTCCTTGCGTCATTTGCTGCCTTGAAATCCCATTCCAACCGATGAGTCCTACAAGGACTCGGATTTAGTGCACCTGGCAGGTATACGATCTAGAGGCATTCACCGTCGGAGTGTTTTGGGAAATACAGAAGCGTGGGGAGCAATTTCAAGTCGCGATCACCTGAAACGTCAAGGATGATATCAAAGTTCTATTACTTTTTTACCATGAAATACCTGCAGTAAGGAAATATTTTCAATAAACGTTGAGGTATTTCAAATTAGGATCATCAAGATTTGGGCATCAATATGAAAGTTACGCACAATATCAATAATCTGAAGACAAAAGATCCTACGTTATATGACGACGTTCTTTCAATCTGTGAGAAAAGGCTAAATACATCTTTAAGTCCGACTGCAATTAAATTATATAATTCCAGATAAAGAAACTGAAATGGGAAAGAGCATTTAAAGCCACTGCTATCGTATGTAAACAGGGAGTGCTCATTTCTTCAGTGATTTAATAAATAAAGTAAACTTAACAAACGAAATTAATAATGGTTTCTATGTATGTAAATGATAGATCGAGTAACTAGCGGAATGGTCTTCAAAGAGTGTTGACTAGAAAGTACGCAGGAAAGTCGCCAAAGAAAGTAGAATGAAACATAACACTGCACGACAATAAAGGAAGTCTAAGGATGAGTTATGAGAAGCAAGCCCTCAAATACCTGTACGCCAGCACAGGAAATTAAGACGGCATGAAGAGCTTGGCAGGGACAAAGGAGCTTGGATGACCAGCGCCAACAAAGAGTAGAATTGGTAATTCGTATTGCGATGAAGCGCATCTAAAGATATTGCACAAACTAAAGTAACTTTTCCTTTTAATTCCTGTATATATATGTATATATATATACATATATATATATATATATATATATATATATATATATATATATATATATATATATATATATATATATATATATATACTCATGTATACAGAAACATATATAAGGAAAAGGGATAGGAACACATATAAAGGACGAACACAATAGAGGTGGGGAAGGCGGAATCGAACGGATCACAAGAGTAAAAATATTTCCTCAACCGGGACACGAACACCGGATCTTTCCACTTGCCGGGCGGATGCTCTTAACCACTTGAGCTATCGAGGATAGTCAATTTACCCTGAGATCCGTGGGTCTAATATGTCGCCAAGCGCCCCGATTCTTTCAGCCAAGAGATGGCGTCAGGGGGCTGTTTCACCCACCAAAGGAGAAATAGACAATACACAAGGAAAGGAAAGGACAGTGGGTTAGAATTCATACAACATCATACAGGAAAGGAACAGTGCGTTTCGTGGCACGCATAGCCAGAAGAAAGAGATGAGCCACATTGGCCAAATACACATTCAAACACGAAATCCCGCCAAACGGCGAATAAATACTCATGTATACAGAAACAGATATAAGGAAAAGGGATAGGAACACATATAAAGGACGAACACAATAGAGGTGGGGAAGGCGGAATCGAACGGATCACAAGAGTAAAAATATTTCCTCAACCGGGACACGAACACCGGATCTTTCCACTTGCCGGGCGGATGCTCTTAACCACTTGAGCTATGATATAAATTATTTTATTCGGCTCAGAATATTACAGAGTTTGTTAGCATTATGCATAATATCAGGTCACAGATTATGGGTATATCATGTTTTTCTTCAGTATAAGTGTATACATGGATACATACATGATACATATACCCCACATAACATATCCACTTGTACATACATACGCACACATGCACATCCACACGCACATACATAAGCATATGCATACAGACGCATACTCGTACATTTGACCATTTACATTTAGAATGAAAAAAGAAAGGAAGACAAGGTCCACAGATATTAGGAGGGAGATTTTAGCTAGCAAAGGAAAATTATGTATTGTAAGAAATTATCAATGGCAGGGTTGAAATTATCGATTCAATCAGTCATTCAGCCAAAAAAAAAAAAAACTCTTCAACGATGGACGAAGTGTGTCCGGCACCGGGTGGCTACCGGACATCACTTCCCAGAGTTCTGATCGTGGCTAGCGTCGCTCCGGTCGCGACTCGACCCCGGGCGACGAGTGCTTCGCCGTTTCCCGGGACGCCTCGTCCAACGGGTCGACGAGCGAGGACGCGGCATTTCGCCACATCCCTCCCCCCCGGCCTCGTCCGAAGAGGAAGAGCCAGCCGTGGTCTCCACGAAGACCGGGTAACTCGGCAGCGTTCCACAGGGGGCCTTCTTCGAAGGAGCACCGCTGGGGGCGGCCAAGGGGCAGGAGGTACCCTCGGGGAGGGTCGGAGTGGCGGGCTGGGGCTCATCTGCGGAAGGATTGTGGTCGGGAAAAATCAGGGGCGATAGTTGCTTGTGGTCCGTATCTTGAGAAGCGCTGGGAAGATCGTCGACACCTTGGCTGTCCTTAATGGGGAAAGAAGATGGGGTATGTGGGATTTTTGACTTTGGGAAACTTGTATGCGGGTCGACTTCCGGGGTCGGTGACGCTTCCTTTACAGTCAATGATAAAGGGATCGAGGGATGAGCTGTTGGGGACGGGAAAACATTGCAATCAGATGCATCCTCCTCACCTGTCACCAGAGGTTCTCGGGGTGTTTGAAACCCGTGATGCAAGGATTGCGTAGCGAGGGCGTCGATGGCGTGAGCGGGGGGAGGGGGGGCGAAAGACCATCCCTCTTCATTTGACGAGCTCACGGAGACGGGGGCTGGAGGTCGTGTGATATTAGGCGAGGTGGTAGGTACGTGAGCCATTTGTAGATCGGTATTCGAGACCAGGAGCTTGGGTTTGTCTGTCCTCTTCTTTTTCGGTTCCCTTTCCTCCGTTGACGATTTTCGCTCCCGCTGACATTTCCCTCCAATTGAAGGGAGATGCGAGGGACCGACGGGAGCAGCCGGGGCCGCACCCTCGATGAGTAGAAGCGACCGCGCTCTCTCCTCCACAGCCACTTCGGGCTCGTCCATCTCCACGGCGGCGTTAGGGTTGGAGGGCATCGTCATTGCCTCCACATAGCTCTTACCTCCCTGGTTCCGAGGGCAGGTCTTGCGCTCGTGGCCTTCTTGGTTACAGCGGGCGCAAGTGCGGCGCTGACCCTCATAGATGATGATGGCCCGGTTGCCGCCGATGTGGAGGTACGAGGGGATATTTCTCTCGACCGTCATCCGCACAACCCTGGTGCCAGTAAGCACCCGCGCCATCTTGTCTCCCTCCCACCTGTTCTCCCACGAGCGATGGATTTTACCAAAGCGTTGGAGCTCGCCTGTTATGTCTTCCAATGGGGTCTCCACGGGGAGACAAAGAACCCTGACATTACACGGGCTGCCGGAAGTCTCGTCAATTGTTATTGTCGTCCTCTGGTCACTTAAAGACGGAAACGGTAGTTTCCGCGGAGTATTGTCTAAAATCCTTGTCATTGTACCTTCGGTTGCCAACTTCAGGAATATCAAATGGCGATTGTATCCAAATTGGATCGCCACTATCTCTTCGGGTGTGAGGCCCAGCGACTCTAACGTGAAGAGGTGGACCTCCAACGGGGTAGGGGGCTTCGCCTTCTCGTCAACTTGCAAGGCGAGCGTGTTTAAGCGGCGCACAGCCATTTGAAGAAATCAAATTCAGCACACTAGCATGAAGAAGGAAAGCGCAACAAAAAAAACGAGCACTTTAAAGGGAAATAAAACACTCACGAACGCTCCCTCCACGCCACACGCACCCGGCGGTAGCAAACAAAAGGAGCCTAAGCTCTACACCAGGAGTCAAGGTCAGTCTTGATCCACTAAACAAAACAAAAGTACGGCCTTCCCGGCGGAAGAAGTCGAGAGTCAAACTGCACGCTTCTTGATGAACTAGGCGGTCAACCGCCGCTCGAAACAAAACACGATCGGAACCTCGATTTCCGAGAGAGTCCGGCAGTGCCGCACTCCAAACCCCGGCGGCCGAAGCTTCGGACGCCGGCGATTTTAGACACTCGGTGAACACAGGCACGTCCTGCTGTCAAGGCAGCTATCGAGGATAGTCAATTTACCCTGAGATCCGTGGGTCTAATATGTCGCCAAGCGCCCCGATTCTTTCAGCCAAGAGATGGCGTCAGGGGGCTGTTTCACCCACCCATATATATATATATATATATATATATATATATATATATATATATATGTAGAACAATCTATCCTTTGGATTGCAATATTATTTGAAAGGCTATGCTAACAAGAAGTAAAGTGTTAGCAAAAGCAATAAAGCGTTAATAGCGTAAACAAATAATAATAGCATATCGGCCAAGTCAAATTTGTGTTTCTGAAAAGATATTGAAATTAGGTACAACATCATGTGATTTAGATAAGTTATATGCATTGAGATCCGACAGCAATGTGAAGATGGGAAAAGCGTAGAGAGGAAAATGAAATAAAGGGAAGAGTACGGACGGGTTGTTAATTAATTCCATTAATATTAAATACTTCTGTGTAAAAATATACGAACTAGATCAAGTAAAATATAATATGTGGCATATAAAATTTAGGGAGAGGGAATAATTTTTCTGTAATTCGTATTGTACATATAGCTCTACTGACATAGAATAAAAGGCCTATAAAATAAACTAGTAAATATGAAGAAGAGAATTGAAAAAAAATTACTCAGTCAATGTAAAAAATATACAGTCAAGGTAAGGAAAATAATCTCAAAATATGATTAGAGGAAGATCTCATTGGAACAAGTGGAAGTATTTGGTATTTAGGCACCAGGATTACTATTTATGGAAGAAGCATGAGCGATAAACTAGGAAAGACAGGAATAGTGAAGTAGAGTTCCCATCAGAAGAAACAATACTAGCAACAGGCAGTACCAGTATAGACATAAGAAAGCAATTCTTTAAGAGTCATAAAATTGGTCAAATTTTCCAGGGATATGAGACCTTGAAAAAATAAGCAGTAGGGAAAGGTAGATTACAGGAGATGGAAATGCGATGTTACCGGAAAATGTAAATGTAAAACTAAATTGATCAAGACATGAAAGTTTTTCAGAAAGAAAGAAATTGAAAGCTCATAAGATGGCAATGCTTAGAAAATCGAATGTCATTACCGGGAGAACGCGTGAAATCATTATAAATGGTCCTTAATTTTAAACAGGTGTAAAATGAGGGCGGAGTTCCTAAGAGAATAAAAGTTATTTACATTAATTTGATGGAAAGTATACGTAGGTAGCTCTTCTAGAAATGAAATCAAGAAAGAGTACCTTTGAGACGACCCATAATATTTTCCATAAAAACTTAAAAAGTCTGATCGGAATCGGAAATTTTACGTACCGTGCAAGGATCATGTGGGAATTCTAAACGTAAATTCTGGAATAGGGTTCGTGGTTTTCCAACTAGTTTTGTTAATTTGTCGATGCGGTGGACTTTATATAACTGTACACTTTGATTCAAGTCTTTGATGTCCTTAGTCGCCATTTGTGGTTGAATGCTACAGACTGGTTGATAAATCCTCCGAATCGAAGGACGAGTCCGGAGAGAATTGCGGTCGTCCCCAAACCCTATTTTGTAACCTAATAAATTTCAAAAAGATAAAAAAAATAAAGAGAAAAGTTATATTATTTTCACCCTATACTATTTTTTGAACCAAAGGAATTTATCATGTGGTGAAACTTTTCTACATAGCACCAAATGGGCGCAGAGAGCATTTTAATTGCGATAAAACTTAGAAATAATGAAAATATATGCACATGATTGCTCTTAATGCAAGAGAAGGGACATTTTTGGTTAAAAATACAACAATTTTTTGAATTTTATAAAGCTAAAGGTAAACTATTTTGACTATTTGTCGCTTGTAATACGAGGGTCATCCGGAAAGTAGTACCCGTTCGTGAAATAAAGACACAAAAGTAAATATTAACAAACATAAAAAATTTTATTTGAAAGAGGATACTTTAAACTACTTCTCAACATAATCTCCAAGCAAATTAAGGCATTTGTCATAACGTGTGACAAGTTTCTGTATTCCTGCTGCATAGTCCTTCGCCGCCAGCTCATTGAGATACGCGAGGGACCCATCTTGCACAAATTTTTGCATAATGCAGATGGTGTTTAACAATTTCATGAACAATTGTTCGAGAAACATTGGGAAAATGCTCACAGATGTCATCAATTGTGACGCGCCGATCGTTCCTCACGAATTCGTCAACTGAGCTCACCAGTTGGTCTGTAATGACAGACGGTCTCCCCGAACGCTCATCGTCGTGTGTGTTCCCCCTCCCCATGTTGAAGTTGCGACACCACCGCCGAACAGACGACTCGTCCATTACATTGTCTCCATACACCTCCTTTGATTGGCGATGAATATCACATGGGCGAACGTTTCTTGCATTGAGGAATTTAATCACTGCCCTCACTTCACAACTGGCGGCGTTCTCAATTTTTTTAAACATTGTAAACAATCACAGAAACAACACAGGCAATGCTAGCGTCACGCAACTTGGCTCAGAGAAGGCAGACAAGCCACTGAAGCTATCTGACCTCGTCCAGCGGCTACTCGCGTCGTCAGCACTTCATGCGGCACGAACGGGTACTACTTTCCGGATGACCCTCGTATATTCGAGATACATGAAAAAGCCGTCGGTACAAAGAAAATAGAGTTGCACATGAGACAGAGTTTAATCATGAAAAACATTTTTTCAATGTGACATTAGAAATAATAATTAATGAAATGTGGCCACAGATTCAGATATTTTTCAGCTAGGTTATTATCATAAGAAACACCTGCATAATCTATTTGCACGGTATCCCAGGAGTGGATGTGCATCTAGATCAAAATTTAAAACTAACGAACTCATGGAATTTTCAGGTTCAAGACGATAAAACATGGAATACGGATGTGAAAATAGATTATAGAAGCACTAACTGAGACGAGAATAGACAAGTATCAACAGACTCTTGGGAGAGAAATAGTACAATACATTAAAAAATGGATCGAAAACTGCGAAAGAAAGTTTTTGAAAAGTAAATAGCATAAGGACCAAAAACCATGGACTGCAAATTAAAAAGAGAGACGATAAAAGAAATTCAGGAAATGGAAAGAATGTTAACACAGAGTTCGGTAGAAGGAAGTATTAGTAATTGAATAATAATCTGAGACGTAAATAAAGTGAAAGAAGTTTGGTTGAAGATCCACTACAGTGATATGAAAGATTTACAATGGAAATAACTTATTTTTGCGCTGTAGAGAAAGGTGAAAAGTAATTTACGGAGTAAGAAGGGGAAATTCGTACACAATAACGATGCGGCATGAAAATGACCAATTGAATTTGCAATTATTCTAAACGAAAGGAAAAAATTTCTATTTAAAACTATATTGCCAAAATATCAGACCAGTAACCTAAAACACAAAAAGAATATGAATCGCATGGGAGTAGCTTAGAACCAAGCATACTCATACTATTGCGAGACGGAAAAAAATTAAGAAACTCGTAATCAAGTAAAGCTATTACAGTCAATAAAGTTTTTAGGATGGATATACAGGTATTTCCTCCGTATTTATCTAATGGTTCGAAAAAAAAACTGTGTAGGCGTTTTTCTTGGGTACTTCTTAGAAATTATGATAGGAGTTTGACCGAATGATTTATTCAGATCAGTTCAAGTTCCCATCTAAAAAATTAGAAGGTCTCAGTATATGAACAATAAGTTTAATTTTACAATCAATAAAAGTAATTATGATAATTCCTGAAGTACTAATGGGCACTTTAGAAATGATCGATTTTCTTTCAGAATGGGGAAATTACGCAGGTTGCCATATCAATAATGAATATACTTATGGCATTCAATTAGGATACAAGCGCTTTTTTCGTATATTTTAACAAATTATTTGAAAGAGTGAAAACTAATGAAAGGAATGCTCAATAAGAATGTCAGTAAAGTACTCAATAAAACATGGATTTGAATCGCGATAATGTACGGCTCGAAATCCTGGTCGTTAAAGCAGGATAATAGCCTTGATTGGAGGATTTTGAGATGTGGTGTGGGCAAGGTTTATATCCTGGATAGGAAATCAAATGAAGTGGTTCTAAGCATAGATTGAAGTCGTATAATCTATTGGCTGTGAATGTGAAGTTAATTCCCATAGCCAATAAGAGCTATTGGCTAATAGTAACTATTGCTAGCTAGATGAATTAACCTTTAGTTAACTTCACAGTACTAATCTTGGTGGAAGAGCAGAAAACGATGCATGAAGAAATCTAAAAAGTAGGAAAAATGGATTTGAAACATTTTGATTGGCGATGGAAAGCTGAAGAGAATAGTAGACGGGAAGAGGTTAAGCAAGTAATTAAGGAGTGAGCGAATAAGTAAAATCCAAATTAGACGGTATAAAGAAATAAAACTATTACGGAAACCTGAAGTGGGGCTTGTTTGATTGCGGGATATGTGCTTGTACTTTTTGAACAAATGATAAAAAGGATTAATAAGTCAAAAAAGAGTCACATTTGTGGAATTTACTTCCGAAACTCAAATATTCATTAGAAAATATAATTACAATCTTTCATGGAATTAAAGTTTTTACTAAATTAAATTTTATCCAAAAACTTACTGTTTTTTGAGAGTTTTGACAAAAAGAATATTTCTTGAAGTGAGATGTTTGGTGTTAGAAACGGTTCAAATTTGGAAATTTTACTTAGAATTTGAGCTCAGCGCTTGGTAAGTAGTTATCGGTTTTAAATTCCTCTCTCATTTTTGTGTGCACCATAATTATATCCGCACGGATATTTGTGGGTCCGTATTGGAAGGGAAAGAAAAAGGAAAAGATAGAATTAGGGCAAGAAGAGATGAATAAGAGGAAGAGTTAGTGGAAACGGTGAGTTTAAAGACAAGAGGAAGAAAAAAATTTGGCTTGATTGGGGGAGAAAAGGGAGGGGATAAGAAAGGACTGAAAAGTGGGAGGGTCTAAAGAGGGGGGAGGAATTGGAGAGGGGAAAGAGGGAACTTCCAAGCGAGTCCGACGGAAAAATGTCTGGGAGGTCGGTTCCGCCTTTCGGAAATAGAAAACCAGCGGGAAAAGCAAGGGGTTGCATGGTAGAGGAAGGGGAGATGAGAGGGTATAAATAGGGAGGATGAGGAACAGGGCCAACGGAACGGAGGAAGCGGGGAAAACGCGGGAGTGCGGAGGATAGAGAGGAGGTGAGAGTAACGCGGAGAGAAACGATGGGAGAGGCGGTGGGAGAAGAACGGGGGTTTACGGTGACAGTAAAGGGAGAGCGCTGGCTAAGTGTGGGTAACCAGTACCTCGATTTTCTGGCAAACGTGAAAAGCAGGGAGCTATTAATTTTGCCAAAAACTCTTTGGTGTAACAATGGCCATTAGAACGAGGCCACCCTAGGGAAAAATACTTTATTCGCAGCGAGAAAATCACGAAAAGAAGAGCCCCTAAAAAACTGGTAGACTTTTTCTGGAGAATTAGTTCGAAAATATTAGCATAAAAAGTGGCGAAAAGAAAAATCTAGGATTTATTTTAAATTAATTTCAATGAGCCAATCGTTTAGCTACTGAATATTTATGCTGACAGTCTCTTCGTGTATCTCGCTTAAAATATATCTCAGTGTTTGCTAATATCCTTGTATGTTCAATAATGAATATACTTGACAGAGTACATTTTTACGATTCATTAACTCCATTTTTACGATTCATTAAGTCCATAATTTTGAGTTCAAATAGTAGATTGATGGTGTCTACTAAACTTGAGTCACCGTATTATGAAATGAAACTGAAGTAATTGAAAATAGAACGTTGACATAACTATGCAGCCTCTTCATAGTTCAAAATTTATTCAAGTTGGATTATGGGATACATAGAAGAATATAAACGAGAATGGCAGGAAAGAGAAAGATGAGGATGGGCTGCCTAAGCTGGGAAAAAGGCTACGTGGAGAAGTAAAAGTGAAAAATTGTTTGAATCTAAATCTGAAGCATGTTTACATAGAATCGAATGCCTATCATCGCATCATCGCATACCTATATTAGGAAAGAACTCGTCATAAAATTAATAATCTTTATATACAACTAATATTCAGCTTTAAATTAGGGAGCGATTTATGAAAATAAGTTTGTGCTTTTCACTCCATGGAGCATAAAATATGACAATCGGAAATCAAAAGAGAGGAAAAAAATTCGAAGTTATGACACAAAATTAAGGGAATGGTAGGTTATCATCTTAAATTAATTGGCCGCATATAAATAGAAATCAGGCAGTAAAAAGATTGTTAAAAGATGAAAAGGTTATGTGGAAAACAATGTAGAAGAGAAGAACCAAACAAATTTTGCATGCCTCGAGGCAGAACGTATTGTTAGAAAGGAAGAAGTGGGAGAGAGAGGCAGACTAAAGGAACGGGGGTGTAAGAAATAAGGAGGTAGTAGTTGGAAAAATAAGATTTGTGCATGGAATAATGAAGTTCTGCGTTCAGAAAAACATTTCATTTTGGATCTGAAAATGGTGGCAATCCAATTGACAAATTAATCTTGAGAATCCGTCCCATCATCAAATAAAGTATTCCAGAAAACCATTATTTCCGGTATACCTCTGAAGACCCTTTCTCCCTTATGATCTCGCAAAACAACTCAGTTGGCCATTAGATTTCATAAAGGCTGAACCACCATAGCTTTACGCTACTCAAATGCTGGATCTCGAAAATGCAGCACTTGGGCTAGTGGGTAGATGCGTACTCTGACTGTTTTTCAATGTTTTCCATTTTAATCGTGCTATTTGACTAAAAATGAAAAGTGTTTAGGATTCATCAATTTATGCATGCTCGTATGCAACCTTTTTTTCCAGATTTATAAGCTTTTCAAAATTTTACGCAAGTATTTGAGTAACTTTACCAATAATCAAAATTAACGTAATTATCTGTGTCCAATGTCCAATAATACAATGACCAAAATAAATGAGTCCAATGAGAGATATTCAGAATTTTCGGTTAGTCAATACTTATCAATTATCATTACCTCCTTTAGATATTTAAATGATAGTTTAAGAACCATTAAATAAATATTACCATTTAAACTGAAGGCTCAGCTCCATTAGATTAAAAGGGGAACAGAGACATTTTATTCACAGAGGTTGTTTGATACCTGTAACGGAATAATAATGATAATGTACTAGCGCACCTAGTAGTGGATTCCGCTCTTTACCTATGGGGCATATGTGAACACTGGTAGATTTTCTCTCTGGATTGATTCGTCTTTAATCAAAGTTATGTATTTTACAGATTTCATATCAATCTAGGACTGCAGGGAAAGGACCTGGTTCTCTTATGTGAATGTACATAAGAGTCAAATATCGTACGACTTAATTCGGGGTGAGAGTGCACTATCACAGACCAAACCGAACCACATGACTCATATGAATAAAATGAGCTGCATGAAATTCTTAGAAACCATTTTGCAATTACTATATCACCGTTATTACCGAAATACTTGGCTTATTGAATTGCATATCCATCCAATTCTAGTCATATGGAAAAAACTCAAGGTCGTTTATTAGGCGTAAATTCTCTATTAATTCAATCATCTACAAATGGCGGCAAAAGGATATCAACGCCAAGAAGAAAATGAAATTTTGCGGTAAGTACCTTGTGCAAAATACTTTTAAGTTTTATTTTAAAATAATCAAACAACGTGATTTATTTAATTTTGTAAAAAAATATGACAATAATTATAATTTTTGTCCAATAAATGTATCAAATTTGTTAAGCTAAGTATAAAACTTATTAATAAGTACATAGTTATTAATAAAATAATTTAAGATACAATATTTTCAAGATTATAACAAATTAATAACGAATTAACGGCTGCAAGTGAACAACTCTCTCACAATAAACTTTTCCACACGTAGGTGATTTGGTGAAGTAGCTGAAGCACCAATTGAGATCATATACAATATTGTATCAAGAGAAAATACTGCTAGCTTAATGAAAGAGGGGACAGCAGTGAAGTAAAAAGGAGTGTTGGTGCAAGGAAAGGCGCTGACGTTTCTAAAAGTGTACCGGTGTGCTCACGAGAGAAAGAAGTTGAAATTGGTGCTACATTTTTTAGGGGCTCAGTCACTAAAGTCATTATCGATTGATGGATAGAATAGAGATATTTGGAAGGGATTAGGCCCAAAGGCTGACTCACCAGAAATTAACTAACGGTTCACATGGTTTTGTGACAATTTCTAGACAATCGACGGTGTAATTCTAGGGTACTCTTCCCAAGAGAGAGATTAAATATGATTATGGTGAAAAGGTAACAGTGCTGCTAAAACATAAAAAATAGAATCAGAAATGTTTTTCTCCTCCTTTGCTAGTCCCTTTTATTTAGCGTCAAATATATTCCATGTTCATAAGATGAAAGCTTTTCTGAACCATCTCCTATTATCATCGAAATGTATATCACCAGAATTTAAATTAAATCATTATATTTCACCATTTCCTTCAAATGGAAGGATGTAATAAACCGTGATAAAATATTCTGCAGATGACTACGATACATCCTTAAATTTTATGAGTACTAATTGCCATAATTAGTTGAACCACCAAAATCCTGAAAATGTATACCGTTAAAGTTGTGTCTACGGTACAGACCTGAGTTTGGCAATATTTTTCGAATTGAAAATACTTTCTGGCAATAGTTTCAAAGGGCAATACTCTATTTATAACAACAGTGTAATGCAGAAGATGCTAAGAGTCCTAATTACATTATCACAGGAGGAAAGAGGGAAAATATTAGCGGACAAATTTGTAGATGAAAAGATCGAGATATGAAATGGGACCTGAGGATGGTTAATTTGATGAATCGTAGAAGGTGCGAGACGGGTGAAGTGCACGCTATACCTGCATATGAGATCTTTCTAGGATTGCTGATGCATTTTAATCGATTGAACAGCCACATTTGGTAGAGATTTCCTCCGTGGTACACTCGCACTTCAAATCGCAGATCTTGAGCTGAAATTCGTACACCTCCTGAACCCGTTCTGTATTTCTCGCTATCCTCACCCACCGATCTCACTCTAATGATGACGTGAATTTCAAGGAGGAGCCCTCTGAAATCAAAAGAATGCCCCCTGTCCCTACCACTCTCCCACCCCCGGAGTTGGGAATAGGGAATGGCCCAGTTGTTCCTACGATTTCTCTTTTTTTATAACTCGTTGGATTTTATTTGTGGAGAGTTTGGCATCCTGTCTGGACGAAAGCGAAGTGGAAGCTCCAGAGGAAGTGGCTACGGAGGTCGGAGAAGAGAGAGGCAGAGGCACGAGTGGGTGTGGATTCCCGGGAGTTACGTGGGGGCTGATGGTTGGGTATCGTATGCGGGCCGCGGCGGACTTGGGGTCGTCAAGCTGATGACGACGTTGTTCTCCGTTCGGTTCCCTCACACCCCTCGTCCTACTCCCGCCTCCATGTGGGCCCCGCCAGACATCCACGGTCGTGTCCCGCGAGTTTTGTCCCGCCATGCCTCTCGAACAAAACATCGGAGCCCCCGTTCCCGAGCCACGACGAATCCCTTCCACCACCACCCCCCCCCCCCGCCCACCCTCTGTGCTTTACACGGTTTCATTTGCGCCCCAAAACGCAGCGGAGGTTTGGGTCAACAATTTATTTCGCGTTGCCCCATGGGAGATAAGAGGTGGATTTCGTTCCTTGTGTTCCGCGTGTTTCGAGAATCAGTTATCCCGGCACGCATTAGTCACACAAATGTTTCGGGGAGGAATATTTTCCGAAAATGTTTCAAAGAGAAGGGAATGTTTGCGATGGGGTAATTTTTCCTTTCATTTTTTCAAAGGAATTCCAATTTGAGGTTTTTTAGGCATTGAATAAATACTGTAATATATCAATATTTTATACTTTCGATGATTTATTTCTGCACACTATGTGCTAGGCTACAATTTATGAAAATTTACCATACGTTATAATTAAAAGAATAAAAATTTGAAATTTTACAATATTTATACAATTTTTATTCATTTCAATCCACCAGGGAAGATAAAATATTGGTAAGTATTACTCGTGCTCCTTCCATTCAATTTAAATATCTCTGTCAAATGATTTTTCTCTGCCTAATGACCTACTCTGGCTCAAAGAGGAATCCATTGGCTCATAAAAATTATTCCTCTGCTTTTATTAAATGCTGAAAATGTATTTTGGTTAGGGAAAAAAATCAAATGTGAACCCGAGGTTTTTTCAAATCCTTGCGCTGGATTACCATTCCTCGACCTAATTTCGGCCTCTAGAAATCTTCTCATCATAACCTGTAACAAAGAGATTCGGAAAACCAATTCCAAATAGATTTTCAAATGAGAGCCAAAAATTCTGTTTTTAATATGTATTTTTAGGTGGCGTTTGAGTTTGAGTTAAGATTATGTCTCCACCCTGTGATTTGCAAATGGATTTGGTTGATAATGTTGATTAGGTCTTTGAGTGGATGTTAGATTATTTTTCCTTGATGTCATCACATTACCTCCAATTGCACCTAAATGGATCGCCGAGTAATCTGGTTTGCAATGGTCTAAGGGGTGAACACAAGGCGGAGGGCAGCATTCAGCTGAGGGCAGAGTTCGGTCGTATATAATAAGCTTATGGATACGAAGGCATGAATGATTTAACGGTCAAACTTCCTATTCAAGCAAATGTCTAATTTCAGAATAAGTTTTTCCAAGAGACGGAGGAATATGCAAAGACACGGTGTACATACAAGGTCTTTTAAAAAAGTATCAGCCTTTCGTGTTTTTTCAAAAGTTATTTATATATTCATAAATATCTATTTTTTCCCCTTTAAAGTAATCCCAATTAGATATTATACACTTAGGCCACGATTTTCCAATCCTCGAAGCATTTCAAATAATCATTTTTTTATCTTGTTCAGCTCCTCCTTCGAAGCAGTTTTTATCTTTCTATCGTAGCGTAGCGTCGTCCTTTCAGGGGCCTCTTCAGTATCTGGAACAATAAAAAGTCACTGGAAATACGGTGGCTGAGGCATCATCAGTGTGTGGTTTTTGGCCAAAAATTCGCGCCCAAATTACAATGTGTGAACAGGAGTGTTGACATGGTGCAAAAGCTAACTTTTGTTCTTCCACAAATTCGCGCGTTTGTAGCAGATTGCTTCACGCAAATGGCACATAACTTGCAGGTGATAGTCCTTATTTACCGTTCTACTCCGTGGCAAGAACTCATGAGGCACCACGCCCTGCAAGAAAAGAAGAAAACTCTAAGAAAAACCTTCACCTTTGACCAAACTGGGCTCGCTTTTTCTGTCTTGGCTCGTGCTGTAGTCTCCATTGGGTTGATTATGAGTTTGGGCATTTCCACGTCATAACTATAAACCCATGATTCGTCACCAGTTTTGACTTTCTGGAGAAAATTTTGGTCGTCGCGGACAGAGTCTAACACCTTGTGAGCAATATTAATGTGTTTCTGTTTTTGGTCGTAATTGAGCAATTTTGGTACGAATTTCGTGGCGACCCGTGTCATGCCCAAATAAAAATCGAATGGCACGAGCCAATCGATATGTTTAGGTCCTCATCAACTTCTCTAAAGGTGATTCGACGACTGGTCAATACTATTTTTTTCACATCATCAATGCTTTCGTCTGTCGTTGACATGCTCGGGTGTCCGGCACGCTCTTCGTCGTTCACATCTTCTCGGCCCTCTGAGAACATTGTGTATCACCAATAAATGTTGCTTCAGTCCATGGTAGTTTCTCTATCTGCCACTGTCAACATTCGGAATGCGTCCGCCCACTTTATTTCGTGTTTCACACAAAATTTGATACGGATTATTTGATCCATTTTTTAGAACAGGCAAAAATTAAAGAGAAGCCAAAACACGTCCAAGCAAAACAGCTGTCAACAATTAACTGAACTTTAAAATTGGCCGAACATTTCGGCATATATGAGAGATATTAGTTCCAACTTAACGCCACAAAAAATCGAAAATCAAACATACGTAATCCGTAAAAATTCGCGAACTTTTTGAACAGACCTCGTATATGCATGGAAAACTTTATATACGGGCACCGCATACCTTTTTTATAGGTGATGATTCGTGCTTAATCGCAATTGTCACCGTAAGAATTTGAATTTCTCACATAAAACTCAGTAATCGCATTAGGGAAAATGGGCATTTATAAACGGTAAAATCATCAAGTTCCTTGTTACTAACAAATAGCTTATGCTGATGGCTTTAGGAATGACTATCTCACGAAATGGACAAAATACTAGAAATAAAAGGCAATTAAAAGAAAACTTAATTGAATGCATTCTATTTAATATGATTCGTTTTCTACCTATTTTAAGAATTACAAAATAAATTCCTTTGGTAGGTGAATATATGTATTCATCATTTTCAGAAGTAACCTTTTTCTCCTTTATACAATAACTGCAGGCTTCTTATATTCGAATTTTTTAAAGAAAATCAATCACATTCTTCTCCCGGAAATTAATTTCAAACTTCAAGTACAACACTTCAACTACACCATTTACCTAGTGAGGTACCGTATGTTGTACGTATAGTAACTTCCGAATAGAAAGCTCTGGTGTCAGTGGAATATTTGTATAATTCATCCATATTGCATTGCATGAATATTTGACTCAAAGTTGGGATTTTATCATACCAATAAATAATTTCCGGGAAACAAACAGTGCAGACCAATACCCAAAATGCAAAGGTTTTCAGAAATATTACTTGGTTACTTAGAGAAGTTAGGTTGAAGATATTTACAAGCCTGGTTTACCATGCATTGAGATCTTCTACTCCGATTAGAACGTATAAAGGCGAGGAAACTGCTGAAGGTTTCACTCAAAAAACTAATGATGCAAAGACCCATACACATCAAGAAAAGGTATCAACTACTGACATACGCGTTCCTGTTTTTTGGTCTCTGATTTCCAAGTAAAAAAGTATGCAAGAGAACCTTAATATGAAAACGATCTAAATTTCGTGGGATTTATGTACCAAAATTACCCCAATATTCGATAGCATTACGGGAACACCATATGTCACCAAGCCAAATCACTGGCTCAGTTCACGAACATATGGGGTTTTGGTATTGTCCCAGTGATCCTAATAACGTTTCCCGTGATGGTGTACATTACCCGTGAGGCAAACGGAGCGGGCGGAAGGTAGGGGGTGAGCAAATTCTCTCCAATCCCTGGGATAACGAGGCAATCTTCCGATGGGGGGAGAGCAATGGGCAAATTTAGAATTGGCCGATTCAGCAACACCTTCGCATGATTCAAAAACTGTAATGTGCCGACCCCATGCTCCGAAATGTTTCGCATCGGCGGCTCGGGAAGGGAACGAGACGAGAGTAATTTAGCGCTTTCAGCACAAGGTTTACGAACAGAGTGTATGTAGCGATCACCTCGCCAACGTATAGCTACCTATAGCGTCAACGGAAATGAGCATCACCCACAAATTAGGTATTTTCAGGCGCGGGAGAAGAAAGCTAGGGATGCAAAAAGAAATGTATAGATCATCGGACTACTTGTTAGCTAAATTCTAACTTAAGTGAAAAACTTGCTTTAAGAGGAAGACAAAAAAAATAGCGTTGAATCGGAAGCATTTGGTCTCGGTGAATTTTTATCATCTCCTGCTCGGGGCGATATATAATAGTGACAGAGAGATAGAGAGAAAAAAAAGTTATAAACTTCATACATTTTACAGACAAAGATTTTTTTATTTAACGAATTTGACCACTTTACTTGGCGCATATTAATTCAGGTATTGACAGGCACCATAATCAGCTGAAAAGAAAGGATGTTCTATTTGATACCTAAAAACATGAAATAGATGAAAGCAATGAAGGTAAGTAAGAAGAAAAGACATTAATGAAATGGGATGCTACAGCGCATGAATTCATCTCATGAACATTCAGACTAAGAAAAAGCGGGTTATTGCTTCAAGGAAGTCAAATAAGTGGGAAAATAAAATTCTCAGGTTGCCAGAATAGGATTTTCATAATATATAAAAGATGGGAAGGAATTGCTGTAACATCTGGTGGAAATATAGAGTGAATATAATTTAAAAATAAGCCGAATGAAAGAAAATGGAATATGGTTATGTTGGAAAGGCCAAAGTTATGGGGAAAAAACGCGAAATTGAATGAGAAGAAGACAATTGAATATCTGGGTACAGATGTTGCGGAGGACGGTACAAGTGAAATCAAGTTGACAGCAAACAGTAGCAGAGTATAATAAACTTAGAATAGAAAGAAACTCAGGATGTTACGGAGTATTATGATACTGAAACTAAGAATAGGGATGGAAAACTACTTCGGAATTATTTTCTATATTACTGAAACCTTTGGAAATTTATTAAAAGAGATCTGAAGGAATTGCAGAATTGTATATGTGATTTGTATGGAGTGGTAGTGGAGGACAAGGTACATAGAAAGCCGAGGAGAAGAGAGAGAAGGAAAATGAAGGAAAAGTTTTCAGATTAAAGAGAATATGCCGATATAAAGAGCAATGCATGAGTCGGAGAAAACTGGAGAAAAGGAATGATAAAAAACTTCGATGAAACAAAACCAATGAGTAAAGGAGCAATCATAGATGGTGTGGGAAATTAAAATGAATCCATATCCTTGGCCAATATATTTTCCACCAATATTTCTCAGGGTTTATATTCGACGGGGTAAATGGTCACTTTTCCGGCTTTAAGATAGCCTCGCCGACCGCCCGCTTGTTGTTTTAATTACATTTGAATTTCGTCCATTTTCTCCTCTCACGATTCCCACCCCTCTCGTAGTTTCACGTCCTACTACCCTTCCCCTCACTCCCATATCCCCTTCCTGTTAAACTCTTCAGCTCCATATTTCCATTGTGTCACGCGAAAACCAATTAAAAGTTCTCCCTCTTCCTCTTTTCCACACCTTTCTCCTCGCCCATCCATGCCTACCACCTTTTTCATTAAGTGTTATATTTCCCAACCCAAACAGTAGCTCCCAAGCGAATAAAACCGAGAAACTCTCTCCAGTTCAAGTGGGATTGATTAGTGTCATCGTAGAAACGTTTATTACGTAGCTACCCATCCGTCCATCGGTTCTGTCATCAGCGGAAAGGGTCATTGAGCTTGAGGACGGAGGAAAAAGGATGGGTTGCCTCACAAAGAGGTGGAGTGGGCGGGATATCTACGCAGACATGAGGCGAGGGATTGGAGCATTGTATCATGGAAAATATATTTCCGTAGAACGTGAAATCGGGCCATACGTGTAATCTGTTGGGGAACTATTTTTTCTTGTCTAATTCCAGGAAAATTATAGGGCAATATTAGCTAAAGAATGTTCTTATTCCACCATAGAAACAAATACCACTTGAATAACTCGTCACTCATATAAGGCTTGAAATTCGTGGACTAAGTGAGAGGTCCAAATTTTTATAAAGGAGTTAGAATTTTCATGGCATTTGTTAAGTTGCCCGTTTGGCCCGAAATGTATTTAAATGCCCTTAAATTTCCAAAGAAGAACAAAAAAATTCTTTAAATTCAGAGTGTCTGATTGCACCATTGGTCAAAAGAGATGATATTCTTGTTTATTCCGAATTTGGTCCGATGACGGGAAACCAAGAGAATAATTTGATTTGGAAAACGATGCAGCACGTTAGGGAACATTTTCCATAATTTATAAGTTTTAGATAAAGGTTTTCAGTTTAATTGTAATATCCGTTGAATATTCGTCTATATCCACTACAAATATTTCATTACGCAGTCAAATAGATGACAATGATCACGCGACTGATGTTAAACATACATAACCCAGCCTGGAGGACCGGCCAAAATGCATGAGATATACAAAATTCCAATGTCTATTTGAGAAACCCCCAGATGAAATGCAATACGTATCAGCCCTTGGTGTCCAGAGATAAATATCGTACGAACTGATCATTCCTTAATACCTTCTTTATACCATTAACACTGCCAATGACTTCAACTACTTCTGTGCTTGTATGTACCCTAACGTATCGAGTAGGTAGGAAAAAAAAGAAAAGTCAAAATCAGTATGGCTGTAAGGTTTTCTTGCTAAGCGGCATTAAGGAATGTAAATGTGTTAATAATTGTTTGTAGTTGTGTCCATTAAAAACCTACCTTAAAATTTAAATTGCTAATAATATTAATATACATATCTTCCACCAAAAGTCTCACAGCTGTGAATAATAATTTAAAGGAAGGGGCGAGGCGGCGTGGTCCACAAAAATACAGATAGGCATAGATAGGACACTTTCACTTCTTCCGAAATTTTCGGTGGAAAGCCCACTTGCGGAGAAAATAAACTATTCATATTTGTAGCCACTAAATCCTACTGACTTCCTACCTATGTCTTTCACTTTCTTTAAACAGCATACATACTTCACTCTTCTTTCGCAGTCTTTCCATATTTCGGCGGTGCACCTTCCTCCACGCGTCTTTCACTCTGTTTCCGAGCGCCGTTTATTATTATTAATATTTCGTTTGAATCTTTGCACTTCCTTCTATCCAACTTTTTCCTTCTATTTTCTTCCCTCGCCCTTCCCTTCTATCTCTCTCATCTTCTCTTCTGTAACCATGTTTTTCTTGTTGTTTTCCTCTTTGCTTTTAGCAGTGTTTTTTTGCAGTTTTTGAAAACTTTTTTCTGATATGTTTCCATTATTCCTCCTGTACCCAGCTCACCTTCTTCACTCATGATTTTCTCTACAGTATTCTGATTCTCCTCCCTTGTCAATCTTATTGCTCCTGCTAATGATTCTCCATCCTTTCCCCAACCATTATCTGTGTTTTAACCTTTAGAATTTGACTTTATGCTTTAATATTATTTAATTATGATCTGGAAGGGCATCTACTGCCAGGGTATAGAGCGAATCCATCACGTTGTTCCTTATGCTTTGCCCAACCAATAACATTGCCTAACCGATATCCCTCTGAATCTTCGGGCATTTTCCATGAATACTTACGGCTATTGTTGTGTTAAGGCAAGCGCTCTTAATGATTAAGCCTTGTCTCTTCCATAACTCTATTCTCCCCCCCCCAAACCCCCGCGGTCGTTTCTTGGTCCAAAACAGTAGTCCACTACCTTTCTTTATTCGTCTTCCGTCTCGATTCGACCCTTCCCTGTCAAATGCTTCCTTCCAGGAACACCTGCAGCTATAGCCTCTAGTTCATAGCATATTCTACGTTAAGAAAGGCTCGTCTAAACTTCGATATGGAGCGTGGTTATGTACTGCATAAAAACATATGCATTTGAAGTCACCTACCAAACCGACATTCGGGTTGATTACTGTGGGGATTGGGAAGGAGGATTCTCGGGAGAAATCTAAGATAAGACAAAAAAATGGATGCAGAGTATTTTGATTGACTATGGTATGTTAAAATCTGTGATACAGTTATGAGCATTTGGCAAATGAGGAAGGGATGGGAAAAGGAAAGGCATATTGGATTGAATGTAGGGAGGAAGTATGCGGAATTGAAGATGAGCTATTGTAGTGCTGGTTGTCAAATTCTGTTTTGTTAGAAGAAACAAGGGAATCGTCATTTTAAGGTCTCTTAGCTTGTGCCCAACCTAGCCCTTATCCTAACCAGTAGAGTAACAAAAATAATAATATTCTATTCGTCGCTGGCTCTCCGTTAACTACCATTCTTTCTACTCTATGATCAATATCATATCATTCTAATAAGTGTTAACCAGAAGGTTGAGTGGGTTGAAGTACAAGGGGTTAATGGAGACATGGCCACTCATCTATGCATATTCCACCTCCAAGAAATGGGTAAAAACTTTGAAAATATATATCACAATAAAGTGACTGCAGCTAGTTTTTCAATTAAAATCTATACCCTTTTTTGTTGCCTATACCTTCAAATATCTCATTTTTACGTTTGAGGATGTTATTTTTGTTTGCATTCGTGCTACATAACTCCCGGGGCGCTCCCAGAAAATAACCCGTATCACGCGCAGCTTTCGGTACCCGATCTACGTCTCGCCTAATTCAATTGGCGAGCTGTAAGATAGATGACTTGCCCTGAATGCTAATTAGCACCACGCAATTTCGCCGAGCATGCACCGATTAAATTTATGGGATATCGATGCAATTAAAACACAGTGAGATGAACGGCGTGGATAGCTAAATACAAATGGCAGATGGAAACGCGTGACAGTGACAGGGAAAACTACGCCATACACTTCGAAGTATCTCATTCTTTTCATATTCTTCAAAGTTTAACTCTTCGTCTTTCACAAAGTGGACAGTGACGTACGTCAAAACACACAAGAGGGCAAAATATACTCAGTGGTGCCTTAGGTCACTTAGGAGAGGCCGGGCCGATTACAGCAGAAGTTTTATAATAGTGAACAGTACTTTCGTTCGGTAATAAATGTTATTAGTACTTTAAGGGGAGGCGACCGACAGCTAAGGTCATTTGCCATTACGGATGGATGGCAAAGGAACAAACCCAGCGTCGGCATTAATCTACTCTTGTCGTAAGGCGCCAAGGGGTCCGAAGTTTTACGTCCCATCCAACCGACGTTGCGCTCACTCCACAAAGCACCTCATGTAAGAATACCACTGAAAAAGATCTGCTGCCTCCGGGATTCAAACCCGGACCCTCACGGTGAGAAGCCTGTACGTTAACCATAGAACCATCCCGATCCCCGTAATACATGTTATACCTATGATATAACTTGCCAGTAATTATTTGACAAAAACTGGGCGTCCTAGAGTTTGGTATGAACTAACTACGTTTCAAATGGCAAAGAAATGAATTCTGATCCATATTGTGGACCTAGTTTACTGCTCATTGCATTTTTCAGGTTATCAGTGAGCGTCATCTCGAAGAGTATAATCAACTAAGGGCATAGCAATTACCTTTTTAATTATACTGGAAGTTTTCTTCGCGAACAAACACATTCACTTAAGATTTTATTTACGATAAAAGAATACACTTTTAATGTTCATTAAACGTAGAATACTATGCATATTTCCACTTTTCTTAATTTTCGTGCAACTAGTTTCAAAACTTAGGCGTCATCATCAGGTACCTAAAGCGTAAGCGTTGAAACTAGTTGTACGAAAATAAAGAAAAGTGGAAATATACATTGTTTTCTTCATTAAATGAACATGAACTTCTACAAAGTTGAGCCTGGAACAATTAAATACTTTTTTAATGATTCATTTCAACTAATATCATTGATAACTAAATATTCTTCTTAATGGTCCAAAAATCCCGATTAATATGAAGAATAGATGCGTTATATTGCAGCGCAAAATAATTATGAAGAATTATTTTCTTTCTACACTCTAAATTAATTCGCCAAATCCCACCTATACCTAAGATTTCATTCCATCAGGCATTCAATGCACATCTTTCTTTCTTTATATGTAATCCGGGTCCTAATTTGTTCATTATTAGTGAAATTCCTTCACAATGCCCGCGTTGGCAGTAAATTTTTTGTTTAAGTTGCATTATCCTTTTTTCCACCAGTTTTCCATCTTTTGACATACACACATACATATAAGTACAATCATTGTCACTTAATGATTATCAATTTTAATTTTTAGCATGCCTTATTATATAACAAGTAGTTGACGAAAGGTTTTTGAAGCATTAGCTATATAAACACGCCTAAGTTTCTAAGCACTCTTAGCACGACATTTAATGAAATTTCTGCAACCTGAATTACAATAAATCTCTCAATATTTCAGGGGTGTATTCAGCATGTATTCCTCTCAATGTGTATTACTATTGTGCATAATAAAGATTGCCTCCCCATCTTTTGTGTTTAGTAGTTCACTTTCTCAGCATAAATAAATTTGTCTATTATCGAAAATTAAAAAAATAGATACTTCATGCTTCGCTTCATCCCGTTGAAAATATTTGATATTTTCAACGGGATGAAGCGGGAAACATTCTTCTTCAACCTCTACCGGACATAGCAGAGGCTCCATTATGTCAATCTCGGCCCAAAATAAATACGAATGTATATCTATCTGCCATTCTCATTCCTATAAAATTCTCGAACATTCCATTGTCATTCATTATGAACGACTCCGCTTTATGTGAAAAGGAATCTCCAAACATGACTTATCTTCACATTCTATTTCCAAACAATAAGCACGGCTACATATTCTCTTTCCCCATCTTTTTTTAAACAATTTGAATCACATTCATAAAAATGGAGCAATTTGTTGTAAGTTTTTAAATGGGCAGCAAAATTACCTCATAAAAAATCTCCTACATTTTCAAAATCTGCTGATTTTATCTAATTTTAACTTCGAAGATGATTTCGAGGTTCATATAAGGTTGAGTCAAATAAGCAGCATCATTCACAGTAATTATCAAAGGAAGATGAATGAAGAAAAAATTGCTACGCAAAAAATGCAACGCCCCTTCCTCAGTCTTAGAGCTGTCTCTAGGTGCACCACTGCAATGCCCCTTCGTCAGCTTTAACAAAAATACCTTAGAGTCATTTCCATTATGCTTACAGTAATCGCAGCGGCAGATACCCATCTCCTTCACTCATGCGTCTGTCAGCTCAGGAAATTGCATGGTCTTGGTGCATGATTAATGATAGCTCAGCACAACTTTGACGAAGACCAGAGACAGAGAACAATGTATCTGGGTAGCAGTGGCACCAAACACTAAGACTGGAGGGGGCCAAGCAGGATGATACTGATGACATTTGCCTATGCTTCTCCGATTTTAAGCGCCGTGACGTCACACCCGCTTAATAGTTCAATTTGTGCCTTCGAGCCTTTGTGCGACTCGGAGTCCTCGCAAACGGATATCGCTCCGTGGCCTCATTTCCATGTGCCACCCACGAAAGCATTGAAAACGATGCGCCCTGCCACGTCACGGGCCGCCAATTTGCATCCGCTCCTGGAAGCCAACTGACAGCGTTGGGGAAGGCGCGCGGGGATCAAGTGGTTTGACCCTCACGCATTCATCTCATCAATAGTTTACCGGACTCCTCTTGCTATCATCCAATCTTCATCCGGTGGTGTGACGTCCCTCACTCTGAAAGTACTTGCGTCTTCCGTCGGCACGGAGCAGAGTTTTTCAACTCAAGGGCGATCCATCGCCCGGTGAGTCATGTTTTATCCCCTTTTTGTTGGCGCAACGATGTGAGAGGATTAGGCTGTGAAAAAAAGGAGCGCAAATCACTCTTTTTCCTCATCCATTACCCAATGGTAGCTCCGTAGAAGTCCTGTTTACTTCTATATCTACGTAATACCCTGCAGGCCATCGCAAGGACGTGTGGCAAAGGGTGGTAGGTTATTAGCGATTCTAAATATAGTCCCTCTATTTCCTAATGTACCTGACACCCCACGATTCACCAAAAACCGTGATAAAAGGAGACGACCCAACAGCAATCATGCCAAATTCCTACATTTATTACGAGTATTAGATTGCTGGCAGGTATTTCTAGGACTACACAAAGAGGAAAAGAAAATATATTTAAAGAGGGCAGTCACACATGCAATTCAGACTCCAGGCGGACAATTCGCAAATAGAATAGACTTGTATACATTCGCCTACACCCCACCAGGTACAAGGGCGTACGGCGGGGGGCGTTAGGATACCAGACTTGAAGAGGGTTTTGTGGGAATTTAATCTTGTGTACCAGTATTTTCGACTGTGCGTATCTATTATTTTCTTAGACGTTCCCCCTTTTATTGTTATCACGAATAGTTTAGAATTGCTATATCCTGGAATTAATACAACAATTCTAAACTGGGATTATACGTTAATGACTTTGAAACTGACATCTTTCCAGCACAAGATATATTTGAGGCTCACAACCAATTGAATTTAATATACTGAGATTTCAATAAGATGACTTAATTAATTCAAGTCAATTATACTATTTAAGCAATGGCTTATAAGCTCACGGATTATGTTAACACATTTGTACTCTAGTTTAGATAGCAAAAAAAACATTAAATTTTCGATTAATATTTATGTACGACCATGATTTCCAGGCCAGGTGTGTAGCACCTTATGATGCCACAATGTGTAGCAGGAAATAAAATAAATTATGGTAACATTCTGGTTTTTAAATCCGAGCAGGTATTAGATGATCGTCAAATTTATGACCGAGAGTTTCAAAACTGTCCAAAACAAAGTGTAAAAATTAAATAGAAAAACTATTTCATCAATTATGGCTATTTTTTCAACTAGGCGTCAAAAACTATAATATCTCTTTAAATGAGCATAATTAGTCATGACCTGAAATTTCATTACTTTATTTCATCATCAACGAATATCTTATCATGGAAATCACCTCTTACAGTAAGTATGGATATTGGAAGACTCGATAGATATTCTACTTAAGCATTTAACCAAATAAAGTAATTGCGACTAATTTCATCCTATTCGTACAGGTATATCTTTTGACCAGAAGATTGCCTTTCAACAAGAAACCGACCTGATTAACTTATATATTGTAAATTTTGTATGGAAGTACCACCTACGCCACTTTGAATATGCAACGCTACCACACATTCACATCAATAACTAAGTTTATTAGGAATCGATACCACATAATTCGTTAGACTAAAATTCTAAGAAATCTATCCTTTTAATGAATTATAAAAACATTGGCTTATGTGTATACATTTAATTGAACTTCTACATGTACATGATATGAAGAATGTTTCCACACTTCTAATTTTTCAATCAAGCACCCAAATTAAAATTTTTGGTGACAGCAACATATTTGCTTTAATAAGAAGAAAAATACTTTTATTGGCTTCACAAAGGATGTCTTAGTGATATAGCACGTGGGCAAGAAATAAACCGTACTCTAAAGTAGAATATTTAGCGAACATTGAGCCTAACGATTCCCACGAGTTTCTACAAGTCCACGAGCTCGATGGTCTGTTTAAAACTTATTAAAAGAATACTGAGATGGCAGAAATCTTTAAGCTTGCTTACATTTCGTATTTCTCCTTCGATCCACCCTCAATTAATCTCCACATCCGCTTATATTAAAATAAAAGCATAAAATGTATATATTTACATCTATCCTAGCAATTTTACTACTCCTAGGTCTATAGTAGGCTGTAGTGGAACGGCTTGTAGAAACCTGGCGCTGATAATCATGAACGTTCAAATATACGAGGGTCATCCGGAAAGTAGTACCCGTTCGTGAAATAAAGACACAAAAGTAAATATTAACAAACATAAAAAATTTTATTTGAAAGAGGATACTTTAAACTACTTCTCAACATAATCTCCAAGCAAATTAAGGCATTTGTCATAACGTGTGACAAGTTTCTGTATTCCTGCTGCATAGTCCTTCGCCGCCAGCTCATTGAGATACGCGAGGGACCCATCTTGCACAAATTTTTGCATAATGCAGATGGTGTTTAACAATTTCATGAACAATTGTTCGAGAAACATTGGGAAAATGCTCACAGATGTCATCAATTGTGACGCGCCGATCGTTCCTCACGAATTCGTCAACTGAGCTCACCAGTTGGTCTGTAATGACAGACGGTCTCCCCGAACGCTCATCGTCGTGTGTGTTCCCCCTCCCCATGTTGAAGTTGCGACACCACCGCCGAACAGACGACTCGTCCATTACATTGTCTCCATACACCTCCTTTAATTGGCGATGAATATCACATGGGCGAACGTTTCTTGCATTGAGGAATTTAATCACTGCCCTCACTTCACAACTGGCGGCGTTCTCAATTTTTTTAAACATTGTAAACAATCACAGAAACAACACAGGCAATGCTAGCGTCACGCAACTTGGCTCAGAGAAGGCAGACAAGCCACTGAAGCTATCTGACCTCGTCCAGCGGCTACTCGCGTCGTCAGCACTTCATGCGGCACGAACGGGTACTACTTTCCGGATGACCCTCGTAATTTAATTGGCATAGGACATTAAAATCATTATTTCCTGTTTGAAAAAGTTTTTAAGAAAGCCAATATTTTAACAGAAGAAAATATTGTTTTATTAATACGTTCAGAAATTTGGAATAACTATTCGTAATTAAACATCTTGACCATACAGTATTACTTTGAATATGACTTTCTTAAATGTATTTCGTGAAGCTCATTATTGAACTGGCAAAAATGTTTTTATTATAAGCAAAGATTTAAGTTAAATAGTGAGAATATAAACAACATTTTTTTAGACTTCTATATTGGTTGAGTGTTTCCTTAATTTTTATTACAATCTTGAATGAGGGATAATTTTGACTAATTTTAATGCGAAGAATTGGGCCATTGCATAAAGTAATTTCAAATATTACTTAATGTCAGGCGTAGTAATTTAGCAATTTATTTTGTTTGCGGTGGCGATAAAATATCCTTTCTTTATCTGAAAAACTCAAAATAGATCATGGCTGGTCCAAAAGATGGCAAATGTAGAGCAGTAATTTAATTTTAGTTCAAAACAATAATTTACAGTTTTAGGGCAATGACAGTAAGTCAGCAAATTGTTAGTGAAAAGCATGTATTCGAAGTCTCTAATGGTTTTTGGCGGATCGGGTAGGGAGAACGGGAAAACAACATGAAATACACCAGATTAAACTGCAGCCCACTGAGATATATTGCCGTCGGAGTCCTTAACCACTTGACAGCGCCATTCTAGATAAGACCAAAATCAATTTATGCCGCTTTGGGAAGGCTGAGAGTGAGCTATTTCTGCAGAAACAAAACATGGGAAACAGGATTGAATCCCTTGTGGAATCAAATGGCTCTAAATTAGTACCGATTTTCTTGTCAAGAGCATGGCGTATTCAGCCCATGATTTTTCATAAGGCCCTCTGTTTCTCTGTAACAATCACGAAATGTTGATTGAAAGGGATCAAAGTGTTTTCAGGGGAGATAATCAGTATTCTCTGACTTTCTCGAAAATAATTTTTTCTAGTCATAGGCCTAGGTATACAAATGACAACGATCCAAAGGAAAAGAGTTTTGGTGATCAGTTGAACTACAAAAGAAAATACGTAAGTTAGGAGGAAAAGAGAATTAAAGAGAATAATTGAAAATTACAAGTTAAAATAAAAGTACGGGAAACGAGGCGTTAGAGACAGGCTTCATCAGTATTGTTAGAGGAATGGATATATTATACTAAGGCTATCAATTCAAGCGTAATAAACGATCGTCTTTTTCCAATTCAGTGCAAGTAAAATGAATACCAATAAAAATAAATTAAGCGATTATTTCTTAATTCAGGATGACTGAGGTAGATTTTCACTCTGAAAAACATAATTAATTTTATTGAGATGTAAAACAATGAAATATCCGAACTGATGTTCTCAACTCAAACATATTTATGAAGAACGAACTGAAGCCGAATAATCATTGACGATCTTCAGCCTATTTCCTAAATTATACTTCACACTGCTTTGATTTGTGCTACCAAAACTGCAACCAACCACCACTGTAATAATTAAATTTTAATAAAATAAATATTCAGTTACCAAGCTAAAAAAGTAAACAATACTCCCCCAAGTTATTATTTTAATTGTGACCTGGCGATAGCTTTCCGTATATTTTTACGTTTGACCTATTATAAATAATTGAATTTCATTCGGAAATACTGATTTTATTTATAAATGTATACACTAAAATCAGACATAATTTAAATTTCAACAGAGATAAATTTAAACCTTTATTTAAAGCGAGAATAATTTATAAACTAGTGTTTATTCTACAAATGGTCAAATTGATCCTAATATTTCATTAATTGTTCAATTTTATATCCACGTTTTTTTTTTCTCCATTTTAAGAATAGCGTTAGGGTTACAGGGGAAAAAATTGACAGGGCTCTCGTTAAATTGGATTCCAAAACGGACCGATAACTAAGAAAATGATTGAATGGATTGCTTTTTACCTTTGTACACTGGATTCTGTTTGTATTTTTGCTGATTTCCCTCGTGTGATAGATGTGTCAGCATCAGATTAAGAAAAAAATGCTCAAGCAATAGTAGGAGGCCGATGAGTTCGATCACATCAACAAAGTTTTCACCGCTGGATTATATACTCCCTCACTCACATGCGATGAATCACCAAATGAACTCGTCCATCAGCATGTCGGAATTAATCCCGCTTTTGCCAGTTCTCCACGCTCATTATTCCTTGTCTCCGAGCGATCCATTGTTCCCTCGTTCCGCTCTCTTGATAACCCAGTCTATTCCACTCCCAACCATACTTTCACACAGATTTCCTCTCCTTCTCTTTTTCCCGTATCCCAAAACTTCTTTCGGTATAACTCATTCTTTGTCTTTTACATCAATATTCTACAGCTTACGGCACGCGCAGAACTTTGTTTTTGAAAAAGTGTGTACGAGAAAAAGTGCAGGTTAACAACTTTTATTTATATAAAATATTTATTATGTATTCAACCATATATTTTAAAATACCGCTCGCAATGTTCGAAAAAGTATGAAACCAAATATACACATAATTTTCCTGTAAAACTGTTCACGGTTATCTTATTCACATGCTCACATCACCCGATTTTGAATGAATGTTTGTAAATTTAGCATAAAGTGCCTTTAAACAATTTGTTTTCAATAAGTCACAGGTTATGGTAATGCACAAAATTCCTATAATAGTTGATATTAAGTAAAACCAAATTTAAAAAAATCAATCTTGGTCAAGCCTCTCTTTAAATAGTACAGGTAAGGATGGCACAAAGGCGACGAAAATATATTTGATGAAGGTTATACTTAGCGTTTTGCCTTAGACTGACAATAATAATAACATATTTTCCCTCGCACATGGCTCTTTAAATCGGTTTCCAATAGAAAAAAGTCGTCGCTTTCCTTGGCTCAATACCTTTATATCACTCGGCCACACCATATCTACCAGTATCTTTGCACACACTATTTACATTTAAATAAAATAAATTATCTATAAAAATAGGACTATTTATGTTCATTAAATTAAATAATTAGTTTTTTCTATGCTGCCGAGATCCATGACATTTTTAAGAACTACAAACATAAGTCATAAAGGCAGAATATGTATGTCACTACTTACGGCTGGTGTGCACGAAAGAGATTGCTTCCTATTATTCCCTAAGAGTTTCAGCTTAATTTGGTTCTCCTTAAAATCCGTTCGAAGTCGTGCATTGGAAGCTCCAATCTAATCAGATCGTTAGAAATTGGTTGAATCCATTCCATAGAGTGTAGTAATCGACCGTAATTGGCATATCAAAGGAAACCTGGAGCAATGAAGTCTCCCCACAAAGGCAAAGGAATTAAATTTATAGTTGGATGACTCCCGTCATAGAAGCGACAAGTTGATAACATATTATATGAAATGAAATGGATACCAATATACACACACTTTGATGCTCTACTTATTTCAGAGACGTTTAGAAAGAAAAATTTTAAGTCCTGTAGCTATCGCTGTAGCACAGAGCTGCTTCAATTTTTACTTGAGCCCACGCGAGTCGTGAAATATGTGAAATCGACCTTTTACAGCTAGAGGAGCCAATTAGATAACTGGCTAAAACAAAACAGGCTGATAAGCGCGACGGTGCATCTACACCGGAACATTCTCGTTGGGCGCCCGTGTATCACCGGGAGTTCGTCCGGGACCAAGCGAACTAATCAATCTTCTCGGTCGATTGCCTAATTTCCCGGTATCGGCGAGTGAACCTTTCCGAAAAGCTGATTAAACCTGGAGAGCAAAAGAGGAGGAGCGGTGGCACCAGCGCAAGAAGTGATGTGCTCCCCTACCTCCCACCACTCACGCTCACCCTGGTGCCCCAAGATGCCCTCAGGAGAGTTGAGGTAAAGGAGTGGACAAGGGGGCGTCGGAACGCGGAGAGCCCGGGAAAGAGAGCCCTAATCCCCGCGTCGCTCTCTCTCACGGCACGCCGATTGCCGCCGGCGAGGGAGGTCGAGGGCTAGGATGGCGGAGTGGTGCGGGAGGAGGAGGTTCGGGTGATGCACCGCAAAAAAGGTAAATGAAGGGAAAAAAAGAAAGAGTGGGCTCAAAACGGGAACGAAACGCGTCAAATTAAACCTGCACGCGGGAGTGTAACGAGATTGCAGAGGTAAGCCCCGGAACGACTTAATCGCTTTACTTTCGCAATTTGCAAGGATTTGTGCCTTCCTCATAGAAAAACCAGCGGGAGGCGCGAAGGAAGAGAAAACTAGCAGCGTCAGTCTTGCGTGTGTGTCCCTACGTGAGTAGATCCCTAGAGTCACGGGGCGAAACACAGAGAAAGATACGTAATGAATAAGGATTCTTAGGTGGAAAATAGTAAGGTGATTGACTCGTTTAGACCGGTCGTGAAATAAAAGACAGAGCCCAGCAGAAAATAAGGAAAATCCTTATTTGACACAGTTTTGCACACGGTGGTGCGAGGATTGTTGGGGATAAACATTCACAGTTATGAGATAAACCTTCTTTCACGCATCCGGAATGTCAAAATGTTAATATAAAGTCGTTTGTGCTTGGGTTTATGCTAAAATGATTCAAAACTAATTCTGATATTCATTTAATTTTATACAACCAACCAGACATATACAGCCATAGCTTTTAATATTTAAGTTATAGGAGGAATTTTGTCTAATTAAAATTTGGCAAATTTATTCAGACTTTCAGTAAATAGAGATAGCTAGTTAATTCGGTGTCAATGTGTAACAATTTCTATTTTATCTACACCATACCTAGCCTAAGTTTTACTCTTATTTGGGGATTTTCAAATCTCTAATGATACCATTCCTAAGTAAAATCAATAAATATGAAGTAAAATCAGTCACACCCGAGCAAATGCTTATTTGATTTTAATGTGTACATATTTGTTCATTTAAATATTATACAGGTACACACGCATAAACGCATCTTACTGGAGATGAATGAATAACAGGAGCAAATTAATATTCCATATTTTTCGGCCATTTCCCGTTCACTCCAGGAGAATTTTGAGTTTAGTTGGCTGAGCAGATACCGAATCTCGGGCTATTCTCGAACCCTCATATTCAGTTCATCAGCCGCTCTCTTATTCTCTATTGACCCTCTTTCAGGAGAAACCCCTGTCGATTGGAAGAGGGAAAGCCCGGAAAGAAAACAAGAAGTGAAGAGAACTGGAAGGAGAGAGAATGAGAATAAATATTAACAAGGGACAGTCCGGGAATACCTGAGGGGTTAGCAATGAAGTGGAAGATAACGGTTTGAAAATGAGACCGTGGAAATTAAGCTGTGGTGAATTAAAACCTACATATCCACATTCTTCGGTTGAGGATAATATTTTAAATCTGTTGAATAGTTTCATACACATAAGGACTTCTTTCATGATGACCATTGTATTACAGAATCGACACTGATATTCCTGTCTGCTCTTTGATACTGTGATACAAATGGCCTTCGTTTTAAATGCATGCATTTAAAAATCCGATCCTGTTTCCCCTCATAAATGAAATAAAATACAAGCTCTGCTCAGTAAAAGGTGAAACTATTTGGATAAATACTTCATTTTATTAGTCAACCTTTAATCTATTACCTTCAAAATACAGCACTTGGCTATTAATACAACATTCCTGCGTTTTTTTCAGCTTTCAAATGGTAGCTAGCACGCTTTCTTCAGGATAATCTTCAAGTCTGCGGTACACGTCTTAGTTGGAAATCTTCAATTTTTTCAAAAAGACATTCTTTCAAAGTGAATTTCAACTGAAGAAATAGGATAAAGTCCGCTGGAGCAAGATTCTAATAGTATGGCGGCTGGAGAATCTCCGTTGCGCTGTTTTTGGCCAAAACCTCGGTAACAATCAATGATGTGTGCGCCAATGCGTTGTCGTGAAGTAAACATAAAGACTAGTTTAACCACGTTTATGGTTTCTTCAGCAACATGCCCTGTCTTGACCTTCTCGTAATCCCTAAATAGTACTGATCATTGACTGTTTATCCTTAGGGGAGATATTCATAATGAATAATCCATTGAATAGGATTATAGAAGGCTTCACTGTGTGGAAGCGATTTATACAGGAAATGAAAATGCTTTGTCCTTTGACATACGTCAAATAACTATCCCTTCTCAATCGAAGGAAACAATATCATCTTCACGTTTGATTACGACATCCGAGCTTTTTTGGGTCGTGGGGAAGATGGCCCCTTCCACTGTGAACACTAGGCTTTGGGCCTATATCATAACCATAAATCCTAATTTCGTCGCGTCGGTGATGATTATTTTTCAGAAGTTTAGGTCGTCGTCTGAGCGTTCGAGCAGCTCGTGGCTGATTACAAGACGTTTTTGCCCATGTTCATCCATTATAACTCGCGACACTAATTTGGATGCTACGCGCCGCATATCCAAAATTTCAGTCGAAACGATAAAGCATATTCCATCACTGATGACAACTTTATTGGCTATTTCTCTGATAGTTAACCTACGGCCTGCACGCACAAAATCATTCACACTATTGACGTGGGTGTCGTTTTTTGACATCAATGGTCGTCCACTTCTCGGTTCTTCATCGGTCAAGGTTTGTCCAGACTGGAAGCGGTTTTGCCAATGAAAACCCTGTGCCCGGCTCAAAGATTCATTTAAGAATGCTTTTTGAATTATTATGCAAGTTTTAGTTGCACTTCTACCGAGGCTAAAACAAAATCCAATGAACACGCGCTGCTTCTCTAAAACCTTCATTGTTATCAACGTAAGAATTTGTGCAGCAAATGTTTGTAAGCACAGAGAAGAATCTTAATTGTGCAAATAGAAATGAAGATAGGGCCAGTGTTTTACTCCTCACCAACGCCGCTAGAAAGGCGACATCTCCTTGATGGTGATCCGTTTAGTAGTTCGCGCGTAGAAAGACCAGTCTGATTTTAATACATACACACCTTGTACTACATATTTTCTTATATATCTCGGGTATATTTAGGATATTAACGAATAGAATCACTTCTAAGAACAATCCTCTTTCCAACATTCATAACAAATATAGGAACTTTAAAGGTTATCATGTGCATGCGGGAATATTACTTACTAAAATTTTTAAAAAAATTTCAAGTATAGGAACGGTAATAGGAGAAATTCAAAATTTCATTAAACGTGTATTGCAAAACGGAACCCAATTTGTCATCGAATCTACGATCAGTGAAGAATATTTTTAGTTTTTATTTAAGCATTTCTAATGCAGAAATGGACCTGTACTTGCTTACCTTTCCCCAATATACTCTTTCAATTGAATCCAAATTCATTTTCACTTTATGATTACATGAATCTCACAGCAATTTTATTTTTCATCTTAATGTAGAGAAGTTAAATAAACAATGCTTTTAATTATGATCGTTAATAAAATTACTCGTTGAATATTTAGTCATGTTTTTACTTATCTCTTTATGATGCCAAAGGCAATTGTGTTCCCTTAATCAAAAAACCATTGGGGCCATGAGCTGACAGAAAGGGAACCATTTTCATATTGTACACCGCTACCCTCCTAGAGTCAATATTAGGGTTTGCATAGCAGGTTTTATCAAATGATTTCAATATTAATAAACTCCAATTGGTAATAACTGCATTACTTTATTGGTGCAAGCATACTTTTTAATTGCCCATTGCAGTTTAATGCCAATGAAACATCAGTTTAGATTAAAGCCTACCATTTTGGATGCTTGTTGTAAATAGATTGAAACTTAAGTATGACAAACGACTGAAGCTGGGCCTCTGCCCTACATTTTACGTACTTCTAAATAGATTTTAATTCAATGTTTAATGTCATGCGTCAGAAATGTGGGATAGTTTTTACAAGAGAGATATATGACTCCTGTATATGCTGGGAGCAGTAAAAAAAGAGTCAGTTGAGTTCTAAGAAGGCAAAAGAAGAAGAAGTTGGCGGATGAGATACTGAAGGGCAGCCGAATGCTTAAGTATGTACTCTACAGAAAGAAAGACGCAAGAATGGGTGGGTAGATAGATAGTCGTCTTCATTTTGGGGTAAGATCAAGACAATGGAGTCTCCCCTACCACCTAACACCTCGTAACATTTTGAAATGTAATGAAATAATTGACTTTGTAATTTCACACACTTTTGTGTGTGGAATTACGAAGTCAGTTATTTCATTACATTTCAATATGTTATGCAAATTCCATAAAGTTACGCCTGAGACAACAAATTTTACCTCGTAACATATTAAAAAGATTAAACTTAAGGATAAATTTCACAAAAGTGCATGCGTAGCAATAAAATTAATACAAACAATGCCTAAAAACTAATATGAAGCGGTATAATATATTAGTAACCTTGTTTAATTAATAACTATAACATAATATTCGGTGGGTCGCGGTAGTCCAGTGGGTAGAGCGTTGGACTGCTTACCAGAGGGCCCCGGGTTTGATTCCCGGGCACCTGCAGCTCCACCCAAGCTTGTGATTTTTCGGGTACCAGGTCTTCCTGGGAAACCATAACCGGCACAGGGAAAGGAACTAGCCCCCCTACCCTGATGTGTGAATATTCGCACGTTGTATAGGGCTTAGTACTGGGTGATCTCTACCATCACCTACTAAACCGACCTTCGGATTGATTACTATGTTTATGTTTTTTTTAACATAATATTCACAAAATAAACACATACAGATGATATACCAATATATACCAATACACATATATACCAATTTATTCAAACAATATTTCTGGATATATTTACAAACGCCTGTACAAAGTATGATGCTCTGATGAAACAAAATAAGGAGATAATGGTAGAGAAAAAGATAAAGGAGAACTCTATTTAGGGTTGTAAGTGAGGCAGATAGAAAACCAAAAGACTTATAATATAACAAATGGCGTTCAAAAATAGACCAGTAATGTGCTATGATATACAGTGGCTGTTTGAGATATCGCAAATTTACCTCTAATAGACAGACTACACGTTTGGAAACGCCACGGGTTGGAGGGAGCACAGAAGTAATCGCAGTTTTCAGGGGTAGGTAGGTAGGACACACTCTTTCAGAGAGAGAGAGAAATGAAGGAATAAAATCAGGATCCCTAGAGAATGCTACTTGGTTACAAGGGTTAAACATTAAAGGTAAATATACGGGGTTCCCAACAGCAGCTGGGAATGAAACAGAATTAAAGCAATTAAAGGAAAATGAAAAGGGCGGATGAAAGGGGCGGCAATGGTGAGTGAGGGAAAATGAAAACGAAAAGTTATGTCAGCAGTTCAAAAAACTAAAAAGATATTAACCAGAAAAGAGGTCACGAATTAATTTCGAGAATATGATAACGGTTTAGTGACGCAGGGAAACATGCAATTGCGTGAATGCGAGTCGAGGCCTAAAATTAGGTTTGACCTTCAATGGTGATCTTCAATTGTAATGCAAAACCTGCCCTGGTAATAATTATTGAAAAAGAGGAATACGCTACTATTTTACCGGAAAATTCATTCAATTACTTTTATGCTGTGTTATTAATTTATTTCATTATTGAAGTTACACATGGAGTAGCAATCAGAAAATTTATAAATAATATAATTATCATTAATAGTTTGCCTCAGTTACCACATTAAAGTTTTTTGTTTACAGTTACATAAGATTGAAGAAGGAACTGTAAAGGGTAAATAACTGGCAAAAGAATACAAAATATCTAGTAAAACTCACGTCGGCTAGAGAACATGGCCGCCGCAAATGTGGCGATATTTGCCTCACTCCCGTTTGTGTGACTTCCTGAATGTATAAACAAGCATTAATGTTGCAGAATTTGGTGTTTAATTTTATTAAAAATCAAGTCAAATAAGGAGAAAACTCGATACATGGAATGTGTTTTACTTGCCGTAAAGATTCCTCATTATAATGTATGGAATTAGTGGAAATAATAACAATCATTAATCCAGTTTCATCAACCAACGTTTTGGTAATATACACATCCCAAGAGAGAATTATTATTTAAATTACCTCTGGTAGTGGTTGTATTTAGGGGAGGCGGCCAACAGCTGAGGTAATTTGCGCCATTAGGGATGGACAGGATATGATGAAGGGTGGAGAGAAACCCAGCGTCGTCATTAGCCTACTCTTAACGAAAGGCGCCAAGGGGTCCGCAGCTTAACGTCCCATCCAACGGACGGCGTACTCACTGAAAGTGCCCTCCACAAAGCACCTCAAGTAGGGATCGATATACCATTAATTTACCTCCATACAGGTATTCTGAAATAGATTATACACACACCCTCGGAGATATCGTTTATCGTGTAATGAATGTATGCTTGTGCGTGCTTGTATGCATATATACGTATGTGTGTTGGTGTGTGCTTGTATATATATGTATGAGTGGTTGTGTGTGCTTGTGTGTGTGTTGTGTGTATATATATATATATATATATATATATATATATATATATATATATATATATATATATATATATATATATATATATATATATATATATATATATACCACTCTCATCAAATACCTTGAGAATCTACACCTTGCACTCCTCAAACGCGGTTACCCAGAAAGGTTACTACAAAATAAAATCCACCACTCCACCCGACCACACACACCACACAATAACAAGCCCACATCTGACGCAGCACTCAACCTTTGCACCACCTATTTCCCAGGATCACACAGGCTGAAAACCCTCCTTAAAGAACTGTTTCCAATTTTACATGACAATGACGCGACCTCATCCTTACTACCCCAATGCCCATCTATGGCATACAGACGACCCGCCAAGCTCAAAAACCTTCTGAGATCCACCAACCCTTTGGCGCCCCCCCGTGACAAATTTCCTAATATTTCACCAACTTGCAAACGCCCCCGATGTAAAACCTGTCCTCTTATTATGCCTACTCCCCTCTCCTTCCATCCCCTCATTGCCCCCTCACCTCGTTCCCACGCTAATTGCCTCTCAAAAAACATTATTTATCTTTTATCATGTAAATATTGCACTTCCTTTTGCATAGGCGAATGCATTACCCCCTTATCCATTCGAATGAATAATCACCGGTACTTCTGCAATTCTGCCTCACTCTATTCTCTTCCTATCCCTTCACACGCCAATTCCCACAACCTTTCATTCGACCAGTGTTTCGCTCCTAGCATCCGAAAATCCCTACCTGATTCATCCACCAATATAGAGGTGAGAACTCGAAAATCCGCCTATATATTATCTCTACGATCTTTTAAAATTCCCACCCTTAACCGCCATCTTTAATTTCCCTCCCAGCATTCCCTCCACACCTCCCCACCCCGCCCATACCTCTTTCCCCTCTCCCAGATAACAGAATATTTTCAGTCTCACTTGAAGAAGGCCTCTGAGAGAGCCGAAAGCTCGAACAATTTACCGTGTGAGCGTCCTTTTAAATGTTGCTATTCTATTCTATTTGTGTTATATTGTGTCAGACCATTATTGTGCCGCTCGTGTGAGTTTTTCCGTACAATCGTTATATATATATATATATATATATATATATATATATATATATATATATATATATATATAGGAAAACCCGCCATATGGCGAACAAAAATTCATTCTCATGTAAATACATATGAGGAAAATGGATAGGAACTCACAAAAGACGAACACGAAAATATATATGTATAGAGAGAGAGAGAGAGAGGTTGGATTGTTCGCGCAGAAAAAAACAAATATCAAACTGAACAGTTTCTAGGAAATGTGTGGGGCGTGTAAAGAATTGAGCAATTAAAAAATAAAAGCTAGGAAAGATGCAAGGGCAAACCCAGGAAATAAAAATACAGACAACTGCTTGCCTGAAATGCCAGGTGACTCTATTTTAAGACCTCATAAAATTTTAGACTTTTAAACACCGAGTGAACCTCCAATGCCTTACGCAACTGGCCGGTAACGATTAACATCTTCACCTTTTTTGGCAAACACTCAGTAAATGTAGACTGAATAAAGCATTGAGTCTTTAAAATAATGAAATACTTGATTATCTCTTAACCTTTAAAGCTTTCAAAAAAATTATGCTGGCAAAAGTCTTAAGTTAAGGCGAAATATTCAAGTGGAAATTCGGAATAATTTCGACTCTCGACGCAAACACCTCTCTAGCTTGCGTAAGAGTACGTGCTCACGACCTAAATTCCTCTGACTACTCATGCGTAGTACACTGCAGGGGCGAGCAAATTTTTTTTTTATATGCCTCCAAAACCAGCTCTCCATCCGCTCCCATATAAACGAAGGCGCCCCCTTTTTAAGACAGGAAAACCTTTTAAAATTCATGGCACTGCTAATTTACCAGGCAAGGCCGGGCCGTTAAATGGAGACGCAAGGACTCAGGCCCTCCGTAAAATCATTTGCTCCCTCCAGATTCCCCTGTACTTCCATCCTCTCACCCTCCCTTTCACCAAACCCACTCCCCTACCGTAGCTATTCGCACCACTGACTCGCGAGGAACCATTTAAAGAGATCGGACGGTGGCTGCAACTTTTGAGGAAGCTCTCGCGGTTACCCAGAAGACCCGTTAAAAAGAATGCTTCGTTTTTAGTGCTCGTGGTAATTGTGGCCCGTTTACCTCAAGAATTTCACGTCATGAACATTATCATTTCGCCTCGCTTAGGACGAGAGAGGTGCGGGATTCTGAGTGATGTGCACGAGCTTCGCTATCTTAATGCCGCGGTTGACCTTCTGGTCAAATTAGTAATTTGTTGTCACGGAAACGGGCGTATACATTCCTGGATGCTTCATGGATAACGATGCCGTAGAAATGAGCACGTCGTAATTTTCAGAAAGGCTCGTTTTAACATTACTGAAGATCCTACTACGCACTACAGTATGCTCAGAATGTACATAGTTTCTTATATCAGAACTAATTTTTTAATTATTGATTCCGCAAAATAACAAATTATTTTTAAAAGGTAGCATTCCACCTATAAAAATTTTCTATGGTTTCTATAATTTCCTCTCTTTTCTGTTGATGTCTCAGACTCCACTTTCCAATCGACAATTCATAGAATTTAAGTTATTGTTAAAAGTTTCCTCTCATGATAGTTACTCTTTTACAATCATCATTCCATTTAAAAATAAGATAACTTTAAGGATTATTACTGCTTTATATACTTTGTAAAATCCACACTTTTAAATCCTGATAATTGGTTCGAAGTGATAGATTTCCGGCTTAAAATTCATATATAAATCATAGTAAATGCTCTATTACAAGGTTAAGCTTCCCAAAAAATCAAAATAGTCAAACGTAATAAGAGCACTGTAAACCAATCCGGAAAGGACCCACCGTTTTTTATACACACGGATACGAATGACCAAGATAATAGGAGCCTCCGTATTTTCCATGCTTAAAGGCTGGAGTGGACGATCTGCCATGAAATGGGTTTTAGAGACGGAGAGAGGGAATGGCTATGGGCGATGTAGGTGATTCCTCCTGTAAGATGACGGAGCAGAGTCCAGAGCTAAGGAGAAGGGGCTGACTCGAAGAATGGAATGAAAAGAGTTATAAAACTGAGCGTTGAGGAAAGAAGGATGGGGGTGGCCAAGAATATGGCAAAAGGGGGGTTGGGAGGAAAAGTCGGGGTTGAAGAAGCCTTGGGAGTAGTGTCTATGGCAATCGCGTGTGTATTAAACGTCGTCCCCTCTCTTCCATAGGCCGTCATCTCCTCTCACTGCTCTTACCCTCGCAATCCCACCCCCAAGCGCTCCCATTCCCCATCACCAACCCCACTTCCATTTTTACGCCTTAATTATGTAACTTTTCCGGCCGCATCCCCTCACGCGATACGCCGGACGACTACTCGCTCCTATCCCACTCAAACCTAACTCTCACTTCCGCCAAATCTTTTATCCCACTTCCCAATCCCTCTCTCTTTCTCTCTCTCTCCCTCTCACTCATACATTAGCGCTCATTCTTCTGTATCTTCCTTCGCCTCCGGCAATCCAGCCATATTGTCCGTCCACTTTAATTTTCTTCTCCTATCAGCAGTAACGGGTAATTATCTTTAATCTCAATCCTCCAGGTGGTTTGGAATCCTGGTTGATCCGGAGCTTTCGGCTACTGACCATAAAATCATGAGTTTCTTTCCGGACAATGCACTTAAGCTCCCAAATATAAATTACAAGCTTTGTGTTTTTATGGGAACCAGAACGTACTTGGGAGCCTCAGGTGTCAGGGGACGGTAGGAGATTTTCTTCTACATATACTCTAAATCTTTACTTTACACACGCAGTTCATAGTACCGTATGAGTATTTCAGCAAACATCCTTAAGATTGTAGACTACAATTTTATTCTTCACATGAAATTGAATTTTAACGCTTACTAAGAATCCTTGCCATTCCACCATCAATGTTCCTTTGTTCTTTTTTCACTCCCTTTCCGGTGGTATCACAGCGACTGATTTGAGGCCGCTTACTAAATTTATCGTATCTTTTGGCTTTTAGCCAAACATGAACTTAGTACGGAGAATTAATGTAACATCTTCGAGGCGTAAGGAGAAGATACAACGGTTATAATTTCATGAATATGTCAAGTTATTTAAAAGACGCATACATATCTACCGACCCAAGTTCATTAGGTGGTTATTCATTTGTCATTATAGCCCCGTTTTAAACTTAAGTGGAAACTTTTAAACAAGCAAATACTATGTAAATAAAAGGCTTTTAATGAATAAATCTTATCATACTTTCATGTATGAAAAATGCGATTCTGATTAATATAAGAAAGCTAAAGTTAATATTTTTCAAAAATAATTGACCCAATTATTTCATCTATTTATTACACATGAAATATTTATAGTTAAAGACAATATTTAAATAATGATTGTCCATTTGCCTTAACCAAACATGTACGGACGCTAAAGATAATAATTTCGGCGCATTAAAATTGTAAACATTTAAAAATTTTTACATAAATAACAAGTGCAAGCAACGGCCTTCGTAAATGAAAATTATCTGAAAAGATCTGCAATGGTAAAAGATCATGTCACTAAGGTCCCCCGACAGTGATTCTTTTATTCATGTTTGGCCATAAAATTTCGAAAACACTAGATAAACCTGGTAGTTCAACAAATTCGGTGTATCGGCACACCAGGATATATAGGGGTAATTTTCAAGAATTATTTTATTTTATATCGGTTTTAATTTGGTTCCTTTCCTATTCACACTTAATTATAAATTAGTTATTCATCGCGATGGTACGTTAAAACTAAGGGTAAACTAGCGAAGCATTATGAGAAGAGCCACAATTTTTAACGCTTTTTTTTCGTTTAAAGTTAGTAAATTGATGCATTATTTTTACATCGATGTCACCAATTAAAATTCCTTGTTTACGCTCCGCAGTGGTGTAAAACGAGCATGTTATGTCTCTAATACCACTACGGTCCATTTATGAATAACAAAAGAATGAACTCTGGAATATTAATACATTTCCATATGCATGGGCCACAAACCTGCCTCGACGGCATCTGCCTAAATATTAAAAACTACTGGTGATAAATTTTGACTTTTAAATATTTTATACTCTAGGCTAACGGAAGACTTCTTGATTGCTGAAAAGCCACAATTTATAGACGCAAATATGATTTAGCCTCAATTCGATTAAAAATAAGACTAATTTTTTTCATACATTTATATATTCTCTCTTGAATCTTTCCAAGCAGGGGAAATGGGTATTAATTGAAAGCCACTCGATGTGGATTGTAGTTTAATTAAATCCTCCTCAACAGTTCGCATGAAGTATGTGAGAAATCCAAATGTTGAACAAAAATGTTAACATTTTCCACTACAAATTCATTAATATGGCGTACAGCAGTGTATAAAAAGGGCTTAGATAAAAATTGAGAAAAATTAATTTATTTATTTTAGGTTTTCGTTGTTTCCCGCTGCGTGCTGTAAACTCGTCGGATTTCATGCCAGAACGAATCACGCGAGGTTCTGAAATTCCATGTGAAGTTCTCAACGTCAGCTTTCTCAATTCTGAGAGTTCAGAATCTAAAAATAAGACAAAGGAAGACAAAGGTTGTAAAAAGTTTAAAGTCTCTGACAGTTTCATGGCGAACCACAGTGTTCAATGACAATCCCATTCGATGGAAAAAGCATTGCCAGAAAAAGACAGTAAGTTAATCCTAAAGGGGCTATCTCAGCCAGAGTTGATGATGTCACAACCTGAAAGATGGACTCAGAGAGGTCTAAGAGGAAGGCTACATTTCTTCCTCTTAAGCACTGATTCCGATTCACGTGCGATGCTAAGAGGTTTAAGTCATCCAGTCAATATCAGGTAGGAGAATTAGGAACGTGGCGGCGGCGTACTTATATGTCGTGTGCGTATGTGGCGTGGAAGGAAACGTTCGAGGCATCCTCGAGACAGGAAATATTTTTGGAAGATGAAAAATAATTGAGCGGAGCAAGGTGGAGGGTCGCTCCTGGGGCGGTGGTACCATTTGACGTTATCCTGGGAGCCGGGCTGATCCTCTTTCCCGAGCGAGCCGCCCGCGCGGCAGCATCCCCTTCAGGAATCTTCCCCACGGACTCCCTTGAGCGCCTTCCCTATTCCTTGGCCCTTCTTCCAACGCGGAGATTAATTAATTGCATTCCTTGGCGTTCTGTGACGGCATGTGGGGGAGGAAGAGGCAGGGGAGCGGTGAACAAAGGGGGAAACATGGCGGCACGGACCGCTCAATCCACTCCTCCAAGGTGATCCCTTCCCCCTCAGTCTCTCCCTCTCCACCGGCGATTCCATCTCCTCCCCGCCCAATTCCTCTTTGAAGCGCTATCCCCATCCCGTGGCCACTTAATCTCTTCGCCACTCTCCCAAGTGGAATGCACTCAGCCCATTGGGTCTCGAAAAACCGCCCCACTTCGCCCCGTAGATGCCTACCATTTTTCTCCAAGCCCCTTTTCGCGTTCGCAGCACCCTTTATTCCCTACATACAAGTCTCTCCCTCCTCAGAGTGTTCTTTCCCTTACCTGCGAGATCCCAATGGGCTGAAATTTAAACATATATATTCTTGCAAATGTGTCAAGCCTGGTTATAGCAAACAGGAGGAAGCCGCAGTAATCATTCAGAAAGTTTGATTGGTGGGTCACTCTTTAAAAGAGGAGAGTTCACTTCATTTGAACATTTACGGGGTATGCTATTCATCCGACAGAGGAACGAGACCAGTTCCTATCTTTGAGATCCATTTGTTCTCCCGGAGGATGTGTTACCAGGAAAATCACACATCTTGAGTGCATCAGTGAGTGTTGAGTGGTCATGCAGTTTTGGACTCCGACCCTCAGGTCATTCATTATCTGAGTGAAGCATTGTGAAACGCTTCTGTCATTCATGAATGCTTCCGTCGCCATTTGTTCGCGAATATTCATTTGTAGTCAGTAGTCATGCTTTACATTCCTTACGAATCGAAAGTAAAAAGGCATCCAATGTACTGGGAAGTGCAATTGTATCCATTGTCTCTCGAAAATTTCATACTCGACCTGGTGTAAAATCCTTTGGAGAAGAAATATAACAAAAAGGCGAGGCTATTTCTTAACATGGTTATTTTACTTCCATCGTGACTCTATTCATTTATTAAACTCGGGTATTTGCATTAATGTTGAAAAATATTGGACCATTTTTCAGCCAAATCGTTGTCTAAGAAGAACATAATACTAGCGTCAAGTCGACTACACATAATATCTTTGTCACGAGATTTTCTCTAGCGATTCGAAAGTGAACTCGAAGAGAATAATTGAGACCAAGATCAACCAACGCACATTCCTTCAAGTTACATTTCTCTACCACGCGGCTGATCCAGCCTCCATGCTTAGGCAAATGGATTAGCGTACATAAGGGACATTTGGTCGGGGATTTTCAATTTCAGCCCACTTGTGCAGATGTTCTTGACTTCCCATTTTCTCTCTCCCTTTCGACCCAACCCCAATCTCCATAACCTACCCCTCCCCGCGCATTCACATAACACAAGACACTCGTCCTCCCTTTAGAACTCGTAACTTCACCCGAGAGCGCGTCGGCTTTCTCCGGGTTCATCTCCCCTCACGCTTCCACAAGTGCCACTTTGGCCATCTTATCTTGGTGTCCAAGGAGGCGTGGGAATGGGGGAGTTTGGGCGTGCTCTCCGGGCACTCGAGACGCCTTCACCCGCCCTCGACTCTTCCCTCACCCTCTCTCAGGGCCGCTGCCCCGAGGATCCGGTACCCTGGGTTAAAATACATGACTGGACCTTTTGTCTCAAGTCCTCCTTTCCTCTCTCCTCCTTGCCCGCCCGCTCAACTCACTCAGCTCATGGCGTCCTCCTCTGCGGTTTCAAGCGCGTCAAGTTGCCGCCTTACTTTCCTCCACCCACCGCCAGCCCATCGCCGCCAGGAGTGCTTAAAGACTCCCACTTTTGCGGAGACGGGCGAAGGAGTTGATGAACTCGATTGGGGACCTGGCGGAATTTACGTTGCCGCAAGTTGCCTTCGAATTTGTGGGCCCAAAGCTCTATTCCGCAACGTTGTCAATTGATGGTAATATCCTACGAATTATAATGACATTTCACACTAATAAAAAATGATTTTGAACCATAATTTCTTTTAATTGCATGACTGATTTTTAATCACCTCCTGCTACACACTCGCAGCTTGCAGAGTTCCATGAATAAATATGGTAGAAAACAAGGTACAAAGGTAAAACGTGTTTATGTGAGTGTGTCACTTAAGTTGATATTCCACATATTATATTGCCTAATTATAGTAAAACCACCATCTATTATCAATAACTGTTGGTAATGTAACCAGAAACGTAATGTCATTCAGCGATTTCAGGATAATTAGCAATAAAATGGACGTTAAACTCTTTCAATTCGATTATGGCAAATGAATTGCGTACAACCAATGATTTTGGCCACAAACAGTAATAAATCAGAAAACGTTTCAGCAATGAATTTTTTCGGAGACGCAATTTTTGACTTAACATCTGATCGAAGGGATGGACATCAGAAAATTGGACCAGGACACATAGCTGATGGTTGCGTGGACATCCAAACTATCACGAAAGTAGCACGTTAGGATTATATGCGAGTGACAAGTGCACCGTGGTACGCAATAAAAACATTGGGGAAAATCCAAATAATAGAGTTGAGGAAAGATGTTACTTTACGTTACTTAGACCTCATTTTAAATAGACTTCTAGTAGCACCAAAGATGAGCACTCAAGATGAAAAGAGGACTCATTCATATCATTTAAAAAAAAGACTAAAATGAAATTTGAAATTAAAATCCTATTCAAATGGCTTTTTTCAAATTCGCGTGAGTCCAGAAAGAAAGTTATTCTGACTATTGCAGCTTGCTAACTTTCAATCTAAGAGGCGATTCCATTGGTTTGGTGAAATGCCGACTAAGTTACTGCAGGCGATGTTTTTACGCTATGATTACTACTAATGTTAAATGTGCCAAAATCATTACTTCCTTTAACCGACTAATAAAAATTTTCTTTGCGAAATATTGAAAGTATATGAAAATACCTTCATAATAATATAGCATTATACTAACTGTAGCCTGAAATATTTACAAAAAATTTAACAGATTCTCAACCCAATTTATCATGTGTAATAAATTAACACGTTTTTGGAATTCTTATGGAACACAAAAGCCAATTGAGAGAGTATTTTGTGCGTGTTTAACAATTTGCATAACTTCTGACACCTTCCTTACTCGTTAAATCTACAGATCACAAATAACACAGTCAGCTTATTATATTAATCTGGTAATAAATAGCCGTAACCTTAGTCAACTATTTGAAATATACTATACGTGCATACTCAATAAAATGGTGAGACATTTTTATCGCCGATCAGAATGATTTTATGGAAACTAAAAAAATAGGAATTCATTTCAAGGTCAACTTCTTTAAAGAATTTGGAGAGTTAAACTCATTTAATGAAACCTATTTTAATATTAAAATCAGCTCGTTATAACTATCAGACCAAAGGGAAACCTTCTCACTAATTCAGATACCTAGATCTACGATCGTACCTATATATATATATATATATATATATATATATATATATATATATATATATATATATATATATATATATATATATATATATAATGGGCTGCCACAACATAACACAAATAGAAAAGAATAGACACATATAAAAGAACACTTACACGGTAAATTGTTCGAGCTTTCGGCCCTCTCAGGGGCCTTCTTCAAGAGAGACAGTCTCTCTTGAAGAAGGCCCCTGAGAGGGCCGAAAGCTCGAACAATTTACCGTGTAAGTGTTCTTTTATATGTGACTATTCTTTTCTATTTGTGTTATGTTGTGTCAGCCCATTATTGTGCCGCTCGTATGAGTTTTTCCGGACAATCGTTATATATATATATATATATATATATATATATATATATATAGCGCAAAATGAAGAAGGGTACTAATACGAGTATGTTTAAAAACATGAAATACTAATAAAGAAAAACGAATTTGCGGGTACATGCTTTTTAGTCCACGATTTTTTCAATACACTGCTTCCAGGAGAATTATAAAAAAATTCCGCCGCACAATATTTGACCGGCTTCAAATGTAAGGATAGGCATGTACGCAGAGCTTATAATTTATATTGAACCTGTCTCGAAGCTATCAAAAGCACGATTGCCTTTGAATTCATTTTCCAGCAGTACATTGGTATAACGAGTAAACTTGGAAAATGTAAATTTCTTTTCCAAAAATTTGGAAAAGAAATTAAAATTACTTTTTATGTCTCACTAATAAAGAAATATTTTTTCCACCCATGTTTCTGCACTGCATATCATCTTCAGGTCATCCGACCTTAATTGGATTTTACTCAGTGGTTTCATCAAATTCATTAATAATGAGGATTTTTCACAAACCAAAGCCTGAAATCGTGTGCGCCACACGGACAGACGGCGGTAGAAGCGCCTGGCTGAAGTTCTTCCGAAAAGAGATTTACGCATGAGCTTCACCTCAATTTATGCCCCTCCGACCGATGCCTTCTTAATTTTTTTAATTTAAAAATATTATTTAACTAATTATTAATAATTTTTGTATATCTACAGCCTAGTACATCTATTTAACGAGCGTCAAAACCATATACACAGGTACCATTCTCCTCCATCTCAATCTATTATTCTTATTCATGGCCTATTTCTTGCCCAGGTTGAAAACATGGGTGTATCCGCTCGTCTTCAACATTTCCGTCAATTCCATGAGATTCTTCTAATTTAGGTCAAAAGATTAATATAAATGTATCCACTAAAGTCACTGAGTTGATTTTAGTTTCCGCTCTCATCTCCACTTTAGCCTTACAGCGGGGAATTTTTTGTTGAGGTAAAAATCTTGGATATTTTAGTATATATAGATGTTTATTTTAAAAACAATAATTATTTATTCACAACGATTTCTCATCATGGGTAACAAGGAATAGATTAAAGAAGTTCCCAAGGGGATTATATTTGATTAAGAAAATTTCTGGCCAATTACTTAGAGTCTCAATAGTACAATAACTTCTTCGACTCGCTTTTTTATTGTCTGATAACAAGAGAAATATGCACGGGAAAAAAACAACCTGGGCCTTTATGTAGGTTTTCTTTGACAAATGTTAATTTCTTTCAATATTGTCCTATTACATCGATTATCTTAAGTGAACCTCATCCGGCCAAAACCAGTTCTATATCAGGACACCCAGAGATAAAATGGTTACCTCTCTTGGATTACATAATAATGATCCTTGTGTACACAATGTTGGAGATCATTTCTTATGGCAATATTGATCTTGAAGGAAATCCATTCCATCCAATTTACAAACTCCCAACGTTGCCATATCTTTTGTTTGATTGACAAACTTTCGTCCCATTCCAGGAACTCATCCACCGCAAACGCACCTTTTCAAGTCCACTTACCAAAATCACTGCCCACCCAACATTACGCAAATAGCTTCTCTGAAGCTTTCTCCCTCTTTTGGTATCCTTCAAAATTTCCCTCGGGCCCAAGTTACCCTTAGAGTGCTCTCATTTCCCTTTCCTTCCCCAGAGATTAATCAGTTCTCCAGCGTGGCGTCAGTTTTTAGAAATATGACAACGTTGCTCAATAACAAGAACTGTTGATATACGACAACGTATTTGCTCACTTATAGACTCTCCCAGTTTGCGAAAAAAATCACTAATTGCGTTGAAAAATGATGATTGCATATATCACGCGCTAATTGGATGAGGATATTCGATATTTAGAAAAATTCTTCGATGTTTTATCATAAATGTCATTGGAGCCATTTTCATCCAGATAAATGACATTTTTACGGTAAAATTCCTTATGAATAATGGCAGCATTTATTCCAGTTAAGAACCAACTTCAATTGATATCGAAGTACACGTTTATCCTGGAAATGGTAATTCAGTAGTAGAAAGTAATTCAGCCATTTCTACACTCCTGTGACATCAACGTATTCCTGTCACGAGTAAATTATTAGAAAATTATCACATTCCAATAGAAAAGGTAGTCTAAGTTTTGTCTACATATTTTTGTGGCTATTTGAGATAAATATTTCTCATAAAATCAATTTTCTTTATTGATTTTTTATTTGTTGCCTAGTGAACATATGATTACTCTTACCAGCTTAATATTATACCAGCCTTAATACCTTACCAGCCACATACCAGAAATTTCTGAGCCACATAACTGAAATTTCCTAAGATCTCAACAATTGCAAAAATCAATTCTGGTTTTCTGGTATTGAAGTTTACTATTTTTTCTTTATCTTAATGTTTCCATCTTTTGAACTGATATTATTTTTCAATCATTTAGTTAAATTTTTATTCCTTCCATAGTCCTTGAATGGATTAAAAAGTCTTCTTAGTTCTATTTCTTTTAGATGATCAACGCTTTTCTTTCCAGAATACTGCAACAGGCTGCAATATCTTTTGCAGAATCCTGTATTTCAGACTTCATTCCCTTCAATTATTCTTCGATTGATCTGTTTTTGTGCTTCATTTCTTGTTCCAACTACCATTCGTAGTTCATTCTTCCCTGATTCATTAAATAGTTCTGACTTTGGTCCTTTTTTATATTATTAGACCATAGGATTTAAGATTATAGTTATTTCATCATTACTAACTTAAAAGAATTGTTCTAACATCCGCTCAATATCAATATCCCGTCTACCCTACCGTCCCGCCTACCATGGGTTTATGGCGGTGTTTGTTATAGCTCCTGCCATTTATCCATAATTATGTGCTTGTAAAGGGGTATGTATGTATATGTTTGTACAAACAGAAAAATAATCTCACACTTAAAAGCCTAAACTATGCAGTAATTGACTAAAATCATTAAATGTTGATCTTTCGTATATATGCTCGGGTGCCTGGAATCAGATTTTTATTATATCGTGCGAGGGAATAAAATATGCATGCGTGCGATGATACTGTCCATATCTATTTTCTTTAACGTTGTCGAAACTACCCATATAATTTAGAGCCATATTACGAGTTATTCCCTCAGTGTCACAAGCCACCTAGAGTGTCCTGTACCTTCCTAATAGTCGAAGATTTGCCTGTTCTCTTAGTGAATCATGAGGTTCCCAATCTAATTACTCCAACCTACCCGTTAAGCTTTCGCCCATCTTGTAGCAATTATGAACGTCTCTAAAGGATTTTATCCTAATTTTTTTTAATAACTTAATTAACTTTTTCTCTTATGAATTTCATACACCGAATTATCAGAACGGAGAGCACAGGCTCCCAAGTACACCCAATTTAATATCCTAGGAAACATTTTAGTATTCTTTTAATTATTTACAAAATTTCTCATTTAATACGTCTAATACAATATGGCACATGCTTATGTAATCTGACATCTTCAACTTTTTAAAGGGTGGTTATGATTTCACTTTTTCTCACAGATTTTGATTGCCTAGAGAAGCAAAAAATATTTCCGTAATTCATTTTCGTTTCTCATTCTATATCAAGCGCCCAATTTTACTGTGGTAAGCGTTCAACTGGTTACACCTACATTTACACTATATCTCTAAACCTTCCAATAGGGCGTGTGGTGGGGTTTGTAAGGGCACCACCGGTTAAACAGAATGAAACCAGATGCAAATCTTAAAGATACATGAGTATTCACAGCCACAGGGACATATATGTCCACGCAATACCAATTTTAATTTACACGCATGGACACTTTATTCATATTCTAACAACTTATATCTAATACATATGCACATACGAATACACAAAATATCCACTCAGTATTTAACATTATCCTCGCTTGTAATTCGAATGTATTCACTATTGTGATTATGAATTTGGTTTCTTACTAATTTGATTCCTGATTGTTAGGGAATTATAATAATTTTTCGTTTAACTTTTACGGCTGTTATTTTACCGAAGGATCGACCCCAACGTCATTTGAGTATGGCCTCTTTTTTCAGGAATGCTTATCTGGAGTTAAACTTATCAATCTTGACTTGGTGGAGGAAGTCAATGAGCCAAGGCTAATCCACGTAACACAAATAACACATTATGCAATAGTTGCTTATATATGGGCCAATTTTTAAGGGCAAAATAAATTATATTTACACCGGCTGCCTTTACCAATATGCCAGTTTTTATTACATATATTTAATCAATCAAATTCATATCATTTTTTGGTATATTCGAACGATACAATTCTCTCACCATCCCCTTGAAATGGATCTCTCTTTTTGTAACTCCAAAACATGTACATCAGCTTCAACACTTAAGTTTTGGAAAAACATTAGTCAATGAAAAAATACAACCCAAGGTAGCCCCAAAACATCTTGAAACACTCTTCAAAGTGAATTTAGAAAAGTCCGCGTTGAAAGGGGTCGTTTCCCCAGCAGGAGAGTTTCCAGCCGAGGAGATATCTTTCCATTGAGACAGCACCCTAACCAGTGGAGATGGCAATTAAACAATTCGCCAAGATTACAAGAATTTCATTACTGATGATCCCATTAACCGGAGAATGAGAAGGCAGAGACGAGAGAAGACTTTTTTCCTCTTCCCCATATTTATTTTGACGCCGTAGCATGGAATCCAGCGCCGAATGAATAGAGGGATTCAAATAAACCAATTTCCGGGTTTCTTCAAGATTTGAAGCGACAATTTAAGAGCTTCCTTTCTCTACGATTCATAAACCCAACCTTGGGAGGAAAAGAGATGGAAAGGGGGAGGAGGGGATGGAACGGAGAAGACGCACTTTAATTTAAAAAACGGCCGGGCGAGCGGAAGAACCACCCTTTTTTTTAACCGCCATAGTATCCCCTCTCCCTCCGCGTTACGTGGCAACGCACCCACCATTCGAACTATCCTTTTACTCCTCTTTTCCAGTCTTTTTTCTCACCTTTCATACCCTTTAATTATTCTCTCCTACTCCTCACCTCTCCGCAGTTGACTTATCCTACCTCTCTCAACTCCCATTCAACCCTTTCATCATCCCCTTCCTTTCCCCCACCCACTCACTCCATTCTAATTTATCCCCTTTTTTTGCCAATTCGTTTTGGTGAACGTGTATCTCATCATTTGACTTCCACTTCAGTCTACTTTTCACTCTACTTGAGACTTTAACCTTTTGAGTCTCCATTTGCACCCTCGGTTAAGAGATTGCGTTGGCGTGGAGTTATTTTTTTTGCACGCCCACACGTCAAACTCGTGATAATAACGTGGCTCGTTTGGTAAGCGGACCGCTACGATTACGTCTTGAGGGAACATTTATACGGCCTTTCGACAAGTGAGGTTCTTTATTTCTACCAACATTTCTCACCGTCGTCTACGGATTGGATGAGTCCGATATATCGACACGCTGGGAGACAGGAAGATAATGTACCGGTACCCCGACTGAACAGCATTTACCTGGAGACTCATGAATACGCTGATATCCTCAGTTGACTTTGAAAGTGTATTTCTCTGTGAAGTATGAAACATTTACACAGCTCTCTTAAACAATTTTTGGCTTCCACTAATAAACTCACGAAGTTTCGGTGGCTAAAAATAGGGTGCATTTCCCATCTTGCATTCTTGGATGGACACATTTATGTGATAAGCAAGAACTAATTTCATTATCACAATGAAAAAATAACAATAAATATGTCTATATTTTTCCTAATTATACATACTTAGCTCAATATGTAAACCCAGTGCGATTTAGCCAAAGTAGCGTGTTTTTAGCAAATATGTTTCGGCAAATACGTCAGGTAATTACTGAAAATTGAACGAGAATTGTAAAAAATGAACGGGAGATGAATTATCTTGAGGAAATAAAAGACATTCAAGCATATGATTTCGAAAATACTTAATACACGTTTTAAGATTTAATGTATTTTTAAAATGTCCACACTTTCCTAATGAAAAACATTGTTAAAGATATCACCATTAAATTTCATTATCAAGGTGAAGGATACTTTAGTGTACTCAAATATACGCACAAAAAATAAAGGAAGAGGGAAAAAGAGACGTGGCCCTCATGATATGGACTCCTGGCCACCATCTTTTCATTTACCCCATCTAGGTTTTTCAGTCACTCAAAGGAAAAGTTCCTTTTTCACTTCTCTTGCTTTAGGTAGGCTATTTGAGTTAACTAGGGTATATATCACTTTGATAATGGCTTTTTATGATGTAAAAACGGTCGGTGGGTTTTAATAGTTCGAAGTGCGAACATTTTACATTTCTATTAATTTGCCTTGAAACACGAGTCATGAGGGTTCAAATTATGGTCCAATCAAATATGTATATTTGGTGAAATGTACTAAAATTACACACTCCCGCCACTTCATGTGAATTATCACCAAAATCTACTGTGGTATTACCTTTTAGAAGCTTGAATGGAGCATTTTTTTAAACAATAGGGTGTATTTAAGAATAGGCATATCTGACTGATGGCCGAATTCACAGATTTACACGTTGAAATTTTTTTTTCACTTAAATTATGCCTAAATGTGTACATGTAATGGTGGCTGAAAAAGGTGACGTTTCTTCATTCTAGAGAAATATGGCGAGATCAATAGATAGTAAATGACCTTTACAATAAACTTTGACCTTGATAAAAATTTAGTACTGTTTTGAAATTACAGAAAATCGGAACCAGACGCAAATTAGAAATGGGATTGGATCAAATTCAGTATCTCTGAACAGTTCAAACGCTTTGACACTAAAAATCAAATTGAGAGTCATCAAATCTGCAGCGTGGTGAATATTTTAGAGGAAAATACTGTTCAACCTCTAAGAAGCTACATTTCCCTGTATAGGACATGTAAGAAAACAGTTATGGATATGGGGTAATTCGCTTTATTTAGACGAAATTGAGAATACGCAGCAAGTATTTGGGATCAATGGGTGGAAATTTTAATTCGTGAAAGTGTTAAAAAAAATCCATCAGATGTGTTAAAAGTGCTCCGGAAAGGGAGCAGGCGGGGCAGGTATGTTGAAGACATTTCTTTGGGATCAACTATGATCACATAGAGTGCCGGCTACGGAGGATTTTGGAATGGTAAAGCAAACCTGAAATTTCTTTGGTCCACAAGGGAGTTATTTTGTCCCCAAATCATATTGGTGTATTCTAAGACCAATTCAAAATGGGAGATGGACAGCGCTATTGACTGAGTCGTGTACTCCTTTTTATCTTCGCACGATGTGGAATCATACGTGTAACAAAATTTAATCTAAACAACGAACATGTTAAATTAAATATCATTATTCATTGATGCCGTCACTTATTTCATGGTGTATCTAGACATGTACGTGTTTAGTCATATTTTAGCATATGAGCTGATGTATATTTAATTGTATGCACAAATTGTTCATTTATATCTGCTCCTGCAACACACCTACCAGTTGCCTTTGGGGAGGCTTTCGGGGTTTTGCGTTCATGTAGATTCTATAAAGCAACACACATACGCACCTATCCCCAGAGACCCGTCTAATAGAGAAATGCCATTCGTTCGGTGATTGCCAATGGAATAGCTATCAAAGGTATGATCAAGTGGAAGGATGACCAAGGCTTTTAAATCAACAACGATGTTAAGTGACGGAGTAAAATTGGAAAAAAATAATGGGGACACGAAAGGGTAATCATCTCGGTATATGTCACTTCCACCAAAGAATAAAAGATATTGAAAGAATAACTCTGATTGGCGTCTATGGAACTCAAACTAACGTGGTGAATTGGTGATTAGATAGGGCGTACTTAGCTATGAGGCGCGGAACTTGACCTCCACCACCCAGGACGATTATTTTATATTTGCAGTTGCAGCAGTGCACTTTCAAGGTCACCTCTTTATAAATCCTACGACTATGAGAATAGAGGATGATGTGGAGGGGGTTAAGTGGAAGATTTGAGGCAATAGCATAGTAAGCAACCAATCAATTTTTTTATTCCCTCTTATGTTCAATTCTAGGCATTGGATAGCTTACGTCTACATCTACATAATACCCCGTAAGCCGCCGCTAATGTGTGTGGCGGGGGGTGTTAGGTCACCACCTGTAAAAGAGAACTAAACCACATGCAAAATCAAAACTTCCATGCTAACCTACACCCACAGTGGCGTATACATTCATGCAAAAATCCTTCAACTTACACGAATGCAAATAAATATACTATCAACTGACAAACAATTGCACGTAAGGGTGCAGTAAAAAATTTATCCAATAACGTGCAAGCAAGAATTTGATAAGTAGAAGCGATATTCCCCTTCCACATGGACATGCAACACACAACGGTCCCCTCCCCCAAGGGCGGGGGTAGAGAATTAGACCCAACGCTGCAGGTAGCGGGAGGGTTCCTACAGAGAGAAACGAGGGATGGAAGGGGAAAATTAAAACCAGACAAGCATCAGCAGAGCAAGCAATGCTGTTAAAAGCAGTACATTATTTAATGCGGCCATGCGGAAAGAAAGGGTTTTGACAACAAAACACACGCGGTCAGTGAAAGTGCATGCAATTGATTAGAACTAATTTTTCCCTAGGCACTGAAGGTGACAAGTGGATTTTTTTCCATGTTTAACCCTACTGTTACCATCCAGTATATACTGTAGGAAGCGGGAGTCCTTGAGTCTGCTATTTCTGCCATCTATTTCCAGAATTTTATAAATATGATCCAAGCGACAAATGTATGTTGGAGTGCGATTAATTTGATCTGAATTTATTTATTAAGTTCAACCTAGCATTGAATCGACTTTCTTCTAAAAGCTTACAGCTCAACCATCAGAATACAACCAACCACTTGGTCCTTTAGGCTAATGGTAATGTAAATGTAGATATTTCAAGTTTCATTTTCATTTTGAAAGTGTAAGAGCCACCAAGTCGCCCAATTATCGCAGCAGCGCAACAATATATTCATATTGTTGCGCTGCTGTATGCAGTGCAACAATAAAGTGAAATAAATAGCACTGCACGTATGCAGTGCTATTTATTTCAACCTTGACAGGGGAATCAATAGAAGTGCTAAAATTGTTCCCATTCGGTATGTTATGCGTGAGTGTTTTATTATACTACCATAATAATAGAATAGATAGATTTAAGATGTCATTTTTTCTCTTAGACGACAAGGGATCAGAATAACGTCGTCCGACCGCGCGAAGGGGAAAAGTGGTATGTATTCACCCACTGCCACACACCCTAGCGCTGGCTGGCGAGGTACCATATGATACTTAATTTATAATGATTTACTGAGTAAAAAATTGTAATTTGTTCATATGGATATAATTTTTATGAAAATGTGCCGACCGTGAATTCCCTCGGTAGCGACGTCAGCACGGACCCTGGGAGCAAATTGCAATAAGGCTCAAGACAATCTGTCAGGATTACACAGATCATCAGATAGTGAAAAGTTGATACATGTGCGAAAAGGATTTCATTGCGGCCTCCATATATGCCATTGCATAATTAAAGTTTTGCATTGGTTCCATAATACGTAAAATAGCAGATGTGTCGATGACATCCTTTTGAATGAATGCCGATCGCCTTCCCCCTAGGCCACGCCCCGTGGAATCGAAATATTACTGAACAGCCAATCTGACGCACTGCCCAGACTTCACCCCCTGCCGCCTCCCTTCAGCGCGGTGGCTCCCCACATCCCCTTCCGCTTTCCCAGGGGACGACTGACGGCGTCCCCCGTCGCCGAGACCGCACTCGAGACCACCCGCCGAGCGGACCCCATCGAGCGGTGAACATCCTTCCCGAGGACACCGCCGCCCTCGAGACCCGAAGCCAACCAGGCACGCATCCTTTGGCATGCTCAGGGATCAGTCAGTACAAGTGATCTGCAGCTGCAGGGGTGAGCATTTACCCCCAGGTACATTAGCGAGCACGAAAGGTTTAATCGCTCGGTTAAGCCAGTGGTGGGCACGGGAGCGCCCTCAAGAGCGAGCACTTCGCGGACAGAAGGGGAAATGGGGAGAAGCAACAGCTAGAGAAAAGTTATGGATACGTTGGCATTTGACCGATGAGCAAAATAAAAGGCGACGCATGCGAAATGTTTATTAGCGTGCCTCGTCCCTGTAAGACCAAACCAAATAGAAATCCAGAAAAACATGCCGCTATTTTTCTTGGTCTTTTTACCTAGCCTTCAAAATGCTTTTATAATAACGTATTTTGCCAACGAATTGAAGACAGTGTCTCTAATTGTAAACATCATAATATGCTACTTTTCATTCTCTCAATTTCTTTCTTACTAGGCTGTCTTCACTAAAAGTACTTTTAAATTTACCAAATTAAAAACTAAGAGTTAGTAAATTGCATTTAACGAATGTGAGCAAACGATATTGTGCAAACTATAGTAATTTAAAAGTATTTTTATTTTTTTGAGTGATAATCGTATTAGTTACACAAAAGTACGGTATATACTGCCTTTTTATATTTTCAAACTTGAAAAGACGGTTCGGTGGAAATTAATTCACGTCAAACGATGAGTTATTTGCTAATACAAATGCCAATTTTGAAGACCTTTCGACCTCTTACATTTTCGACGGCTTGAAAATGATGGAGAAACGTTGGGAAAATGTTTTTGAGCAAGAAGAAGGGTACATTGAAAAATTAAAGGTAACTAACCAAAAATATTTTAGTTGCTCCATCTAGTCTTAAGGCCCTATTTAGCGTCCCATATAATATGGGAGGATGCTAGGGTTTCATATTGTAAAACATTGAGAGCAATAGAGATGATATCCACCAAAAAGAAGTATAATTATCTTTTCCCGCCAACTCTGACGGCTAAAGTAGGGCAATTTTTGACTTCAAAGGTAGTGGACGGATTTGCGAAGGCAACGTGACCAGCTTCAGTTGTCTGCGGGCCGTAACAGTGAGTTCATCTTTGCTAGACTGGGCCCCACTTTGAGGGTCGCGTCACGAATTCTCATTGTCGCGTTTCATGGATGATACGCGATAAAATTATTTATATCTGTGAAAATCGGCTTTGAAAGCTGAACCAATATCCCGAGAAACGTTTTGCTGCTGGTATAAAATGTTTAGGGAGGGGAAAGAAGAGGTCGGCCATAAGGAATCTCCTAGATCTGTCTTCATAATATATATATATATATATATAAAATTATATATATATATATATATATATGTATATATATATATAAAATTATATATATATATATATATATATATAAAATTATATATATATATAAATTCAATTTAATATATTAATAATATGTATATATACATAAACACAAATGTAGATTTTTAGAATATAGATACACAATTTCTGACGACAGCCGAGCTGTCGAAACGTCAAATAACAAATTGTGAGTGTCCTTTCTTTGTGTCTCTATATTCTAAAAATCTACATCTGTGTTTTTATATATTTGTGCGTCGACGAAGAGCGTTCCATTTCGAAGATATTTATATATATAGCTACATTTTCCAATGTATTAAAAAAAATAATCAAACGCCATTTTAATTTTTCAAATATTGGACACTTGCTATACTGTATTTCTGGATCTATGCAAAATGAAATGTATTCATCCCTTAAGGAAATCTTTCAATAATTTTTATAATAATATTGTAATTATTTGGTCAGGAATTGTATTATTTCGCTTAGTTGTACCTGTTGCCACAGGAGAATATATTTCATTGCACGTTTTATTCAATACGTTTTCACAGGTACTTTAATTTCCCCAAGGTAGAAGTTGATCATGGAAGAGAGTTAAAATGTAGTTAAAAGTATGCACTGTTAGTCATTAGATAAGTATGTATTTGTAGATCAATATTTGATTGAGTTGATAGCAATACTGTAAGGAAAATTACATTTCACGAAATTCCTAAATATGGTAGAAGTAGTATTGAGAGGAGGCGACCGATAGCTGAGGTCATTTGCGTTATAGGGGATGAACAGGAAAGGATGAAGGGTGGAGAGAAACTCGGCGTCAGTATTAGCCTACTCTTAACGAAAGACGCCAAGTGGTCCGCAGCTTAACGTACCATCCGACGGACGGCGTACTCACTCAAAGTGCCCTCCACAAAGCACCTCAAGTAGGGATTGAGGCACCTCTGTAAAATATTCAACACCGCCGGGATTTGAACCCGAGCCCTCTGGGTGGGAAGCCAGTACGATAGCCACCGCACTAATCCCGATCCCCTCCTAAATATGTACTATAACTAAGTAGTGAAATATAAATTTCTTTAGGTTAAGAAACTGGCTCCCTTACCCTAATGTCCGAATTCCACATGCTGTTGGTTCTAGTATTAGTTATGCCTTGCTGTCATACCGTATCATATCGACCTTGCTGTTGATTTTTTTATGCTCCCAGGAGTATTTTTCTTTATAGATTATTAATATGGAAAAATTATTTTAATCAATCGAAAGCTTCATTATTTGTTTCCTCCATAGAGACATGAAGTAGTCTAAGCATGGACCCAGGGCACCATAAACTTGCATAAAGTCATAATTTTTAGGATGGTAATATCTACAAATATCCTATAATTTCTGAAATATATCAGAAATAATTTTACCTGAAATTTCAGGCAAGAAAAAATGGTTAGAAAAACCTGCATGAGAAGTAACCCACGATGTCTTCCATCTCTACATAATTCTAGGTAAGTACTATCTAGTGTTGATGTTGAAATACCTAGGTACTTGAATTGACGACCGAGTTTCTTCATCCGACCAGTCTCATTTTCATGCAAAATGCATGAAAATGCATTACTTCTTATTTTTTTAAATTCGTGTCGCACAGATGGCAAAGTTTGCTTTAAACATTCATGCATCGGGAATTAAGTACAGTTTTTTATTTTATTCCTAAACGCAAAATTTTAGCCCACAAGAAAACGCGCATGTGAAAAAAATATCCGGAATTGATAATCGGGGAGTGACGAATAGACCCAAGGTATTCCCGCTTTACCTGTGGGAGTCGTCTAGAAGATTTATTGCCCCCTAAAGCCGGGAAAATTTTGCCACATATGTAACCAATGGAACGTGCGAGTATGACTTCACAGATGACGTTAGCTCCTGAAAACAAAGTCATTTCAGCATTCTCGTGCCACAGTTCAGTCCTAGAGAGTCAATTTAGTTAGGCTACGAGAAGGTATGAGGGTCATCAGAGAGAGAGAGAGACAAGAGACCTTGACTTACGCAAGCGAGGTACCTACCTCGCGTGATAGAATAGCAAACATCATTTGAACGTGAGGAAGTTAATGGGAAGTGCGGCAGTGGAAGGTTATGTCGCAGCTCCTCTCCCAAGCTGCAGTGAACAGTGACGTTTTACGAGCAGCGTTCACCTAAAGAGATGATCAAGTCTGGCGAGGGAAATATAGCAAATGCAGTGATTTCAAGACGTGTGAGCATTCCAGGCTAAAATCTACGGTTAAAACTTGGTCGTGAATTTCAATGCTAACGTCATTTATGGTACTTCTTTTCAGAAAATGAAGAGGCTATGAAGAGAATCATTAAATAATGCACTGGAAGGGTAAAGAAGATAGATCCAAAAATATTTTACCCTAATTCTTTAATTTATGAGAGATGAGGTGCTAGAGGATGGTAAAAATAACTGGGAAAAATTCATGGAATTAGAATGCTTGTTAAACAATTAACCAATAAGCTAAAAGTCTAAAATTTCACAGGACGGAATAAATATCATATGATTCTTTTCACAAACTCTAATGACGTAAAATAAGGTCGATAAGCCAAAAGGACCTAAATAATCGATACGATGTCGAAGAGTACCAGGACTAGTCATTAGTGCAAAAACCAAGTTACAAAACTTAAGAAACCGTCGACCACATTTCGTGAAGGCTATATTTTATGCAATAAAAATGCTTCCATATCTGAGTCAATATTTCCTAATGTTACATCAATGTATGCACAACGGATATAAAGCAAACATATTTGCAAACGTTGACACGAACAGCGAAGTGGTACGTATGCAAAGATGCACCTCATTTATAACTTTCCATACGTACAGAATGTATGGAATACCGGAGGAATGCCACTAAAATATAAACAGTATTTGAACCGAGAGAGAATATAGCATGAAAAATTCTGCTGGTATTGAATTCCAGGATGTTGAGCCCATAAGGCTGCAAAATCTCTTTCAAAATTCCTCGCGATTCCGCGTTGAGCGTATTTCAACGTTGGGTCACATTTATGATACAAGACACGTACGATGTCGAAGCGGCAGGCTTGTTCGATTTTCATCGAATAAAAAGGTCACCTAAAGTGCGAGGAACAGGAGGGGAAGAGTCGAATTCTCCCCTCCAAACCGATGCAGAGGTGGAAGACCGTGCCTTAATCAACCCATTTTTACTCCGACTTAGGCGCCGTCAAACCGTAAATAATTACACAGCAGGAATAATTGAGGTCGGGAGGTTTGAGAGCAGTCTGGTGACAGCCTTTTGCCCAAGGAGTTACGCCACGAGGGAGGTACATTGTCTCGTCCAAAGCACATCCAAGCTGAACGCGCTAGTCTCTTATTAGGCATAATCAGGACGCCTACATTTTCAGTGGACTTCCTCCGACGTCCAATGCAGGACGAGGTTGATCAGCGGCCTTGCAGAGTTGCATCTGCATATAAGTAGCTTCGTCCAATCCTGTAGAATGGCATGAGGGGGGACGCCTCAAGAATTCAGGCAAGAAAATGGAATGTATAACAACGAAACGTTTTCGGTAAATAGTTTGACTCTTTATACGTATTTAATATGTTGGTCCTGCAAGGATAAACTGATAGACCCACTGAAACTTAAAAATAGAGACGAAGATTATTTCATGATATGTTCATGAATATGGATGACTGAAGAGAAAAATTATTGTAATAAATATATTTAGATATTTAATTAATATTATGTATTTGAGGTAATATATAAGATACCCTCAATTATACGTAGAATAGACTTTAGAATAAAAAAAGAAAAAAATCCCGCTTCAATCGCTTTCAAGTGATAGCATATTTATGAAAATCACGGCAAACATTCATGGACTACGAATCTTATGTCAAACACAATTAGTTTTTCTCTACCATTTACACTCTTTAAATTAAATTCATAACTACTGTCAATTAATGACCGAGTTACGGTTAGCGCAGGAATGTTAACGGCATCATAAAATATAACATTAACAAGTTTATCTAATCCGTAGAACAACCAAATAACATTGAGATCAGTGTAAGTTAGCAGAAGTCATAGCCACAGTTTGACTTAGTCAATGATATATCCTGGAATGAATCAAAGAATTTTTCTCAAATTGCCTAGCGTTAGGTTCATCGTATCGGTCTTAAGCATTTTTCTGACAAAATAATATGTATTTAATCCGCAAAGAAAAGTTAAATGAAACCTCTCAAAAAAGGTATTTTTTAAAATGGTAAACTATAAAAGGAAAAACTGATCAATTTTAGTGCACTACCATCTAAAGGGATATTTTCAATTACTAAATGATTGAAGCTCACAAAATTCTGAGTACAAATTTAGATTTTTATATTATATTGGGCGTTAAAGTCGAGAAAATTATGATTTAGTTAAAAAATGTGTTGATTACTCATCAGCTTTGATGGCCGTAATTTGGAATGGTCGTCATGAAAATTTAACACCATTTAGTTGCCACTAAAAATATGATCCCCGCGGGTAATGTGCTTCTGAAAACTTTCCAGTTAAAAAAAAACTCTACTTGATAAACATTTGCTATCTCAAAAACTTTTCGTGAAGGTCCCTCTTTTGAACTTCCAAACAAATTTTCAAAAGGACGAAATTCCAAAGTCATGTAATCCTGATGAAAATATTTGAAAGGTCTCACCAATTAACCAGCTGCCCACTCCCAAACGATTCGTCTAGGCCTTCAATTTTAGACAAATGAATCCTGATTTTCCACACGCATCCCTCTTTCACCATTACCTTTTGTTCCTTCCGCCCTTGGAGAATCCGTTTCCGTTCTCCACCCGGACCCCTCCCCCCCACCAAAAACCCAAGCCATCCCCACCCTGTCACTCCTCCGGCCTTTTTTCTTTCATTTTTTCTCCTCCTCACGTCGTCTCTCCCTTAAATCTTCCTCCGGGGACTCCTCCGCTCTCATTCCTCTCGGTGCCGTATCTCGCTCTCAGAATGAATCTGAGCTCTTGTTTTCATAAGCAATCTCCTTTTCTCATTAAGGTCCTTCCCGGGCACTCGTAATATTTCTGCTTTTTAATCTTTAACCCGCCCTTTTAATGTCTCCCTTTCCCTCGGCATCGTCCCCCCCGACTCTTCGCCGGATGAGCGTCCTTAAACTTTTTCCACTTCAGCGGACTCCTCGTGACCCACCCGAAGAACGTTCCTTCACCCGACGTACTCGAACGTCGTCATTTTTATCTCTCGTCCTCCTCATTTCATCTCGCTTTGTTTTTAATTTCTCCCCAAGTGTTACTAGGAAGTCCTTTGGGCACATTTTTGCAGAAGAATGCGTTATTTTCGGTACTTTGAGGACAGACATCTTACGTTCTTTTCAGGGGACCCACCGAATTGAATGAAAGCGAGCCAATCTATTTAGTTTTCATCACCGATTTAATGCTGTTTTTATCATATTGAAATTTGGCCTATGCTATTAAATTTTAATCTGGATCGCAGGTAATTGTTGGGAGATGCCATGAATATCTCATTCAGTAGTTAAAAGGTGGCATTTCAGATGATCCTACGCATCATGACGTTTATGCGAAAATTGTCAGTGACACATGAAATATGCGCTATTAAATGATTTATTTGATAATTTCAAATGATATATATATATATATAATGTATAAAACTTAGCACTAGTGGACACAGACAAAAACACAGAAACACACAGAAAAGAGACTCACTATTTTTCGAATTTTCGGTGGTCGTGACCACCTTTAACAAGGAAGAGAGGGACAGAACAGTTCTGTCCCTCTCTGTGAGTCCCTTTTATGTGTGTCTCTGTGTTTTTGTCTGTGTCCACTAGTGCTAAGTGTCATACATTATTATTCACGTCCGTGAGACTTTCAAAAAGTGTTATATATATATATATATATATATATATATATATATATATATATATATATATATATATATATATATATATATATATGAGTATATATATATATATATATATACTAATATATATATATGAGTATATATATATATATATATATATATATATATATGAGTATATATATATATATATATATATACTCATATATATATATGAGTATATATATATATATATATATATATATATACTCATATATACAACAGATATAAGAAACGGATAATAGGAAAAGATATAAGAAACAGATATAAGGAAAAGGGATAGGAACACACGTAAAGGACGAAGACAATAGAGGTGGTGAAGGCGGAATCGAACGGATCACAAAGGTAAAAATATTTCCTTGACCGGGACTCGAACCTCGGATCTTTCCACTTGCCGGGCGGATGCTCTTAACCACTTGAGCTATCGAGGAAAAGTAATTTACCCTGAGATCCGTGGGTCTAATATGTCGCCAAGCGCCCCGATTCTTTAGCCAAGAGATGGCGTCAGGGGCCTATCCCTATTCCTATCCCTTTTCCTCTTATGTATTGTCTATTTCTCCTTTGGTGGGTGAAACAGCCCCCTATATATATATATATATATATATATATATATATATATATATATATATATATATATATATAGGTATATATATATCTGTATGTATAAATATGTATATATATATATATATGTATATATAACCATTGTATTAATTTACTAATTTTCCTAGGAATCCTAATCACGATTAAATGAATGGAACAGTTCTCATTTCTTCATTAAAACATATCTTTATGTACACCTTTGCATATTTACGGATGATTATATTCTATATAGTCAAAATTATACATTAACGAAATAGCTGGAAAAATTCCAAAGGAAATAAATAATGTTAAAGGACTAAAAGTGCGAATAGAGGATTAGAGGTATGTTGGTTACAATATTACATTATATTTTTCGACATCCCAATATTATATCAGCCTATCAAAAGCCCTTACCAATATATATATATATATATAATACGAGGGTCATCCGGAAAGTAGTACCCGTTCGTGCCGCATGAAGTGCTGACGACGCGAGTAGCCGCTGGACGAGGTCAGATAGCTTCAGTGGCTTGTCTGCCTTCTCTGAGCCAAGTTGCGTGACGCTAGCATTGCCTGTGTTGTTTCTGTGATTGTTTACAATGTTTAAAAAAATTGAGAACGCCGCCAGTTGTGAAGTGAGGGCAGTGATTAAATTCCTCAATGCAAGAAACGTTCGCCCATGTGATATTCATCGCCAATTAAAGGAGGTGTATGGAGACAATGTAATGGACGAGTCGTCTGTTCGGCGGTGGTGTCGCAACTTCAACATGGGGAGGGGGAACACACACGACGATGAGCGTTCGGAGAGACCGTCTGTCATTACAGACCAACTGGTGTGCTCAGTTGACGAATTCGTGAGGAACGATCGGCGCGTCACAATTGATGACATCTGTGAGCATTTTCCCAATGTTTCTCGAACAATTGTTCATGAAATTGTTAAACACCATCTGCATTATGCAAAAATTTGTGCAAGATGGGTCCCTCGCGTATCTCAATGAGCTGGCGGCGAAGGACTATGCAGCAGGAATACAGAAACTTGTCACACGTTATGACAAATGCCTTAATTTGCTTGGAGATTATGTTGAGAAGTAGTTTAAAGTATCCTCTTTCAAATAAAATTTTTTATGTTTGTTAATATTTACTTTTGTGTCTTTATTTCACGAACGGGTACTACTTTCCGGATGACCCTCGTAATATTACCCTATATATATATATATATATATATATATATATATATATATATATATATATATATATATATATATATATATATATATATATATATATATATATATATATATATATATATATATATATATATATATATATATATATATATATATATATATATATATATATATCCAAATATTATATTACCCCTAAAAAACCTACATTAACCGGTAGATTACCTAATAATAATATCAGCCTATACTGTAGGAAATTAATGAAAAACACAGAATATCAAACTTTACAAATATAAATTTCTATCGTTAAAAAGGTCCCAATGCGTTCATGGACCAAAGTATTTCAATGAAAATAATTCTCTTTCTCGATTTTTATTCAAGCAAACTCATGTTCCCTCCTTTTTGAAGCCAATAATAGCAAATAAGCCATTGAATCTTTTCTCATAGAACATTAGAAAAATTATAAGTATAATGGTGAAACTTATCTGAAAATGCAAATTTTGCTAAGAACACACCCATCTCTTGCAATCAATTCTCGTAAACCAACGTGTGATGACGTAAAACACGAAGGGAGTTGACATTGAAGTAGCCACTATATTGAATATACATAGCATGATACTGGGATGTGTGATGACGTAAAACACGAAGGGAGTTGACATTGAAGTAGCCACTATATTGAATATACATAGCATGATACTGGGTGGTGAGACACAAAGGTTGAGAAGAATCTGGGTTCTTAACTATAAAAAAGATCCATTCTCCTTTTATCGGATATGCTCCAGCCGGAGAGCTTACTCCACTCTGGAGATTCAGCTCCTCGCTCCTTTATTTCCATGCTCGGATCTCATCTACCAACACCTCAAATCTGCTCGACGGGTAACCAAACTTTCCTTCCATGCTAGATCCTAATCCGCATTCAAGATTCTACAGGGCTAGTTCCAGAGATAACGTCAAAGTTTCTAGGTCAAGAAGCAGAAAGTTGAAATAGGTACACCATTAATCCCTTATAATGCCAACTTTTCACCTGCAATCATTGGAGATTCCGTGAGCTGGAGAGGTGACCGCTTAAGCTACCATTCTTGTCAACAAATGAGAAAGGATATTTAATTTCGGTCTCTCATGTCATTCGGCTTAGCAGTAAGCAATATTAAAACCCGAAGCTTAAACAATGGGTTAAAGAAATTTCTGTTTTCTATTTCAAATAAATTTGGTAAATGGAGAAAATATCAAAAAAACAACTATAACTAATGGCGAATTACCACTTGAACCTTAGAGCAAAGGTCATCAGAATTGTCAACCTAATTTTATTGCTTAACGTAATATGATCCACACAGTAATATTATTTAAAAGGCCCAATACAAATATCTAAAACAATTCTAAAACAGGTTTTAAAACTTTCATTCATCACCATTATAAACTATTACGGATAATATCGGACATACTTTGGATTATCGAACCAGTGCTGTACGATAGCATTTATCTACTCCCCAATATACCCCGTTACTTGTTTATCGTGTCATTCTTTAATATTTCTTTCGCGGCACCAATATCATTGTCTCGTAATTAATCTATTGACCTCCTGTATTTTTTTCATTTATGTCAACTTTCAACTATGGATGCACCCGATTATTTTCCACCATCCATAATAAGTTATTCCTTCTCGTGCTCTTATTAGTACGCGTTTCAGTGATTTTTTATTCAAACTTATTTCATTTTAATCATTTAATCAATCATTTTTATATTTTAATTATTACGTAATCTAGCATGTAATAGATTGTATAAAAAGTACTGCGGGAAAATTCGGAAAAATATATGTTTTTATTTCTAATATGGCTACAGAACCTCAAAATTCTTCATCGTACATCATTTGAGCGTTCACACACATATACCAGCGCCTTTTTCACAACTTGAAGGCTCCCTAGTCGGTGGATTCCGGAAGGTCCATGAGGGTACGCGTGCAACCTTCTTTGACGGTACTTAGGGTTCCTTGGCGGTGTCTTTTTAAGAAGGATTTCACTTATGGGAAAAGGGAATAGACCCTGATGCCAATTTGGGACTGTAAGGGGGTTTGGGAATCATAACGTTGCGTTGCAGAAGGTCTTCTTCGCAAGCAGACACTCGACTCTGTTCTTCGTTGTCTGGCAAGACCTTTGAGACTCGTTTAGCGCAGATCTTTCGGCTCTTCAATTTTTCAATTATAATGACGGGCAGTTCATACTTATCAATAACATTATGGTAGAATTTGAGTAATGCGCATCCATAACCGACGGCTTGAATTAAGCACTTCACGCACACGTCAAGAATAAATTGTTGCCGATACTTTTTATGCAAACCTTTAATATTTTAATGTTCCTTTCGACTAAATTTCACAACTAGATGTTACAAAATACATATTTCTTACAAATTCTTCCTTTTATCGTTGCTTTACTATTTTCGTTTTTGAAAATTACTTACTATTTTCATAATTACATTTCATATTTTTTACTGTAAAATCGTCATCTCATTTTATAATTTTTTTCTCCTTACTTTTGCAGTTGCATTCTTTTGCTCATTTAGTGTTATATCAATCAATTATTGGTGTATAATTGTTTTCTGTTCCAATTTTGCACTATCCTCTTCCTATAAATACCCTTGTTTTCGTATACACGTATATCATGTTGAATACCTTACAGGATTAATAGTTCAAAAAATTTAATATTAAGTGTAGAAGTTAATCTTTTAAAATAGTTCGATGAGAATTGGAGGGCGTGGAAAATATTGAAGATATTGGGAAATTCTTTATGTCTTTAAGAAAAGTTTTTACGAGAAGGAGATTAGATGTTGTAACCGAAGTTGAATTTGCACAACGGCGAGAGTAGGGATAATCAGCAAAGGGCTTAACGTAAGTATGACCGAAGATTTTAATACGGATGAAGTCTATCTATTGCTCAAAATCTGTTGAGTAAAGTTTGATGAAGTTAGATTGGAGGTTGATGAGATTTGGGTAAGAAGCATGGATTAGTAAGCAAAAGAAAGCGAAAGAAAAACGGAGATGTGTTAAATATGGTGGGGTAAAAAGGAAATGTGGGAGGAAAGTCGGAAGAGATTGTAAAACTAGAAGGGTGTTTGGACACGCGCATATATATATATATATATATATATATATATATATATATATATATATATATATATATATATATATATATATATATATATATATATATATATATATATATATATATATATATATATATATATATATATATATATATATATATATATATATATACATATATATATAAACAAACGAGGGTGGTTCAATAAGTACCCATGTTATAAATGAAGAAACCATTTTTTTCAAAAAAAATTATTTTTTATTTTTCAACGTAGTCCCCTTTTAAAAATATACACTTCTACCAGCCATTTTTTAACCCCTCCAAAAAATAGGATAGGTCAAACTCTCAAAAATACGCCTCTTTCTCGACGATAACTTCCTCGTTTGAGCTAATTTTTTTTCCGGCTAGCCATTTCTTTATGTAAAGGAATAAGTAAAAGTCGCAGGGAGCCAAAACAGGTGAATACGGGGGTTGTGGCAATAATTCATAACGTAGTTCATGCAGTTTTCGAAGTTGACAGCCGGATCAGCTTGTTGTCCACCGTGAGCAACCGCGGCACCCATGGGGCCGGCAATTTTTTCATCGTCAACTAATAATGTAAAACATTGATTGCCGTTCCGGTCGACAGACCTACGGCCTCTGCTACTTCGTTCACTTTCCTTCAGCGAGAATCATGGCGTGGACTTTTTGAATGATTTCCTCAGTAACCACGTCTGCCGGGCGTCCGGGTTGCTCCTCATCAAACAGATGTTCGCCCACTTTTAAATTCGTTGAACCAAAATCTAACTGTGGTCATATATGGCGAAGTGTCCTTATAAACAGCATCCAACTTTGCTTTTATCTCCTCGCATTTCTTTCAATCCAAAAAACAAAAAGCGAATTACCGAACGATACTGCTCTTTTTCCATCTCAGCGAAAATCATGAAACACGTCTTACTTGAATGGCTGCCAAATCCAAACTAACCTTTAAATCAATCTAAAATTTGTTTCACCGTCGTTTGATAGATGGCAACACACGATGATAGCACACACTTTCCTCAGGACTGCTCTTTGTCGTCAAACACGGGTACTTATTGAACCCCCCTCATGTGTGTGTGTACATACATATATATATATATATATATATACTCATATATATACTCATATATACAGAAACAGATATATGGAAAAGGGATAGGAACACATATAAAGGACGAACACAATGAAGGTGGGGAAGGCGGATTCGAACGGATCACAAGAGTAAAAAAATTTCCGTGTCCCACCTTTATTGTGTTCGTCCTTTATATGTGTTCCTATCCCTTTTCCTTATATCTGTTTCTGTATATATGAGTATTTATTCGCCGTTTGGCGGGATTTCGTGTTTGAATGTGTATATATATATATACATATATATACATATATATATATATATATATATATATATATACATATATATATATATACACATATACATATATATATATATATATATATATATATATATATATATATATATATACATATATATATATATATACACATATATATATATATATATACACACATATATATATATATATATATATATATATATATATATATATATATATATATATATATATACACACACATTTATACATACTACTAGACTAGACGGGAAGTTGCACAAGGGACATAATCATTTTGGATGATATGATGGGGTAAAATATATTGAATATACCAAAGCAATATGCCAGGGGTTAAGAATTGAAGGGGTTATTTAAATTTTTACCATACAAAGACCAAAGCAGCATTCATGTTATAGCCTCATGCTATAAGTGTTAGGTAAATGAGACAATCTTTTGGAACGTTAGTGAGCGAATACTCCGCAAAAGGAGGCGTATGTTATCTTCGTTGCCCACCTTCTCCGACTACAAGGTAATGCCCAAAGGGTGATTATTGAGAATGCATCACCAACTGGACGGGGGCTATTTGAGAGATGGTAGCATTCACTCCACGGCCTAATGCAGGTAAGCTATTGCAAAATTCATGGCCTGTGAGGCAACTTGCAACGGATGAGATGGAATCCGACGTAAACTGTCGCTATTTACGGCTGAACATACGCTCATAGCATTGTCAGCCCAGTGTCATTTTTTAATTGAGCTAATAACTCATCATAATGCTTACAAATGAATTGTTGCTAGAATATTTATTTTTGAGAAAATAGAAAAATGTTTATAATTAAAAATATCAATTACTCATTACGGGGAAAGGAATGACACTTGATTACTGGATTACATGGAAGTATGAAATCGATGCATAAAAACTTGAGTAGAAAAATAATTTCCATTAAGCAGATTCATTGGCTTTCCATGGTAAATGGTAGAATTGATGAATGCATTATTAAAACCATAGATGAATATAGAATGAACGACACATGAAACTTTTGAGTCTCTTTCTTCCAAGCAAGCGACCTAAAATAAATGAAGTGAAATATCTGATACATAGACAGTGAAAATAGTTTCTAATATTTTCTCTGCTGTTGTGTTCTTCGAACCAAAAAATTACCAATGACTTCGAATAAATAGAAAAGAGACTTCATTATAATATTTGATCAATTGAAAATATGTGCCTCAGAAAAATTTTACTATTTGGTAATACATTACAGACATAATGCCAGCCAACGATTAAAACAAATAAAAACCTCTTTCAATTAAGAAACCTTCCGTTTTTTAATCAGAGAGCGAGAGAGAAGAAATGAAAATTATTATCTGCCAATAATATACGCGCACGAGGTATATGATCTCGGAGTTATGCGTCTATCAAGAGCTAAACACTACCGAGACCCGGGGAAGAATCAATTTCAAATCTCATATTCCTCAGGGAAGACTCCTTGATTTTAACCTTGACATCCCTAAAGATTCCCATTCCCATTTCTTTCCTTCGGGACCGAATACGACAGCAGCATTCTGCGAAAGAAACAAAACCGCCTTCGCAAAGCACTCTTCAGGGCGAAAATTGTTTTCACGCTACGTGTTCCAGCCATCCCTTTCCCTCACACGCCGTATTTCCCTTGGTCGTAAAACTTCCCCCGTCACTCCCTCGCCCCTTCCCCTCCATCTTTTCCTCACCCCTCCCTTCCCCCTCACGCCCTGATTCCTCCCTGTACCCCTTCGCCCTTCCCCTTCCCTATCGTTCACTCTCCCACCACCAAAAACCCGACAACACCAACTCCTCCCCCCTCCAAACCCCTCCCCTGTCGTCCTCTCCTCCGCCCCCTAAGTCTGAACTCCACCGTTTTTCTCCGCGGTCGACGATCTATCTTTAAAGCAGTTTTTTCTTCATTTCAAGCCCTAGTTTTCCCATCCATTCCGGTGGGGGTAAATAAAACATAAAGTCCTGTATAATTCAGGCGGCGTGGGGGGAAGAAGGAAGGGAAGTGGGAGGGAAAGAGTGAAAAAGGGAGAGAGAGAGATGGGTGGAGAAGGGAGACCACCGAGAAGAATGGGGAGAGAGAGTGAGTGGGAAGAAGCTATATGTGCACCACTGTTGTTGTGTGCGTCTGCATGCTTTCGTGGGGTGTGTGCGTGGCGGCCTTCCGGGGGCGCTTCTGGCGGCCGCAGGTGGTAGGGCCGGGGTGAGCCTCGCTCTGGGGAATCGGGCGGGCGTGTGGACTCGGGGAAGGGTGGGGGGAGGGAAATGACGACGTTGAAGGCCAAGGAGGAGGGAGCGAGAGAGAAAGAGAGGGGAAAGGCCAAAGGGAGAGGAGAAATGGGAGGAGTTGGAGGAGTGCAGGAGAAAGTGGAGAACAAAGGACCCGGAGCAGAGATGGAGGTAGAGGGGGAGTTGGTGTGTGGGTATGACTTTAAATCGCCAGTACGCCCGTGCATTGTTCAGTGGCGCCCGATGCCTGCGCGGTCCTTTTGACGCATTTTTTTCTCTCTTCCGCCCCCCTGCGGTTGTTGGGTAGGTCATTTTCGGCACTTTCCGGGGATGGAAAGTATCGTAACGCGAGTTTACGGGGGAATGAGTCAAAATAGGGGAGTCAGGAGGAGAAGGAGCGCGTGGGAGTTTCCCCCTGGCCTCGTCGGTTTTTAAGCTCGGGCTCATAGGTCTCCACGGCGTTAATCGTCTAAATGGATGGGAGGTATGGCGGCATCGTGAAGGGATATCGGTGCCCTTCCCAATGGGGTGAACAGTACGGCGTAAAATAATTCGGGCGTTGAAAATAATCGAGCCCCGAGAACATGCCGGGGAGAAAAATTCAAATATTCTCACACCGAAAACATTTTAATGGTTGAGTATGATGTATTAAACAATTAATGACCATCAAGTGTTTTTGCCGTTCTTTAAATTGCTTTTAAATGATTGTATTCACTATGTGGATTAAAAACAAAGTTTTCATGCCACACTTTTACAACAAATATTGAACAATATTTGGAGGATTCAGGAATAAATGTTTATTAATCAAATTTAGCTTCTCAACCAGTTTTCAGAGGAATGAGTGAAAATTTTTAATATCTCATGCATTGACCAATCTATAATTCAGTAAGTATATTAAGTGAAGTTAAAGGCTTCATTATAAAATTCAAATACACCCAAGGCACTAATTAACATAGCTCTTTGATGAAGGAATGGTTATCATTATATTTGTATTTTAAATAGAGTACTTATTCAATCAAACCCCAGAATGATAGATAGACAACTAGACCATCAAAAATACAATATTTTTGAAATGTTTTCACAGGTATATTCATGCGTGATTTATGGGTAAAATACATCATTTTCTCACCATGCAAAAGATTTTCTTGTGAACAAAATTAGTCATCATAAATAATATAGAAATAAACTGTAGTAGGTTTTCATATTGAATAATAAAAATTAATTAAATTTGATGCTTCTCATTCATCGTTATATACAGCTTTAATTCTAATATTTAATATGCAAAAAACAGAGATATAGTTTGTTTTGTAGCCACAACTATGTGGTGTAAATCAAAAAGCGTATTCTAAGACGGAAGATAAGTACTAAAATCTAATGACAAATCTAAAATATAAATGAAGAAAACTTCACTATGCTGGGTTAAGAGAGTTAGAATAATGGTGGAAATCTATTCAAAATGAGACGTGAGAGAACAATGCATGATAATGAGTCCTCTACCTCCGAAAAAATACATCGCTAAGGTAATCAGATGGAGAATATAATGAAATGGATAACGCTTGGAATTAAAATCAGAGGAATAGGAGTAGACAAAATGGAAGAGGGTCTCTGTTTGAAAGAGATCGAGACATATATATGGGCAAAGGGAAGGAGAACTGAGTGAATAATACTCTCCGAAAGTTTGAAACTTGAGCTAGCTTTATAGTGAGCCAAGTGCTGAAAATAAGACGCATAGCTCCGTGTGTTGAGGCTTCCCGTGACTCTTGCTGAAGTACTTGGGTTTTTTATGAAGCAGTATTCATGTTAGGCCATGAGCGCTCAAGGTGGATGGAGGAGAGGAGTTTTATTCACAACACCTCTCTACGGTAACTGAGTATTTAATGCAATATTTTCTTTGTAATTAAAGGCTTTATATTTAAAAGATTCATGAAGTTATAAGACGTCATTCTTGCATTTTTTTTCAAATTTTTCAGATGAAATACTAGCATTTGCGATTAAAAAACTAAAGTTAAAAAACTGAAGAAAATTTCATTGATCATTACCTACCAACTATCAGAATTACAATTATGGCGATAGAGCTGTCATGTGTGAAATTGCTACGCATGTCATAATATAGGATTTCTGTGGTCAAAAAAAACAACTAATACCGGCATGTCTCTCACGTACTCAATAGGAACCAAAACATTCTAATATATTTGAAAAAATATATACTTTATGCTGCGATAACTTACACCAATTTCCTTATTTTGTGTAGTTTAAACCTAAAGTAAAATCAATACCGTCTGTAAACCAGTGAAACATTTATAAATTATTGAAAAACTTTGTCTTATAAGTTTTGTTTTTATGCTCGCTAAAATATATGTAAAATGAGAGTGATGTCGTACCAGTAGTTTTCCTTATGTCACAAAATTTTCTGCAGCTCAATCTATAGTTTCTCATACGTAGTTCCGGGGTTCCTAATCTTAGAAAAGTCTCAAATCAAGGTAAGCTTTTTGAGCTCTCTTTCGCGGAAGAAAATCATAACATCATCATCGGAAGACGTTACATCTCGGAGAGAGAAAAGTACACAGCAGGCACGGAGACCCGATGTCTTCAATGTAAACTATCAGGACTGCAGAAACATACGCTTGAATCAAATTGCCAACAACAGATAGGCTATAGAAAACGAAAGAATGAGAAGTAAAATATGTGGTGAGGGCAGTGGATTAGCCGTGTGAAGCCTTACGGCATCTCAGAATGAATTTCTGAATGGGAGCACGGGAAAGATGAGTGGATGGTTGGGGAGGGGGGGAAGGGTTGAATGTGATGGCTGAGGGCGTAATGAGAGTGAAAGGGATGTAAAAAGTGGATAGTGGGTACAGCGTGGTGGAGGTAGTGTTGTAAAAAATAACAGGATGGACCCGTGAGGGAAGGAAGAGAGGAGCGTGAAAGACATTGGAGTTGGAGGGAAATATGTATAAATGTATGTTTTGGCGGAAATATATCGAGCCATTAGCCGCCCGTGGGAGAATATCTTCTTTGTGTAACTGTCACTTAAATGGCTGAGGTAATAATGGACAAAATTTCAAGGACCATGGATGTAATAGCGTTTGCATTAACATAAACTCTCCATCCCTGAAGTGTGGCTGAGGGCCTGAGTTCGCCAGTGGTTCTCGCGGACGATCAATTCCTAAGAGTCCATGGAAAAAGTAAGCGAGTTTATCATTAAAATTCATTCGAGGAATCGCTTTAATTTATTTTTCTTTATATTTGTTTTTTTCTTGTCCAAAACGTTTTCTGAAGCACATATTCTAATCCCGTTTCTTAATGCTAGAAGAACGAAAGAATCATTTGAAAAGTAAATAACATCTCGTACATCCCGACGATTGTCAATCAAAGTAGGTTAAATAAATCACCGGGTAATTGATTACATTAGAAACGGAAGAAATATCTCTGGTGTCATTAATTTTATGAGAAATAAAATTAACTCTGTTAGCAATAACATTCATAATATAGCATGAGACATGATTCCAACATGATTCAAGACAAAACTGCGGATATTTTCCGGTATAACTTCTACCCTACAATATATGTATGGATAAGCTTCAAGGAATGCACTGTTAAAATAATGATAAGGCAATTAAGGTTTATTTGAGGAATTGACAAAAAATTCGAACAAAAACATATTTTCTACAAAATTAGCAGATGAAGCTTTCATATTAGACATATTTATTCTTGTTTAAATTTTAGTAACTTAGCCCTAAATACATATTCTCCATTAAAGCTGGTTAAAGCTGAAGGCCTGCGTTTATATAGGCTACGTTGATAGGCGATCTGCGTCAAGCTGTAATTTGAGTTGATCCTTTTCATCCTGTTACAACGAGACAATGGTAGAAGCCCCTGATGGGGAATATAATTTTAATTTCTCTAAAAGAACTCCATTATTCCACGATAAAAGCTTACTGAGGGCCATTCTTCCGTGTCAGCGGCAGTTAAAGAGGGGAAGCTTTGGTCGGTGGCTTCTATTGTACTAGTAGAAATATGATTGGAATAATCCGTGAGAGCCGCTTTTGAAACCATATATCTACTCAGTACTCTACGTGGGAAATGCATCATGGCCTAAGTTGGGACTTTACACGGATTGCTAACACCGTTCTAGTTGGATAACGAAGCAAATTACAATATGGATATATGGCTAAATTTACCAAGCACGGGTGTCTCTGTGCTAGATAAAGCATAAAAACCTTTTTTAAGAGAACCTAATTCCGTCTTCTGGACCCTGCCTATTGCCCTCGCACTACAGATAGAAACATTTCGTACTAGTCTAGGCGTAAATTTCATGATCACAGAAGGTATTAATTCGGGTTCTCAATAAAAATTCGGTCCCAATTACTCGCGATATGTTTCCTGATTTCATACAGCAGGGTAATTTAAATGAATTTAAGAAAATCAGGATATTGCTTAGTGTGCCTGGCGACGAATGAGAATAACCTTAGGGGCCTTCAACACCGTTTGGGGTTACCGGAGAGTTCATCTACATCTACATCTACATAATACCCCGCAAGCCGCCGCAAGGGCGTGTGGCGGGGGGTGTTAGGTCACCAACCGTAAAAAGGAAAAATACCACATGCAAAAAAACAACACGGAAAATTACACCCACAGCAGCGCACACACTCATGCAAAAATCCCTTCATCCAATACTCATGCAAACACATATACCGCAAAACAACTAAAAAACTGCACCCCATGATGCAGCACGAAAGCCATCCTACAACACGGAAGCCAGGACACAACAAGCAAGAAATTGAAACACCACATGAAAATGCACCACGAAACACTCTACCCCCAAAGAGTCTCTAAAAGGCAGGGAATGCGACCCAACGTTGCAGGTAGCAGGAATTTGCCCCCGCGGAGAGGGACGAGGGATTGAAAGGGAAACTTAAAAACAGATGAACAGAACATGAATGAGGTCATTCGGAAAGAATGGGTTATTATAGCAAAACACATGAGGTTGGTGGAAGAGCATGCATTTAAATACAATTAATCGTTCCGGATTTAAGAGCTGATAATGCTTTTAGATACCATTATTCATTGAAGTGAGAATTCTGGTTACTAGAAGTATTTTTGTTGGGCCATTAATCTTAGAATAGATGGGCCCAACCTCCGTATTTCCAAACTAAGATTCAGTTTAAGGATTTGGTTGATTAAGTAGGACACTGCAGGCATTTTATTATTAGGTCGACGCCGCCGTTACACCCGCATGAATATTCTCTGCATCATTACTTTATTTCATAGTTCCTATCTTTGTTCCCTATAACATCAGTTCGTAGACGATTTGCTGCTGGAGGCGAAAATTTCATTCCACTCATCATGAGAAACATTATGACTAAGATCCAAACGCAGGTTAAAAGTAATTGAAATGGTTCTCTTCCTAATCATTGAAAAACTCTATCAATAAATCCAATTAATTTTAATAAATAAAACACTGCATGCGTAAATATTGACTTCGCTCATATTGGTGAAAGCAGAAACTTCGCTATTCCACACAGAATTTTTTTATTACAACCTAGGTTTCGTTACAGTGTAACATCTTCAGTTCTATTTAAGATGAAGATGTTAAGCTGTAACGAAACCTAGGTCGTAATAAAAAAATTCAATGTGGAAAAGTAAAGTACCTTTTTTTCATCATGAAGGATTTCCACCATGTTACACCTGAAACTGTCATTCGCCCATATTGTTCACCTTTTTCTCAATTTCCCTGGAGTTTATTAAAAACCAGAAATATCTAAATAAAACAACATTTAGCGGCTAAAGGATATTGAACTAATGAGACACAGCTGATATATAGAAGGGTACCTCTCTCTGTGAAAATCCTGAATATAGTGCAAATATTTGTTCTAGAGCGTTTGAGCGTGTCGCACAAACAGGTTGAATAGGAGCGCTCCTAGGACAGGATTGTATTCATAAAATACTCCTCGGCTTCAGCTTAACGAGGATAAACCTATGGTACTGGTTGCAGTGAGATCCATTACTACCGATAGTTGAAACTGTTATGCACCATACGTCGCACGGCGTCCTGGTTAATATGAAGGAATAATATATGCCTAGTTAAGGTAAGGCTAACCATGGCAATGTCGAGGTTCGGTTGTTTACCCCGGGTGGTGGAATCACGATCAAATTCGCGGGTCGTTCACGGCCAATCGCATGAAGCCTCACTTCATAGAGTTAATTGCGAGCACTTCAATGAAATTCCTCCGCTTCGATAACAACTCACAGCAATGGCGTGAATTCCATGAAACTTACTGGCGATCATTACACACGGTCGGGTTCACGCTTTAAGGGCCGCGTTGCCTTTTTAGAGGTTTCCCCCCACGATTCCTCCTCTTGGAATTTTTTTTCGGGAAATCCGGGGGTGAGAGAGAGAGAAATGGAGAGGTGAAAAAAACCAAAGAGTGGTTCATTATGCTTCAAGGGTGGGAGGAGAGAAGGTTACCCTTTGTTTTCTTTCTTGTTTTTTTTTTAAATATGTGCTCGCCTGTGAGAGTGAACGGGGTGGCAGGAGGGAGCGAAGGTTTTGGGGTGGATGGATTCGGAGATTTAACGGTTGCACTGCCATAAAACGGCCCTGCAGCAGGCCATTCACAGGCCTGCTCCATTGTGTTCCCATTGTACCCCGCAAACAGGACCCCACCTTCCTCCCGTCCCCATTCACGTCTCTCCGATTTACCCCCTTCGCTAAGGACCACACCCGACCCGCTGTACATCACCCATATTCGGCCTCACTCCCAATGCATCACCTACACTCTTCAAAACTTCGTTTTTATCCCGACCAGGCTCATTTGTTCACGATCTAGTTACTACGAAGTCAATCACAAACTAAAAATCGTAGAGCATTGAAATTGATTGATTTGCCTGCAAGAATACAATTAATCAGTTATGATTTTTTATCAGGAAGTAATATTTTCGCACAGCAAATTTTTCACTTCGATTGGGAGGGGAAAATATATATATATATATATATATATATATATATATATATATATATTCAAACACGAAATCCCGCCAAACGGCGAATAAATACTCATATACTACCTTGATCAAAAAGTTCCCGGAATAACCACCGTGTGGCGCTCCCATCGTTCCGATTTGAGTTCTGTTTTTTTTGTTAAATTGGTACATCTGTTGTTGATATTCCCTTTAAATCTTAGTGTCATAACTTGACATTTGCAAAAGTTACGTAGCCAAGAGTACATCTATCTCTGTGTGTGTTGGCGATTTTTTACTATTGCAGAAATGGATTTAAATTTGCAACAACGAACTTGTATTAAATTTTGCGTAAAAAACGGATTTAGTGGCGCACGGACGTTGGAAATGTTGGAAAAGTGTTTCGGCAACGATTCTCTAAAAAAACGGTCGTTTACCAGTGGCACGAGCGGTTCAGAAGTGGTCGTGAGTCAATCGAAGATGATGAACGCAGTGGCAGACCATCGACATCGAAAGTCGGTGAAAAAATTGATAAAGTAAAAGAAATGTTGGTCAATAACCGCAAATTAACCATCAGAGAAATAGCGGAGGACTTGAACATTGCCTATGGATCCGCCCAAGACATTGTGGTTAATGATTTGGGTTTCCGTCGTGTAGCAGCAAAGTTGGTTCCAAAAGACCTCAATTTCATGCAAAAAAGAGACCGTGTTGACGTCGCAAAAGACATGATTTGCGAGGCTGAATCCGATCCCACATTCATCAAAAGGATCATTACTGGAGACGAGACGTGGGTTTATGAGTACGACACGCAATCCAGACATCAGGCAAGTGAATGGCGTTCACCAAATGAGCCGAGACCAAAAAAACCACGTCGTTTTCAGTCAAAAAAGAAGGCAATACTGACGGTTTTCATGGATTACAACGGTGTAGTGCATCATGAATTTTTGCCAGAAGGCCAGACAGTAAACAAAGAGTATTATTTGGGCGTTGTGAGACGTTTGCGTGAAGCAATTCGCCGAAAGAGACCAGAAATGTGGGCAGAAAACTCGTGGATTTTGTACCATGATAACGCACCGTCGCACAGTGCTATCATTATTCGTAATTTTTTGACGAAAAATGCAACAAATACTATCCAACAGCCACCGAATTCACCTGATTTGGCTCCCTGTGACTTCTTTCTGTTCAATCGAGTTAAAAAACCATTACGGGGAACGCGTTTTAGCAGCCGAGAGGAAGTAATGGAAAAATCGCAGGAAGCACTGATGGACATACCGAAAACCGAATATAAAAAATGTTTCGAGGATTGGATCAAGCGCTGGCATAAGTGTGTTGCAGTCGATGGGGATTACTTTGAAGGGGACAATATAGATTTAGATGAATAAACTTGTATTTTTAATTTTCTGAATAAATTCCGGGAACTTTTTGATCAAGGTAGTATACAGAAACAGATATATGGAAAAGGGATAGGAACACATGTAAAAAACGAACACAATAGAGGTGGGGAAGGCGGAATCGAACGGATCACAAGAGTAAAAAATTTCCTTGACCGGGACTCGAACCTCGGATCTTTCCACTTGCCGGGCGGATGCTCTTAACCAATTTGGCCAATGTGGCTCATCTCTTTCTTCTGGCTATGCGTGCCACGAAACGCACTGTTCTTTTCCTGTATGATGTTGTATGAATTCTAAACCATTGCCTTTTCCTCTTTTGTGTGGAGTATTTCTCCTTTGGTGGGTGAAACAGCCCCCTGACGCCATCTCTTGGCTAAAGAATCGGGGCGCTTGGCGACATATTAGACCCACGGATCTCAGGGTAAATTACGTTTCCTCGATAGCTCAAGTGGTTAAGAGCATCCGCCCAGCAAGTGGAAAGATCCGAGGTTCGAGTCCCGGTCAAGGAAATATTTTTACTCTTGTGATCCGTTCGATTCCGCCTTCCCCACTTCTATTGTGTTCGTCCTTTATATGTGTTCCTATCCCTTTTCCATATATCTGTTTCTGTATATATGAGTATATATATATATACACACACACACACATATATATATATATATATATATATATATATATATATATATATATATATATATATATATATATATATATATATATATATATATATATATATATATACACTTTTTGAAAGTCTCACGGACGTGAATAATTATGTATAACACTTAGCACTAGTGGACACAGACAAAAATACAGAAACACACAAAAAAGGGACTCACTATTTTTCGAATTTTCGGTGGTCGTGACCACCTTTATCAAGGAAGAGAGGGGCAGAACTCTTTCTGTTTCTGTGTTTTTGTCAGTGTCCACTATTGCTAAGTGTTAAACATTTTATATATATATATACATACATACATATATATATATATATATATATATATATATATATATATATATATATATATATATTTATATATATATATATATATATATATATATATATATATATATATATATAAACTGTACCATTACTAAAGCGTTGATCTAGAGGAATGAACAAGAAGATATTCTTGGGCTTCAATCAAAATAAATACAGCTTAATGACTGCATTGCTGACTATGATTCTGATTTAACTAATTTTACCATAACAATCCAATATTAACTACCAATAATAATACAGTTGAGCTATATCTTTCTTCAGTCTTCGCCATCGGGGTATGAAGAGCCCCGATGGAGGATAAGAGACAATTTTTTAGACATTAGCAGCCAAATTTTTTTTTTTTGCTGTTCAACGTGTGGAAATTTTTAACTGCTTATGTTGGTAAACGGGGGGGGGGAGTGTGTAAATTAATTCAGCTAGTGCAAAAAGATACCTAGGCGTTATCCTCGTAAATATATTTCTCAAATTTTCTCGTGCTTATTTCACATGCTGATGTAGAGCGTAGTTTAGTAGTGATTCCCTAAAAACAAATTTAATACTTCGACTCAAAGTCTAAAACTTTGACTGGTCTTCTCTTTCGAGCCACATTACACTCGTAATTAAAATCCTTATATTTGTTAATTTTCACTACGCATTTTTAATATTGCATTAAAAGTCTACATCGAATATTGTATTTCCTCATAATGCATAATAACAACATATTAAAAATATTCCAAAGATATTTAACACCGTTATTACGTTTGTTATTAATTAATAGATACAACTTACACTTATTTATTTTATTGAGCTAGCAAATGTTTAATGGTATCTGGTTATTATGATAAGAAAAAAAATTTTTAACAAAGCAGGATGAGAATTAAATCAAGAAAATGTACGCTACACATGAAACTATTTACTGTCATTATAATGCAGATAAAATGCAGTCCCTCTCAGTTCATACACATTAAGGATTATAAAGTTATAACCAAATCGTAAAAAAATTACCAAAGATGAAGGAATACTTTGATACTACGTGGAAACAAAAATAATTTTGTTTTGACTTATACGTTTTTGAGTACCAGGTATCGACCTCTCCATTAGATTCCGGGACGTTTTTCGTGTAAACCCAGGTGGTATCGAAGTATAATTTGTGTTTCAATTTAATACGAATAGATTTCACACAGTTACGCCTCAAACAACGAATTTCACTACTTTGACAGCTATGAAAATTATACATGCATTATACTCATATGATTAACTGAGATAGCACAGCTTCTCGACTGAATTCATCGTTTCAAGAGTTCCGCACATCAAAAGGTGTTGCTTGAAGTTTGTGTAGCCTGTCATAATTTTTGGAGAGGTGATAAACGGAGAATATGTATGAGGTAGATGAGAAGAGAATCAAGCGTAAAGTTTGGGAGACATTCAATGATGTAACCTAATCGCCTCTATGCTGCATTTGGTAAAATCATAAAGGAAAAGGTGAGATAACTAAGTTCACGTATCAGAATTACCGAGATTTTACAAAGTAAAAGGGAAAAAAAATGAAAATATCTGCTTTTAAGGATAAAGAGAAGAACGCATAGTTTTCACGAACCCTTCCACTACAAAGAGGCAACAACTCTCCTCTCGTTCTCTGAGTATTACAATCCTTTCATTTCAATTCCCCACTCTCATACCTTTCAGGCCCTGCTTTACTTTCCGTATTCCGACCCCACTTAGCAGCCTCCCAATCCTTGGGTAACCGCCTCGTTTGAATACTTCAGTTCGTCATGGCGCCGGACTCTCCGCCAATGGAAGCCCTCCTTGAAACTACAGCTTTCACCATTAGCAAACACAACAATCCTGAATGCCTCATCTGCTGCGTAAATATCGCCCTAGCGTGTGCCCAGGTGCTTCAACAACGAAAGCGATACTCGCTCTCCTCTACGCTTGGATAGCATCGTAAAAATACTTGCGATTTTTGAGGTGAGAATATACCTTTTGAGTATCAGCCCGGTAAAAGTAGGACACTTTCTATAGTTACAAATTACTAACAGTACTCCCAATATTACATAACGTATTAAGGATAGCATAATAGATGACAATTAAAGCCGATATGTTACTGACTGCTTAAAGAGGGGTATTGCTGCATTGATAAATGAAATGATGAAACTCGGTGGCTGAATTATGATTTTGCAACCTTTAATAAATATTCAATGGCGAAAAAAATCATATAAATCAATAATATATAACACGTGTCATTATATTCGAGATGATTTCTAACGATTGACATACATTTCTACAAATTACTACTTCAATATGATATGCTTAATAGGTAACATTGCTATCACCAAGATTTATCAGTCGATCATTGTAGACTTTTATTAGCACCAAAGATACGGCAAAGCTACTCTTTTCCCGCCCTACCCATAACTAAAAACAGTAAAACTCTGCATTACAATAAATCAATTTTTAATTTAAAAAATTTGTACTTCCAACATTCTTTAATTAGGTTCCTCATATTTTTTATATTCCGAAAACCACCTTCCTTACTCTGTATTCTAGTATAAGTTAATATTTCAACATTCTCTAACATGTGTACTGCCAGTCAATAAGCAATTCATGCATATGCAAATTATATCTTCTTTCAATCTCATCCAGCAACATCTCCTTCCCCATATTTATGCCAGAATATTTAAACATTCTCTTTTCTTATCCACATTAGTAAATAATGCAGCATAGTATGCCAGAAAGAATATTAACTATAGAAAAATGCCTAATTTAATAGCAAAATAAATAAAAATGCGTGTTCATTCCTAAAATATGATAGACAATCATTTAGAATTATTATTACTATAAGCTGATAACCGGTTAGGGCAGGTTTTGGGTGGACACCACAACAAAATAAATAGTTTGTAATTCCTCGCAAAACACAATCCAGAATCCTACTTTACATCAGGTCCCTCTTCATCTCCGAGTAACCTTTCATCTCTTCCAACATCCCTACTCTGTTTATTCCCTTTCCTCGTTTGCCTAACATTCTCCCCTCTATTACAGTTTTCTACATCCCACTGCCGTCCAATACGCCCATCATCCATTTTTTCTGTCTCCTTAGGATTTCTACCAACAAACCCCTCTCTTCGCCCACCATACCAAGAACTTCCTCGTTCGTTTTCTTCTCTGTCCATTTCACCTTCTCCATTCTTCTCCACACCCACATTTCAAAAGCCTCCAATCTACGTCTATCCTCCTGCTTCAATGACCACGTTACCGCACCGTACATAGCTACGCTCCATATCAAAGTTTTTACTAGTCTTTTCTTAATATCCTTACTCAACGTCCCTCTCATCAACTCCCTCCTCCTTGTAAAAGCCTCTTTGCCTAGCGCAATTCTTCTCCTCACGTCCCTACTACTTTAACCGTGTTGGTCCAAAACATTACCGAGATTCGTAAACTGTTCTACCTGCTCTAGTTTTTGCCCTCCTATACTAATGTTAAGCTTAGCCTTTTTCTTTATAGAAAATGGCATAACCTTTGTTTTATTGATATTGATTCTCATTCCATACCTGTCACACTGAATTTCCAAATCACTAAGCAATGCTTGCAGCCCCTTGGCTGACTGACAAACTAAAGATTGGTCATCAGCAAACCTAACTGATTTTACGAATTCCCCGCCAACTTTCATTCATACCTCCAGTTCTTCCCATGCCTCTTTAATCATTTCCTCTGCATACAGGTTGAACAGCAACGGTGATAATGGGCAACCCTGCCTTACACCCCTTCCTAACACTGCCCATCCGAACTCCTCGTTTCCCACCGGCACCCGAGCAGTCTGAGACATGTACATGTTGCGGATTAGCCTCCTTTCCCTCCAATCTATTTCTATTTTCTGCAATATACTCATTAGTTTTTCCCAATTCACTCTATCAAACGCTTTTTCGAAATCTACGAAACAGGCAAATACCTCCTGGTTTTATTCTGTATTCGTCTCGATTAGTTATCTCATTACTGCAATGGCATCACGCGCACCTCTCCCCTTCATAACCCAAACCGTTCATCCCCTGAGTAATCATTTGCCCTACTGTGTATCCTTTTGTTGATGATCCTGAGGAAACTTTAGCTCCTAGACATCAAACTTTTTGTTCAATATTTAATAAATTTTATCAATGGTTTATTTTCAATGGAATAATTAGCATTTGAAGCATGCTAATGAAAAATATCCACGATAAGTCAGTTAAGAATATTCAAACTATTAAATTTTAACTTATCTTTTTACTATTTATTCATATCCATCTATTTTGGGTGACTAGAACTCCATAATTTTACCAATTAACCGTGAATACATGAGATTGAAAAAGCTATGTGCAAAGAGTTGCGTTGATAATAGGAGATGTTCTATCATGCTTTATGAATTATAATAATTTAATGCTAATTTTCAATTATGCTGAATAAACTCAAACTAAAATATAGTAGTTTCCACAATTAAAAATATTTTTAGAGGAATTTTCACTCTTAAACTTGACAAGTTAAAAGAGTGGACGTTTTCCAAAGCTGAATTTGAGACGATTATCTGCTAAACGGTGCTGCTAAGGTTAGCCATGGAAACGACGGATTGGAGTGTGGTGATCCTCTGGAAGAGTGAAAACTCTCCATTACCCAAATTTCAACTGTCCTATCCACCGAAGCGTATGTCATTAAGTAGAAATGCCGAAGGAAAATTCAAGCATTAGGAGAGCGGAATCCTACCTTTTAAATATAGTCCTGCAAAACTTAACGTTAATGTCAATGTTTTCTCAATTATGTTCCATGCAAGTTTAAGACTGAAGAATATTTTTTTAATAAATAAAATACTGGCAGTACAATAACAAATTCCATGTGCACTTGTTTTTTATTCATTGCATTTCATAAACTGACAATTAAAACACAAAAAACAAAATGCATTTTATCTTAGCCTCCGAAAGACTCCAAGTTACATAAATATATAAAGAACAATAGTGCAACACGAAATAGGTTTATATAATAGCCCTGGAGTCTACATAGGTAAAAGTAGAATTGATCGGTTGAATTGACTGTGAAACATATCATTTATAGCAATTAATATAATTATTTTAGGACATTAGGTCTCCGTCAAATAAGTGAAATTTTAGAACAAATTAATCGGTTCAGAAAACGTATTGTCCCACAGTAATCGTAAAAATAAGCTCATATGCCATTTGGATATAAAAGGCAAAATAGGAGTAAGTTCTCATATTTCCAAAGAGCCGACCATCCACTTAATCCTCCCTATATATTTTCAATAATTAACGTAAAATGAGTTACAGATGTAACTAGAGCAAAATATTTAGCAGGCAAATAATATTTATTCGATGTCTCCAGGAATGCAGTACTGACCACACAGTATTAGTGAAACGAGATGAAGCTTTTCATATGAGAACACTGATTAAGACATGATTCTGAGGACCTTTGTAACTAAGGAAAATGGATTTAAAAAAAGCTAGATATTAAACGATTCCCAAATGAAATGATATGACCCTGAGAAGTATACCAATAACAGGACCAAAACCAGGTGATAAACAAGGAAATAGTGAAATGAAGGAGTTAAAATAATGCTCCTTGAGAGAACCAAAAGAGGATAAGGAGAACCAGAAGAAGCGTGATTACCATGAAAAAGAATGATTGGAAACAAATTACCACAAAAAAACGAAAAAAGGAATAAAAATGCCATACGAGCTTAAATCAATTTTTAATTTGGTATATTCTTAAATGTACACATATTGTTTTTACAAATTTTAAGAAAGAAGTGGCAAGTGAATGATTGAATAAGATTTCACCTAAAACAATATATTCAAGAATTAATGGAATCAGTACTAAATGAAGGTGGGAAGTAGTTGACTTTATGTTAACATATCTTAGTATTGATGAGTAAGAACTTTCATTGCTAATAAAATGGCTGATAAAAAATCAGATAACTTTGAAATTTAATGTTTGAGAAATTATTTCAAGCAAAGGAATTAGTAAGAGCAAAAATATTTTTATTTAGGTGTCAAAATAATTACTCATTTAAGAAAATCTCCTCAGCTGTTAACACTACAGGAATACTAAATATTAAATTCTGTGCTCGTATCTTCCCAATTTATAGTTTAGAATAATATATGCCTTCTACAAAAACCAAAAAAAAATATAATAACTAAGGAGGACTAGATATATTTGCAGATATGGTAAACAGAGTAAGACATTAATTTATATTTCCTTGCATCATAAAACATTCTATGTACGTATTCCACAGGTAACAGACTAAATGCGTGGGATAAAAAAGATCGCAGTAAAAATACTAGGACTATTATTAGATGTACTCCGCTTTTCAAACGATGTACTTAGCAGTTAACTCTGAAAATCAGGCGGGATTAGAAAGGACGTTGTCAATGGTTGGGGTAGAATTTCCAGGATAAAATGGTAATGTATAAACCAAAAGAGAATTAGGAGATGCCCAGAAGGGATCAAAACGGAAGGACAAGCATATGAATAGGAGGATAATAAAAACGGAATGATCACAATATACTACCTTGATCAAAAATTTCCCGGAATTTATTCAGAAAATTAAAAATACAAGTTTATTCATCTAAATCTATATTGTCCCCTTCAAAGTAATCCCCATCGACTGCAACACACTTATGCCAGCGCTTGATCCAATCCTCGAAACATTTTTTATATTCGGTTTTCGGTATGTCCATCAGTGCTTCCTGCGATTTTTCCATTACTTCCTCTCGGCTGCTAAAACGCGTTCCCCGTAATGGTTTTTTAACTCGATTGAACAGAAAGAAGTCACAGGGAGCCAAATCAGGTGAATTCGGTGGCTGTTGGATGGTATTTGTTGCATTTTTCGTCAAAAAATTACGAATAATGATAACACTGTGCGACGGTGCGTTATCATGGTGCAAAATCCACGAGTTTTCTGCCCACATTTCTGGTCTCTTTCGGCGAATTGCTTCACGCAAACGTCTCATAACGCCCAAATAATACTCTTTGTTTACTGTCTAGCAAAAATTCATGATGCACTACACCGTTGTAATCCATGAAAACCGTCAGCATTGCCTTCTTTTTTGACTGAAAACGACGTGGTTTTTTTGGTCTCGGCTCATTTGGTGAACGCCATTCACTTGCCTGATGTCTGGATTGCGTGTCGTACTCATAAACCCACGTCTCGTCTCCAGTAATGATCCTTTTGATGAATGTGGGATCGGATTCAGCCTCGCAAATCATGTCTTTTGCGACGTCAACACGGTCTCTTTTTTGCATGAAATTGAGGTCTTTTGGCACCAACTTTCTGCTACACGACGGAAACCCAAATCATTAACCACAATGTCTTGGGCGGATCCATAGGCAATGTTCAAGTCCTCCGCTATTTCCCTGATGGTTAATTTGCGGTTATTGACCAACATTTCTTTTACTTTATCAATTTTTTCACCGACTTTCGATGTCGATGGTCTGCCACTGCGTTCATCATCTTCGATTGACTCACGACCACTTCTGAACCGCTCGTGCCACTGGTAAACGACCGTTTTTTTTAGAGAATCGTTGCCGAAACACTTTTCCAACATTTCCAACGTCCGTGCGCCACTAAATCCGTTTTTTACGCAAAATTTAATACAAGTTCGTTGTTGCAAATTTAAATCCATTTCTGCAATTGTAAAAAATCGCCAACACACACAGAGATAGATGTACTCTTGGCTACGTAACTTTTGCAAATGTCAAGTTATGACACTAAGATTTAAAGGGAATATCAACAACAGATGTACCAATTTAACAAAAAAAACAGAACTCAAATCGGAACGATGGGAGCGCCACACGGTGGTTATTCCGGGAACTTTTTGATCAAGGTAGTAGATATTTATTGAGCCAAATTACAAAGGATGAGAGGAGCACAAAAGACATAAAAGTTTGAATCCACCAAGATAAGAAAGCATTCTACATGTATATTAAAACGTCTCACTTTCATTTAAAAAACAAGTTTGAAAATAAGAAAGAAATTTTGAGAAAAATAAATTTGCGTTACAAATAAACCTGAGGAAAAGTGCAAATTTCTTTTCCTCAAAATGATGACCTTCCAATACATCTCACCTAAATCTGTTAAAAGTAAAAAGTTCTTGAAAAATATATGTGTTTGGTTCAAAGTATTGATTTTAAATATGGAATTCAAACATGAAAAAAAGAGAAAAGATCTTAACATTCGAAATATTATTCTAGAAATGATTGCTAAGAAAGTATATTTTAATGGGAAAATAAATGTAAAATTACTTAGAAGAGAAGAAGAAAAGAGAGAACTCTTGATGTCTGGTAAAAAGGAGGACATGACTAATGGAGCATGTACTAATTTACAAGGATTCACACAGTCATGTGGAGGGATGTAGAGGTAAAAGAATTTAAGAACAATAATAAATGGAGCGGCAAAGAAAATGACACAGGAGGCCACATGTGCAGGGAACTAAAGGATAGAGTAAGACACAGATAGACGAACTGGGAATCATCTTCAAACAAACAAACCTAACGGTTGAATATTTGATAGAGAGATAAAGAGTACGAAATGAATAATTCTCTAAGTTTAAATCATAATAGCACATACAATTGCGTTGACGAGAATTATTTAGATATCGATTTAGATATTTAAATTATTACGAGCAAATTTTATTTCCCAACATTGAATAACCTATTCTGTTTGTATATTTAATGCAAAAATATATTGCATATGGAGAAAGTTCAAAGCGCCAGTTCGATCTTAATGCCTAATTTTTGTTTTAGAACTACCTTTGTCATAAAATCAAAAATTTAGACTCAACGAATATAAACTACAGAAAAAAAGGAATTGCATGCTATTACTTAGGGATGATCAAGTTGGATTAAGGAAAGGGAGAGGCACGCGTGATGAGATTGCCGTAATAGGGACACTAATTGAGAGAATTACAGAATGCTATCGCGATGCATTAGCTTGTTTAGTAGATTTCAGAAAGGCGTTTGGTAGAAAAATTAGGGAAAACTAATGAATATACGAAAACTTGTATTGCAGGAAATTGGAATAGACTGAGACAATAGGAGGCTAATCCGCAATCTGTACATGACTCAAATTGCTGAGGTGAAAGTGGAGGACGGAGAAACCAGATGTACAGTGTTAGGAAGAAGACTATAAAGGGTCGTCCATAATCACCTGTGCTGTCCAACGTATATGTGGAGGAAATGATAAAATAGGCGTGAGAAGAACTTGAGATAAGAATAGAAGTCGGCGGGGAGTTTATAAAATCAGGTTAAGCGATGAACATGCTTTAGTTTGTCAATCAATCAAGGGATTTCGCAAGCAATACTGAGTGATTTCACTCAGTATTGCTTTCAAAACCCAAAATCCATCGCTCTCTCACCCACTTTCTCACTCTCTCCCACCAATTCCCTGCTCCTTATGTACTTCCAGCCATGTAGTTTACCTTCTGAAGTGCCAACTATACCCCCACCTTTTATATTGGAAAATGTACCACACCCCTAAATATTAGAATCAATAACCACCAAGCTTCATTAAATATTCTTCCCTGATTGGGATGCTCCTAATCCCAAAAAATGCCTCCGAACATAACTCTCCCTTTGATAAATCCTATAGTGTCTCCATTCTATATTATTTCGATACTTTTAAAAATTCCCCTCCCAACTCTTCCCCTCGCAAACCTTTCCCTCACTTCCCCTTCCAGCCAGCGTCCCCGGCCTCTTCCGCTAAAACCTTCTTCCCAGTTTCTTCCTTCTCTCCCTTGAGAAAGGTATCAGTGCTACCGAAAATTCGGAATACTAATGAAGGTCCTTTTTTGTGCGTTTCTGTGTTTATGTTTTTGTTCGCTAGGGCTATCTTCATATACATTATTGTTAACATCCGTGAGACTTTCACATAAGTTTCATACATGTATACCTATAAATGTACACACATATATATGTGCATATATATATATATATATATATATATATATATATATATATATATATATATATATATATATATATATATATATATATATATATATATATATTTATTTATTTATTTATTTATTTATTTATTTATTTATTTATTTATTTATAAATATATTTACGGTAATTTTTTCCGAGTTGAATGAGTTTACCCAAACCAAATACCATTTAATAGATCGACATAAAAAGTTTCCAAGACAATAAAAAATACATAAACCATATTCAATTGTATAAAATTGCTACATTCCTTCAGGAAAAAAGTACCTCTTTTACTATTAACCATTAGCTGACCACATGGCGTCTCCATTTGAACTTCCTAGAACCTCACTTTTACTTAATGGTGAATTTAAAACACCATTTCGTTCTAAATTGATGTTCCAAATTAGTATTACTTATAATGTGCGATAAGTGCCCTTTCATTTATTGTATTCCGCACATTTGCTGTATTTCATGCCACGAGTAAAATCTACGAAGAGATAAATAGCGGACAATTTCTGTTCATTGAGCCGATATATACGGAAATCTAGGACGACATGACCGTCAGGTAATTGATGGGGGAGCGGTGAATAAAGGGGGTGGAGGTTTGGTGACAGGGTCACGGAATTCAAGGTACGGCCCCTGGCATGGTATGACTGCTGACGGAGCGTGCGCGGGCCGGCGTGTGTGGGCCGCGAGGATTCTCCCACGCTGATTACGAGGTCACCGTCGGCCAAAGGGTCATCAGAAGGGGAGGACGTAGGCAAGCGGAAAGAGGGGCAAGGGGCAAATGATGGAGGAGCCGTGGGGGAGGAGGAAGGGTTGGAGGGGTTCTCGAACGTGGAGTACTCCCGTGGTGGGTGAATGGCAGAGGAGTTGAGAGGGCAGGAAGCATTATTATTTAAACCACTAGCGATGGTGTTTTTTTTTCTTGCAATTAAAGACTGATATTCTATTAGCTATAGCTGGTCGTTGCCAAACTTTTATTACTGAAAGGTTCCCATAGTGATTTTCACGTCAGATTTTAAACGTGATATCTATTTCTTCCCTGTTAATTGACGATTCACCTAAAAATCAATATTTAATGAACAGACTATTGGTTACAAATGAACCTTTACTAGTTATACTTGCTCGTCCTCATAACCCTCACAATATATCCGGGACAATTTTTACGGCAACTTTCCGTGGATTAATTACGCTGGTGAAGAACTACTGAGTCTGAGTTGGTTTTTCGGGAACAAAATATACAGAACTCTCAAATAGCGATATTTCAGTGAAATTTCTTTTTTTCGCAGCTGGAGAGTTATTAAAATTACTTACTTGTCTCTCCAGCTATTAATTACATCTCTATTGATTCAATGAATGCAATCTTACATATGCCGGAGAAATATTTTGGGTAATTTTTGGATATTTTTACCTTTAGCTAACTTAGACCCTTTCACAAGGTAAAAATAACGATTCCACACAAACTAATGGATAATATCAAACTCTTAGCAATTAAATATTTTTGGCATCAAAAAGAAAATTTGCCAGCATGACTTCAAAAGATATGGATAAATGGTACCTCGGTAAATCGATACGTTTCTCAATTATAAACCTACCTTGGTTCTAAATGCGATGTTTTTATTAATATCAGTTATTTATGAATGCGTTATTTGCTTAGAGGAGGCTGAAAAATTGGGTCAATAGCTTCACTCGACTGAGGAAACTACGTATATTTTAGATAATTAGTACCAAAGTAGGAACTAATTGGCTGTTTCCTATTGAAATAAATCCATCTAATCTCACGTTTTGATTATCACATAAACAATAGGGTACGTGGTAAGTGCTTAGGAAAAAGTGCTATATTAATTAACGATTCGTAAAATTAAAGTTATAAAATAATCCTCTCATGCAAAAAGAAACGAGGTTTTATATTACATAATTCGTATCGTTAACTTTTTATACAATTCATTATCAAACCCATACAAACACTTGGAAAATTTCGTGACTGTGAGACTTCAATTGAAAAAATATCAAATGAAAAAAATTTCATGATGTCACCAGATATTTCCAAGCCTTTACAACCCCTATGTCTCATATAAATTTTCTTTTTCAATTCTAAATGAATCACAGCGTCGAAAACGATACACAAAGGTCTCATTTATTTTTATTCATCCCCCGCCTTCATCGTTTTCCCCAAATTGAAATCTCAGGCGTCTAGGACAATCATTATATTTTTTGTTTGCTGCACGGGGGAAAGGGGTGTACGGGAGCGGGAGGAGAAGAGGGAAATACTGAGGAGGATATAAAAGGGGCTTTCATCAACTCACATTCAGCCATTTCCTAGAGGGTGCCGTTTTCCACGATTCATCCCCCACTCTCGTGTGCTTCGCAAGTAAGAAACAAACGAAAGAGACGATTCGTTTTTAATTTTTTTTTTTTGATACGCTTTCGTGATCCCGAAATCGGGTCACGCTTACAATCGACACTGAAAGGTTTTACGCACGTCCTGTTTCGAAAGGACAAACAAGGCCAACAGTCGGCAGTGCACTGAAGAGGTCCGCATGTGCAGGGAAGAGAAGGGAATGGGGGGAGAGAGAGAGAGAAAGAGAGAGAGATAGGGAGGGATGGGGAGTCAGGCGTGTTAAGAGGGCCCTGCCAAATGGCCGCCGACCGCATTTGTTTTGAGTTTCCCGTCACCGCAGGCAGAAACACCGGTGATAGTCTTTATGAAGGTGGATATAAAGCGGAAGGATCCCAGAAAGTGGCGACTTTCCGAACCGGAATAGTCATTAGTGGTGCAATGTAATCGAATTGAAAACTGGGTCGTCACCATTACGGCAATGAGTTGATCAAACGTTGCTAGGCCTTGGCTAGAGCTGGTGCTTGGGCAGCCACAAGCTGGAAATGATTCCGTAAAACGATACTGGAATTTTCTTTAACAGAGTGGTTTTGCCTTTTAAATTTCGTACACCAAAATACTTCTATATCAATATCTCTAGTTATAGCATATGTGCTCCTGATATATAGGAATAAAATATAACTTTGAGGGATAGAAGGAATGATATTAAAGAATTAGGGGAATATACAAAATAATTTTTAAGCCAATATCAGAGTATAAGTAAGGCCAAAATTATATGGCTTATTTATTATTCAATCTAGTAAATACGAAGTTTAAAGAAAAAATTTAATTTTTCACTTTATAACTGGAGGGTAAGGATAAAAACCAAATGGTTTCGGTTTTGGACAATCTTTGCATGGTATTTATGGCAAAAATAGGGTTTGCTAAAAATCACTTGGAAATGGAACAAACTAGGTATAGGGTATTGCTTAAAGAATTGACGAAAAGACGCATGAAGATGTGCTTATATAAGAGCTAACACATAATAATTTTTAGAGAAGGAGCGAAAGTATATTCCGGGGATTCATATTGACAACAGTTATGCAGAGCCAAATACATCGTCACCATTATAACCAAATCAACATTAATTTTTTTCCCTTCTGTGCTATCATTGTCATATAGATACGTAATTCAAATTGATTTGGGGAATTTAGACATCTTTATGTGCATTTTTCAAAGATTTATTTTAATAATGACATATGAAATCATTTTAATTAAAACTTATTACTTAAAAAACGTAGTTTTTTTTATCAAGAGACAAATGCTTACGAATAAAGGGCAGAATATCAAGCTTGTCCCATCCCATAGACTATAACATTGACCTGGTGAAGGGGCTTGTGAGTTCCTATGACCCCTAGAGCTGTGCTGGCGGGAGCAATGATAATTGCTCCATGGGTTCACCCGTTCACATGGCAGATGGCAAAGTTTAGGAGCCAGACAAAAGGAAGTACACGCAGTGTATGCTTCTCAGTGAGGAAGCTGCTAAGGCGTTTGACCACGGTGGGGTGGCAATACAGTGATGTTGTCACGTTAAAAACCCTATTAAGTAAGGCTACGGGAAACCATCTCAATTATTATTCCCAAGAATATAATGAAGAATACTATAGACAATATGAGTCCGGGCAACTTCGGGACTCGGCCCAATCTGCCGCGTGTCGTGCTCTGCATCGTAAGAGGTTAGGTTTCTCTGGCCGTCATCTCACGAGACCATTGCCAAGGATTAGGAAAACCAGCAGCAGAAAAGAAGACGCAGAAGAAGACCGGATTAAAATTTGAACTTGGAATAATAATGTTGAGGAAAAGAAAATTAGAGAATATTAAGCTAAAGATGGAAAGAGGAAATATGGATATCTTAGGTTTATGCTACGTGAGATGGAAGGATTGCGGGGACTACTGGAGTGACAGCTATCCGCGGGGATGAGAGCCAATGAGGGTTTGCCGTAATATTGAACAAAAAGGTAAGAAGAAGCGTATTCAACATAGAATAAGCAACAGATAGTATATTACTAGTAGAGATAAAAGCAGAACCGAAGAACTTTGTAATTGTTTATGTATGCATGCCACCATGAAACCATAAGGAGGAAGAAGTCGAAAGGATATACAATCGGTTAAGAGTAAATAATCCCGTGTATTCCTGAGGGGAAATATTTGATAGCGTAAGGGGTTGGAATGTGACGATGGTGGAAGAAAGAGATGGTGATGAGGTGGGGTAGGTTTATACCTAGGTAAACATTTTATAAGTCATGGTAGGGCGTACTTACGAAAAAATATTGATCGATTGCGAAATGAGTTGAAATTGGTGTAATTAACACCCTTAGTGTAGCAAAATCTAGTACGCGTCGCATGATTGCCGACATGATTGGTCCAAGGGTTAATCAAGCAGTAGCAGCAATTCTGTTTAAATGCTTCTATGGCTTAAGCTATTCCTCACCGATAGTGCAGCTTAAGCAACAACGGTATGCAATATTCATGGGATTCGAAACAGGATTCAGAAACACGGTTCCCCTACTAGCCCCTAAGGCCGGTTGCCGCAAATATGCTGCCCAGTGAAACGATAGGTTTGTCGAAGGTAATAAATAGTTTAAAATGGTCCTTTATAATTTACGTACATTTATTAGCGAGATATCATCTTGCGCTGCTGATGCTGCTGCAAATAAACTCGATCTTGAAGCGAAATATATTCAAATTTACGAAGCATTTATAATTAGGAGTTTCAACACAAATGTAATATCAGTGATAAATAATTCCGATTTCTAACCGTCCAAGTTAATCGATTTTCAAACTAATGTAATTCATGATCAAGTTGAATAAAAAATACTTATTTTTCCTTAATCCAGCAATTTAGCCTCTAATTTTCAGCATACCCATAATTTTTTAAATCATCCGTTATGCCACAAAGAAAAAGAAAGAAAATATTTCTTGTTAATATATTTGCTGTGATTAACCAAAATCCTAAGTTTTATACAAGGAATTATAGATTTCGTCGCTCTATTTAGAACTTAGAAAATTGTTGAAAGTGATCGAATCACAGGTACTGAGTCATAGGCTCTTAGATCAATAGCCTAGTTAAAATTAATAATGCCATTCTCCATCAATACATTGATAAGCAATTTTCCATATGCTCTACGTTGAACTATTTGACGATGAACAAAAAGTTGAAAAATTTCATTCGAAATTTTGAAAATTTGTATTGATTATGTGTTTTAATTAAAAAAATGCAACATCCCTATGATATAAATTACAATATTTTTTTTAGCCAGTGTTAAATAATCTTATATTACTCTGCATCAAAACTAATCTGAAACGATCCCTTTCCATTACTGAATGCTACAGTTACCTTTTCCCAAAAGATTATTATCATTATTAAAACGCACGCGTGCAGATAATCAATGTCAGGTGGCACACAAGTCCCACGCATTACAATCAAACCTGCCGTGGAAAAATAAAATTACATCTCAAATCCAATCAATGTCAAAAAAGATACTAAATAAAATCAGTCAGAAAAAATTATACACTTATAGGAAACTTTCAAACACCTATCTATTACAAAAAAAATAAAATCCCCATCTCATTTACGTCAGTTTCACAACCAACAAGAAAAAAAATCAAAAATAAACTATGATATGATATTTTACACAACGCAAAAATCAAATTATTAAATGCATATTTTACATATTTCCTTAAAAGTATTTACCCTAGTAGGAGAGGGCTCGAATAGTTTTATAGGTTAACTGGTCCAATCTATAATAGTTTTATAGAGAAATGAAATTTTTTGTTTGTTCTTTGTGCTCGGGTTTTGACCTTAAATTTGCGATAATTCCTCACCTATAAAATTTGGATTTCCCGTATCTTTCCTTTGTTCTGTTCAAGCTTTCTCTCCCTTCAGATAGCGGTATTTGCGGAATGCGGATTTTTAGAGCCAATTGGAATCTGATAACAGTGACTGTATGAGAATTAAAGAAGCTTATAGACAGCAATATACACTTTTATTTGGTCAAAAAAAGGTTATTGATTTTCTTGACAGCTGCATTGCTAGTCTTAAACTTATGTTGCATAAAATTATAAGTAATTAATAGCTGAGAAAATGAAAAGTGAGATATTCGTTCTAAACTACGGGGTTAACATTATTATGTAGCCTACCTTTTATGTTAGGTCTTGGATGGAAACAAAGCAAACCAGATATTATAAATATACCTGTAGATCATGGTTTCGTCTAAATGGACTTATAAGCAATATGATAATGTAACGAGCAGTTTCCGCTAGTATTTATTGATTAATTACGAGGGTCATCCGGAAAGTAGTACCCGTTCGTGCCGCATGAAGTGCTGACGACGCGAGTAGCCGCTGGACGAGGTCAGATAGCTTCAGTGGCTTGTCTGCCTTCTCTGAGCCAAGTTGCGTGACGCTAGCATTGCCTGTGTTGTTTCTGTGATTGTTTACAATGTTTAAAAAAATTGAGAACGCCGCCAGTTGTGAAGTGAGGGCAGTGATTAAATTCCTCAATGCAAGAAACGTTCGCCCATGTGATATTCATCGCCAATTAAAGGAGGTGTAGGGAGACAATGTAATGGACGAGTCGTCTGTTCGGCGGTGGTGTCGCAACTTCAACATGGGGAGGGGGAACACACACGACGATGAGCGTTCGGAGAGACCGTCTGTCATTACAGACCAACTGGTGAGCTCAGTTGACGAATTCGTGAGGAACGATCGGCGCGTCACAATTGATGACATCTGTGAGCATTTTCCCAATGTTTCTCGAACAATTGTTCATGAAATTGTTAAACACCATCTGCATTATGCAAAAATTTGTGCAAGATGGGTCCCTCGCGTATCTCAATGAGCTGGCGGCGAAGGACTATGCAGCAGGAATACAGAAACTTGTCACACGTTATGACAAATGCCTTAATTTGCTTGGAGATTATGTTGAGAAGTAGTTTAAAGTATCCTCTTTCAAATAAAATTTTTTATGTTTGTTAATATTTACTTTTGTGTCTTTATTTCACGAACGGGTACTACTTTCCGGATGACCCTCGTACTTAATTAAGTTGGTCACACAATATAATTTAGAAATGCCCACTCTCCTCATGGAAGGTTAAAGCTAACCATATTCATTAATTATTCTCATATTACAGAACTCATGATAGAATAGCGGATTTAATCTCTCAGCAAAATTTGTAACCGATTGCTTCCATAAGTTCTCTACAAAATATATGCGTTCACAAGGCGGTGTTGAAAGGTCAAACTCAAATTAATTTTCGCTCAATCTTCAAAACTTCAGGAACATTGATAATCAAATGCAGACAAGCTGAATGGATCAATCAAGAAATATAAACTTCTACATCACGGAGGTTATATTTTCAAAGGACCCAGAGTTTCTCTAAACTTTATCCATGAAAACATACGAGTTTAAGTGAATCGGATATTACATGAATATACTGACGTTCTGTTGACACACCTCGTAGAAAATTCAGCTAGCTAGTAGGGAAGAGGGCTTAAAGCTTAAGTTCATTTCCGTCATTAAGGGATAGAGTAATTTGGTAGGAGTGGAGTGTTCAGGGAAAGGGAGAAGGGCGAGAATAAACGCGGCGTCGGAATTAGCCTAGTCTTTACGATAAGAGCCAAGAGGGACACAGTTTAACGTCTCATTGGCGACGTGCTCACTTCAACTGCTCTCCGCAAAGCACCACCACTCGGGATGTCACTGAAAGTTTCCTCCACCTTCGGGATTCGAACCCGGGTCTTCGGAGTGAAATTTCGGTATAATAACCACCACATTATTTCGATTAACTGGAAATTCAAACGTTACTCAATTGTTTGAGGATTATTCACACAAATAATATTGCACCACAAAATATATGTGGTTGAATAACACTATTCGATGAAAATAAATTATAGACGTTTCTGGAGCCCTAGTTCACGCAAGAGTATTCGCGTGTCATTCGGCTAGAGATGACGGAGCACTTATGGGCGTTTATTGCATTTAGACATTGAACGTTTGTAAGGCTCTTTTTCCCATTTTTAAGTTTTTATAACCAAGTTCTTACTTGGCCAAAAGCATGTGGCTGAAGCATTATGGAAGTTTATTACATATTTAAGAATATACATAAATAGATAGATACTTAAAGATAATAATGTGTAATAGCCCAGCTTGCTCCTCAAAAGATGCGTCCACAACTTATTGTCACCACCTTTTGTTTACTCCACTGATGCAACGAAATAGATAATATTCTCAACCACATACCATGTTTCACTGTTAAAATAAAACTAGCTAGAGTATAAATTTTTATTATAAAATCCCCTGTTGCAATGTTGAATGTGGAAAATAAGAGAAAAATGCACAGTTGAGGATCTGATAAGCTAAAATTTATACACCTTGGCAATTCACGCGACCACACAAGAAAAAAAAACACGTAGCTCATGAGTGTCCAGTCCACCATCCCGACTCCAAGTTGTCCCAAGGGAGCCGTGAATGGCGGGCTGCTGCGAGAGATCAGTGTCGCACGCTCCAAACCAGAACATCGGATTGGGGACAAAATTAAGCAAAGAGGCTGATCCATTTTGGCAAAGCGTACCGCATATACAAATGAAGAGTTTTAATTCGCATAAATTAACTGTCGATTCAATGCAGTAATAAAATTCCGTTTCGAAAGCGTTGAATTTAAATAAGTGGATTAACTACTTACAAGACTTTTTGGACCATAATATATTCAGAAAACCAGCTAGGGCTCACCTGAAAAGAAAAATACAATTTATTTCAGAGGGTGATATTTTATTAAAAGTTGAAAAAATGTGAATAAATAAATGTGCAAACAAGATACAATTAATATTTGATAATTTCTGTTGATCACATTCCCTAAAGGAAAAGCGATGGAGAATATTTTTAGAATGATCACATAAAAGTTTTCTAAAACACTTCATGGTCACATTTTTTTCTTGCGGATAGGTCTCATTTGCAGACTCAACAGCATATAGCGAGTAAATGTTGAAACTCTCCCATCTAACAGGGCGCGCTACATCACGAGAACCATATCCACTCCATATCATAATAGTTTAACTTACAATAAGGAAATTAGGTCCCTCTCAGAAGGAAGTTTACCACGGCTCCACCGGCAGGTTATTACAAATTATTAGAGAACACACACGTACCGGCAAGTTCAGGGCCAATATTTGACGAATTTTGGCGCCGGATGCAACCGCAAAGTGGTCTGCTGCACTAAGTGAACAATTCCAACCAAGAATTAACTCCGCTTCCCACTCCTTCGCCATCCCTTCACGACGCGCCCCTCGCTCGCAGACCACGCACCCAGACGGAGTTGGAGGCGGGTGATGATGACAGCGGGGGCGGGGGAGTGAGGTGTGGAATAATGCTTTATTTTCGAGGTACTGGAGGGACGGATCGCGTACGGCCATACACGCCTGGAGCATCCTTCGCGAGATCATAATGACCGAGTTGTTAGACTGCGCCCAGGCAACAAAGCGCGGATGGAAGACAATAACAGCCTCGTCCGCGGCACCCTCCCAACGCCCCGCATTCCCCGACGTCGCACCCTCCTCCCACACGCCACCCCCTCCCACGGACCACGCCTGCCCACAACCGTCCCCGCCCTTCCGTGCGCGTGATGCAGCCACCCCACCCGACTCGCCTTCGTCACATCCCCCGCCACACTCTCCACGCCCTCAAAACCGCTCCTCGATCAATATGTCTGTGCACTCACCCATCATGCAATGCCAAATAAGGGGACACGGAGAGGGGGGTTCGGCTGGTGGAAGGTGTAAAGGGAGTGAAAGAATTTAAGGAGATAATATCTGAGATGAAAACATCTGAGGATGTCAGCTTATGAATTCATTTACCAGTCTTCATATGTACACTCGCACGCGCGCGCGAAAAGACACTCAAATAAAACACTCAGACACATGCAAATTAATACATAATATATTAATGTACGCCTGTTTGACTGATTATGAAAGAGTATATAAACTGAAATCAACGCATGCTTTTCTCTCAGATATTATCAGCTTAAATTCGTCCATTCCCTTTACTCCTTTCACCAACCGTATATATATGTGTGTATATATATATATATATATATATATATATATATATAATTTTATATTTATATTTATATATATATACACACATATATACGGTCGGCATATATATGTGTATATGTGTGAGTATATATATATGCAGGTGTATCTTAACCCCCATATATATCCTCTCGGTCTTTCCCCGAGAACGGCATTTCGATGATGACGGTCGTGCAATCGAAATGTCAAAACTACATACGCGAGTGTGTTGTCTTTTTGTTTCTGTTTTAAAATGTTATATCAGTATTTTTATAAGTATATTTGTGCGTCACTGAAGAGCGTTCTCTTTCAAAGAGATATACATAAATGTATAAACCGTAAATACAGTAATCAACCCGAAGGTCGGTTTGGTAGGTGATGGTAGAGTTCGCCCAGTGCTAAGCCCGACGGCGTGTGGAATTCAAACATCAGGGTAGGGGGGCTAGTTCCTTTCTTTGAGCTAGTTATGGCTTCCCAGGAAGATCTGCTACCCGAAATATCACCTAGCCTGGGTGGAGATTCAAGTCCCCAGAGATGTTTTCCCGGGAATCGAACCTTGGTCCTCCAGCCAATAGTCCAGCGCTATACCCCTGGACTACCGCGACCCATATATATATACATATGTAAGCGTATATATATATATATATATATATATATATATATATATATATATATATATATATGTGTGTGTGTGGGTGTGTGTGTGTGTGTGTGTGCGTGTGTGTGTGTGTGTGTGCGTGTGTGTGTGTGTGTGTGTGTGTGTGAGTAGGCATACGTGAACGTGGTAGCCTAGTAAATTGAGCCCTTAGAAAATGATTGAAGGTCCCAGGTTTGATTTCCGAGGACGCCGGTTGGACACCTCAGCTTCATCTAAGCTGTGGGATTTTACGACTAAGAGATCTCCCTGGGAAACCACAGGCGGCGCACGGAAGATCATTGGCCACCTATCCGGATGTGTGAAATTTGCACCACGTTCGGCTTAGTACTATGTTAGATTTATCCTCGCCTATCAAAATCAACTTTCGAGTTATTGCTCAGAATTGACATCCAGAATTGACGCAAAAATCCGGGAATTGCCGCACATTTGACATCAAAGGGCTTTCAAATGACCTGGTCTAAACTAATCAAAAAATACAAACAGCTACCATTACTTCCAGATCACCACCAACAGGACTCTTTCCTTGTAACCCCGTCTATTGATTGCTTCATACATTTACCCCGAGACCAAATTTTTTCCTTGTTTTGTTGAAGGGGGTATGAGCGCAGAAGCGTAAAAATATATTCCTTTTTTATGGGTCTATGTTGTCCTCGAATAATCATTACGCCCTCCTAGTTCGAAGTTCCCTTCAAGATTGTGTGTGCATATGTATACGTATGTATGAATACAGTATATGTATGCGTGTTCGTATGCATAAACAAATAAATATGTATATATAAACACTGGTATAAATTTTTAAAACATAGAAACACAAAGAAAGGGCACTCACAAATGTAGTTTGGACGCTCAGACGGGACGCTCGTCATCTTTCTATGTTTTAAAATACCACATCAGTATTTTTATATATGTATGCGTCGCCGAAGAGGGTTCTATATCAAAGATATGTATACAAATATATACCTAAATACCGATATATACATATATACAGACAAACACACACACACACACATATATATATATATATATATATATATATATATATATATATATATATATATATATATATATATATATATATATATATATATATATATATATACATATATACACATATATATTACATATATATATATGTAATATATATGCTATTTATGGTCAGGAAGGAATTCTTACGGTGATTTCTGTCAGGTTTTGTCGAGTTTAGGGAAGGTATAAATTAGCAGTGGTTAGCCAATATGCCTATCAAAAATCAATCTTAACCGGTTAAATTATGCATGTACTCATCATGATATTCTTTTTTGAATTATTTTATTATTTAGAGAACTTTTGAATTATTGAATTCGCATGTTTATTGTATATTCACCCCCTGATAAACAACCTAGTGGTGGCTAGCCGGGAACCATATATATTCGAATAGAGTCTCCTCTACGGCAAGGTAGTAGGTCATGGGGAGGAATTTGTTTGATTCCTGGTCTATTAGGTTACCGAAAATCTCCGCTATGTATGAGTGTGAATATATATGTATACAGTCCTGTCTGTATATAATCTGTATGCTGAAGTATACTTGCGTGAGTACATATACATATTAATATACACACAAGTATATATAGATATATAAAAATTTAAATGTAGCTTTTTAAACCCTAGAAAAACAAAGAAAGGACACTCATATAAACAACATAGTTGGGTGTCCTTTCTTTGTGTTTCTATCGTTTAAAAACCTACATCTGTGTGTTTATATATTTGCTCTACGCCGAAGAGCGTTCCATTTCAAATATATATATATATATATATATATATATATATATATATATATATATATATATATATATATATATATATATATATATGACTTTTTGAAAGTCTCACGGACGTAAATAATAATGCATAAAACTTAGCACTTGTGGACAGGGACAAAAACACAGAAACACACCAGAAAGAGACTCACTAACTGTCGAATTTTCGGTGGTTAGTGTCTCTTTTTTGTGTTTTTGTCTGTTTCCACCAGTGCTAAGTATTATACATTATATAAATACGAGGGTCATCCGGAAAGTAGTACCCGTTCGTGAAATAAAGACACAAAAGTAAATATTAACAAACATAAAAAATTTTATTTGAAAGAGGATACTTTAAACTACTTCTCAACATAATCTCCAAGCAAATTAAGGCATTTGTCATAACGTGTGACAAGTTTCTGTATTCCTGCTGCATAGTCCTTCGCCGCCAGCTCATTGAGATACGCGAGGGACCCATCTTGCACAAATTTTTGCATAATGCAGATGGTGTTTAACAATTTCATGAACAATTGTTCGAGAAACATTGGGAAAATGCTCACAGATGTCATCAATTGTGACGCGCCGATCGTTCCTCACGAATTCGTCAACTGAGCTCACCAGTTGGTCTGTAATGACAGACGGTCTCTCCGAACGCTCATCGTCGTGTGTGTTCCCCCTCCCCATGTTGAAGTTGCGACACCACCGCCGAACAGACGACTCGTCCATTACATTGTCTCCATACACCTCCTTTAATTGGCGATGAATATCACATGGGCGAACGTTTCTTGCATTGAGGAATTTAATCACCGCCCTCACTTCACAACTGGCGGCGTTCTCAATTTTTTTAAACATTGTAAACAATCACAGAAACAACACAGGCAATGCTAGCGTCACGCAACTTGGCTCAGAGAAGGCAGACAAGCCACTGAAGCTATCTGACCTCGTCCAGCGGCTACTCGCGTCGTCAGCACTTCATGCGGCACGAACGGGTACTACTTTCCGGATGACCCTCGTAAATAAATAAATATATATATATATATATATATATATTTATATATATACCCACACACACATATGTACGCCCAAAGACGTATATGACGTCGGGCGATAGATATATATGAGTGGATATGAATGAGAGGAACGAGAGAAAAGGGTGTGACAAAATCAGATAAAATAGGGTGACCCAAAAAGGTAGAAATGATGATTTCCTCGCGAATCTCGCCTTCGCTTTGTAATTTGATTAACGCAGTTCACGCAAGACGACTCTGAGTGGGAGAGGGATTCCATTGTTCGGGCTTGCGGGAGTGACAGGTGAAATTTTCTTCCACGTTAGAGTGAGAGAAAGGGATTTGAGGGGGGGGGAATCCATCGATAATGTCGTCATGTAATCATTGACTGAGAGTTGGCTCTGGAAAATGTTCCTTTCTCACTGAAACTCGTAGGTCCGCTGTCGCACTGAAGTTACTCTTCTCACCAAAGAGTTTCCAAGGTCGAAATCAGGCAAAAACTCTTCCACCTCCTGGTTTTATGTTCCCTGTCATAGCAAAGAGCCGATAATATACACAGAACTTGCTCGTATTAATGAAACAAACTAATGGAAATAGATCATATATCAGAGGAGCGTTCCAATTTTTTGACAGTTTTGTATAATAAAAAAGATTCCACTTTGAAGTACGTAGTAACCAGACTATACATTTTAAAAACTACTGTTTAAATCATAGTTTACGGGCTTAATGCAGATTTTAACTACACCTAATGATGCGGACATTTTCCGTCACCTACTTTTGCATCAGTTTTATAAAACAACTAATGGTCCTGCGTGGAGTCATTGTTTGCAAAAACTTTGATATTAAACTGAGGAATCAAAACATACATCCGAATCCAACGACTGAAATCCACACTTAATAAGGTAAGGCCACTCAGCTGCAAACCCTGAACTCATTCTACGGCCCTAAAATCAGTTCGATCATATCTCATTACTAAGTATTTTATTGTGCCGTCCTTTAGTTGGTCCTCCACTTCCAATCTGGAAACCTCTTTGGCATGTTTCGCGGATTATTTAATGCTAGTCCTGCCATTACAGAACGTTTTCGATTTAGTGGTATTTTGTGCTTCAATTTTCTCTGTAAGACCATTCAATAACGTTATTTATAGTGCTTTCTAATCCTATAATTACGGCTATAATTTTTCTTTCCTCAGAGAACTTCCTCAATTGAAAAAAACATTTTATGAGAACATCATATGTGTCATCTCGTACCCCTGTCCTGTGTTTTGAAGGATTTGACACAGTCGACAAGTCATCCCTAATAAAAGCTAATTCTCTTGCAACCTAATTGCCGCTCCAATTCCCCTTTTCATTTTTCCTGTTGATATTTCTTTCATTCGTCCATATTTGCATTATCCTTTGATAATTTATTTTATGCTCATAAAAATTTTGCCTTCAAATAAACTCAAAATACCCGGTACCACTATTTCGTATTCTATTTGAATTTTATTTAAATATTTTTTTACATTCATCAATCCGGGGCTTTTCTTCGCTCACCACTCACCTATTTGATCCTTGGCATTAAACTACAGCATTTAATTACAAAGTCACCCATTGTTCTTAAGTTTGATTTTCAAAATGTACATTGGTCTGGGCATTGGATAGCATAATTCACGTCAATCATTTTGAGCACTGCTTTATTGCACGTAGTCGTTTAAATATGTGCTAACGTTGAGAAAATGATATTTCCCTCTTCTATAAAGTCCTATCACACGCAGTGTTACTTACTTCTGCAGGAGGTAACAGGTTACCCATTCTTTAATTTATCTCATTTGCAATTTGTGATTTAATCCCACAATTCATCCCGGGTCTCTGCTGCATTAACTTTACAATTTGCAGCCAAAAAAGCTATAATTCATTTCATTTTTAACCTTCCATTTTAAAACCCTCTGGTTTCAATTCATGTTGTTGACTTTTCCACGTAAGTGATTATTTATTCTGGTGATTGGTCGTATACATATCTTACACCTCCAACCTTTTATTCTCTTTTTTTCCGCCTGAATTTTCTACAGTATGGCAACTTGACTCTCACAGGGCTGATAGATTATGATTTTTTCATCGTCATTCATACCAATTTTGCCAGCATTTGGAATCTTTCTCCACTCAACGCTGTCAGAGGCCTTACCCGATCCCAGAAATACCACATTAAATGGCTGGTCGTTTGTCATGTTCCCTTCCAGTATCCTGAGGTGTTGCGTTACCTCCTAGATAAACTGGTTCATTGCGAAATCGAATTTGTTTTCTAACCTAATAGGCCCAAATTTTCCTTTTATCTGTCATCTATTTATAATACCCAGTATTTTGGACGATGGTGCCGCCAGACTAGAGTCATTATTCTTCGCACATGCCGGACCTCGTTTTCAGCGAGATAATCTATTTACAAAGTTGTGGACGCAAAACTTCAAGCTCACAACTGTATAAGATCAGAGAGTTTCTTGCATGGAAACAATACCAGTAAAAAAAATTAAGATCAATATTTGTTGTCACAGAATAGAGAGTATGCATGCATCATGAGAAATGTTTGAGAGAACCTCGTTTTAGCCTTTCCGAACCTTGAGGGATGGCGTTTCATTCTAACTCTGGTCATTAGGTTACTTTCAGACTACTAAATAAATCTTTAGCATGGAGGTAATCCAAGTTGCCTCCGCAGTTCTCCCCGTTTATGAGAACTTCTATCATCATTTTCCCTTTTAAGTTCAAAATGTTTTCATGCATTTTAATTACACTCACTCTTTGGTTTTAGACTTCTGGTCTTTCGACTCCATTTCTGTTTCCTTTTATTTTTTTTACGCATATACGAGGGTCATCCGGAAAGTAGTACCCGTTCGTGCCGCATGAAGTGCTGACGACGCGAGTAGCCGCTGGACGAGGTCAGATAGCTTCAGTGGCTTGTCTGCCTTCTCTGAGCCAAGTTGCGTGACGCTAGCATTGCCTGTGTTGTTTCTGTGATTGTTTACAATGTTTAAAAAAATTGAGAACGCCGCCAGTTGTGAAGTGAGGGCAGTGATTAAATTCCTCAATGCAAGAAACGTTCGCCCATGTGATATTCATCGCCAATTAAAGGAGGTGTATGGAGACAATGTAATGGACGAGTCGTCTGTTCGGCGGTGGTGTCGCAACTTCAACATGGGGAGGGGGAACACACACGACGATGAGCGTTCGGAGAGACCGTCTGTCATTACAGACCAACTGGTGAGCTCAGTTGACGAATTCGTGAGGAACGATCGGCGCGTCACAATTGATGACATCTGTGAGCATTTTCCCAATGTTTCTCGAACAATTGTTCATGAAATTGTTAAACACCATCTGCATTATGCAAAAATTTGTGCAAGATGGGTCCCTCGCGTATCTCAATGAGCTGGCGGCGAAGGACTATGCAGCAGGAATACAGAAACTTGTCACACGTTATGACAAATGCCTTAATTTGCTTGGAGATTATGTTGAGAAGTAGTTTAAAGTATCCTCTTTCAAATAAAATTTTTTATGTTTGTTAATATTTACTTTTGTGTCTTTATTTCACGAACGGGTACTACTTTCCGGATGACCCTCGTATAAGTGAAAGCTACCAGCTTTCTTCTTCATGTTGTTCCTATCACCCAACTATGGTGACTTCAGAAGACTTGACGCCTAAATTTAAAACCGGAGTGAATAACACCATCGTCTCGGAAAACTGTTAAAACAGGTTGTTACACAATATTTCCTCAACTGTATTCCTCCCCTAGGACACACCCATTCATCCAGGGCACCAATTTATACCAGAAAACCCACTTTCGACGTGAGATATTTTCACATTCCTCATCCGGAATATAAGATTCTTATTTGTTGTGAGTGTGTTGGTGGAGATGTGAGAGGAGCACGTAGGGCTGCAATATCTATTCGAAAGAACATTTTCCTTCATCTCCCGCCCCAAATTCATCCTAGGAAGTATCATTCAAGTAGATAAGACGGATGGGCCATGGTATATGAAGGATAGGAGGAGAGCTAGACACGCTTTTGGAGGGCGGGGATTTGGTGAGGGGACGGAAAAGGTAGGTCGTGCGCAGGTGTGTTGAAATGGTCACATAGGAGTTAGAGATGAGAGATATATATCGATATACAAAGCATGTCCCAAAAGTACGAGTACCGAGACGATTAAATAAAATAAATAGTCATAATTGATACACTCACTCCAAAGTTTCGAAGTAGCACCCTTGTGCGTCCACAAACCGCTGCCAGCGGGTTTTTAACGCCTTGTACGCTTTCTGGAGGGCGGCACCCGAAATGCTGCTCGTAAATTCCCTGGTCACGGCCTATTGTAACGCTTCCACAAAGCCGCGCTGATGTTCTTTCAGCACAAATTTGAGATGGAGGAAGAGGAAAAAGTCTGATGGGGCATTGTTTAAAAATTATGGACCCTAACTCACATGGTCGAGAAGCTCTTGGCAGATCAGCGTGCGAGTTTCCTTTTGTTCGTCCGAGAGCACTCGCGGTACCAACTTCGCACATACCTTTCTCATGCCCATATTTTTGGCAACAACTAAATGCGAATCACTTTCAGGGATTCGAAGTTCATCAGAAACCATGCAAACACTTACCCGGCAATCTCTGTCCAAAAAAGCCGTCACTCATGCAAGATTTTCGTCACTTTTTAAAGTTGAAGGGTGCCCTGAACGTTCAGCGACTTCAACATCTTCTCCACCCTAACAAAACAACCTTTGCTACTCAAACACACCCGATCTCCCATGGCGTTTATCACCATATGCTGCCTTGAGCATTTCATGTGGATCTTTCCCTGTTTTTCTCAGTTCCACGCAAAATTTGATGGCGTATCGCTGTTCCAATAACCAGTTCATGACGGAGCTTAACGAGGGCACGTTATAGAGGTGTCGCAAACGAACGATCCGCACTCCGCAAAGACTGGAAGCCAAATGCCACCAGCCACTATTCTTTCCTGACTCACCTTCTTCGAAATCTGCTAGATAAACCACCGCTCGTCCGTCCATTCGGGAAAACTATTTCACATTACTCTTTGGACAGACCTTGTAAGCCCATACAGAAATCGGAAATCGATCATGATGTGTTTGTATGTATAAATATGTATACATATTGTGCATATATATATTTATGTATATTGTTACATCAAAATTTTCCTTTTGTTGATCATATATACAGTCATTTTTCATATTTGTTTTCACACACGAATCTTTCATGTTTTTGCACATATAAGCCACGAACTTGACTCATTGGAAACTATGTTTTAAATTTCTTCCAAGAATTACTAAGTGACTATTTCTGTTTTTTTTTATAAACTGCTTGGATTTATTTGTGTTTGATCACTATTCACATGGATTAAGGTTGAAAAAAGTTATAATATTTTTTCTACGCAATAAAATATTCTAATTTTATGGAAACTGTACCAAATGTGTGGCAATGCACGCAATTTATTTTAGTATTACTTATTAAATGTAAGAACTGTAATTTTCTATGCAAGACTAATAATTTAAATTTCATATTTAAAGACACAATTACTTCAAACACATTCAACTAATGCTATGGATATTAAATCATATATTTCCAGTGAAATATGAGTAGAGAGAGGGATTGCAAAACATTTTGGCGTATTTCGCATCAGAACTAATATCTGTATGTAATTTTAGTCAACACAACACTGTATTGATCCTTGAATCAATTTGCCCACGCAGCACAAACTATTCAATGGATTAGGTATTTACTCTAGATATCCAATCCATAAGCATCTGTTTAACAAATGCAGAGGAAATTATTATTATTAGTTTAAGTAATACTAGTATTCTACTCTTTAAGCTATAATTTGGACAGATGTAGGCTTAGCCATTGTGAAGCGATACGTTTCCTTACCACTCTTAAATTAAGAAACAAACCTGACACCTGAAACTAAAATAAACCATTATTCAAATTCGCATTATTATTTCCCTCATACCTTCAGTTCAACATTTCAGTTTTTATCCTACACCTTCCATGCTAGCCCTACGGTCCTTCGGCCTTGTGTTCAGTCTAAAACACCGATGCTAGTCAAAATTGCCGGATTCATCATTTATACCTTCTTTCCAGACCATTCTCACTTCTCCACAATCTCGTCTGTCATTTCATCGTTCATTTCTCTCTGCCGAATTCACCTTTTTCATCCATCTCCACACCCGAATTTCAATAGCTTCTTATCTACGTTCACTTGGCTTCAAAAGTTTCTTTGCCGTACAAAACCAAGATTCCTGCAAAGGTTTTGACAAGGGGTTTTTTATTAATTTATATATCTTTATTCAACGTCGTTGCCATCAATTCATTCATTGTGAAAGGTTTTTTGTCTGACGCAATTCTTCCTTTGTTCCAACTACGAGGGTCATCCGGAAAGTAGTACCCGTTCGTGCCGCATGAAGTGCTGACGACGCGAGTAGCCGCTGGACGAGGTCAGATAGCTTCAGTGGCTTGTCTGCCTTCTCTGAGCCAAGTTGCGTGACGCTAGCATTGCCTGTGTTGTTTCTGTGATTGTTTACAATGTTTAAAAAAATTGAGAACGCCGCCAGTTGTGAAGTGAGGGCAGTGATTAAATTCCTCAATGCAAGAAACGTTCGCCCATGTGATATTCATCGCCAATTAAAGGAGGTGTATGGAGACAATGTAATGGACGAGTCGTCTGTTCGGCGGTGGTGTCGCAACTTCAACATGGGGAGGGGGAACACACACGACGATGAGCGTTCGGAGAGACCGTCTGTCATTACAGACCAACTGGTGAGCTCAGTTGACGAATTCGTGAGGAACGATCGGCGCGTCACAATTGATGACATCTGTGAGCATTTTCCCAATGTTTCTCGAACAATTGTTCATGAAATTGTTAAACACCATCTGCATTATGCAAAAATTTGTGCAAGATGGGTCCCTCGCGTATCTCAATGAGCTGGCGGCGAAGGACTATGCAGCAGGAATACAGAAACTTGTCACACGTTATGACAAATGCCTTAATTTGCTTGGAGATTATGTTGAGAAGTAGTTTAAAGTATCCTCTTTCAAATAAAATTTTTTATGTTTGTTAATATTTACTTTTGTGTCTTTATTTCACGAACGGGTACTACTTTCCGGATGACCCTCGTACTTTGACCATTTTGGTCAAAAATACTTCCGAGGCAAGTAACAGATGCAGGTTCTCTACTTTAGCAGTTCATTTTTAATATACTGTATAGCTTCTTTATTTCTCAAACACCGCACGAATTGCTTTTTATATTTATACTCATTCCATACTTTACGTACCGATTTTTCATTGAACTCAGCCTCGCTTGCTACCCTGGCACTGGCAAACTTGCTCAAAAGCAAATCAAACAAATTTTATGAATTCTTCACCGACTTTGTTTCCTATTTCCAGTTGATACCATGCCTTCACATCCATTCCCATAACCATTTTCTCCATATAAACGTAGAAAATTACGAATAATATTGGACGATTCTCTCTGACCTCTCTTTTTAAAACAGCCCATTCCAACTTTCCATCCAATACTCACCCAAATTTCATTGCATTGTGAGGCATGCCAAAGCCCATTTGTTGCATTTATCTCCAATATAAAATGTTAATTTTTTCTACCAAATTTACTCCGCGAATTTACGAATGCTTTCTCAAATCTACGAAACAGACAAATTCATCCCGGCTATATCCGATGTACCTCTTTGTAAGCGACCTCATTACTGCAATGAAATGACGCTTACCTCCCCCACATGTGAACCTAAAGTGAAAATTTCCTAAATAGTGATTTTTTCTACTCTCCATGTTCTTATTGATGATACTGAGCTACTGCTTTAGCGTATGAAATCCAACATATTATTCAACAGCCATCACATATGGCTGACATTCCCTTTTTAGGATGATAACTGTCTCTAATCTCACGATATATTTCCACCAAATTCTCCCCTTATCTATTCTACGAATTGGTCCATTAAAGCTATTTTTCGCTCGTTTTCCTAAATCCTTAAGTAGTCCCGTGAGAATACATCGGGCATACACATATTTTTAATCAATTCCCGAAATTACATTTCTATCTAGCCATTTAATGCACAGAAACCTAAACTATCCTCATCTAAATCATATTCTCTTTCGATACCAAGGCTCGCTGGTCTACTAATTCTGTATTTTTGCTATTTCTGTTGAATATTTTTTATGTTGAACAAAAAATTTTCCTGACTAATCTTTGATTGCTTGCACAAATTTCTTTCAATACTTTTTGTCAGGTCTTTCAAGTTTATGTGTAGCGCAATTATTTCACCCTTTTTTTAGTAATCTTTCCATATCCTCGCATTGAATTTTTCGCAACGTTTAGTTTAGTTCCTTTCAATATATTCGTTTCCCGCGTCAGTTGATCATTCAAGAATATTAGTATTTTTTTCCTTGGCTTTTTTCTAGTCAGCTTGTACATAGCCCAAGATTTATCCCTTTTCTATCTTTATTATGTGTAGTATTGTTTGCAACTTTCGCTGACCATTTTCCATAGGTTGTCATTTTCCTCCATAGTACCCATTTCCATTTCTCCACTTATTATTTTCTCTACAGACATCTGATTCCCCTTTAATGCCTTCCCGGTTTATGTTTATACAGTAAATTCCATTCCATCGATGGTATTTCGTGTTTCATACGTTTAATCGGACATTATGCTACATTGATACCTAAATCCGTATCCACTCCCGGAAAAATAAGCGGATGAATGAAGCCATTTATTATTTTTTGCTCAACCAAAATATAATTTCACTGATATATTTATGACTCCCCGAGCATTTTAATACAAACATAAACTTGCTGTAGTGTTCGAGCCTAGTGTTCGTTCGTTATGACTAATTTATTTCTTCTGGGAAACTGTACTGCTTTATCCAACATGTCATCGCTTGTTCTTAAACCATAGGCCAATTCCTCACTAACATCTATCCGTTCGTCCATCGTAATGTTCTAATCCCCATAGCTATCCAATTGTATTTACCAAACACTCACAGCCATTTTTTCTAATTTATCCCGTCGAATTTTTCATTAATATGATTTAACCTTTAATGGGCCTGGTGGGATGTACCGCAGAACTGAAATATACCCAATCTCATTGGCTCAGCTTCTATTAATAATAATCCATCAGTCACTTTTGGACCAAAATGAACAAAATAGTGGGGAAATAGGAAGATTCTAATAGGTCAAGAAGCTTTTACACGGAGGAGAGCAGTGCTGGCATGGATATTAAGTAAGGAGATTGAGAAAAGAATAGTAAAACTTAAACATGGAGAATGGTTTTGTGCTGTCCAGAAACGTGGTAATTGAATTTGACGAGGGGAATAGACTACAAGGCTTTTGAGATGTTGTCGAGGAGAAAGATGAAAGAGGTGAAATGGACAGAAGGAAAAACAAATGAAGGAGGAATATGAATTTAGGGACAGAGATAGAAAGAAAGTATTTTTGGGGTTTATCCATAAAGGCAGAAAATGTTGATACAGTGCATTTGAATTGGCGATGGATGTTGAAGACTGTAATAGAGGGGAAGACGTTAGGCAAGCAAGGTAGTAGGATGAAAATGAGAAGCATATAGGACGTTATAAAAGAAGTAAAATATCTTCTTGTAAAATCGGACCTTTACATACAACTTGGAGTATCAGGTTTTATTTTATCAGGAAGTACTAAGAAATATAGCGATGCTCAGTGGACGCCAATCTAAAGACACTTTAAAAGACAGAATAGCAATTTTTTATATTGTGAAACAATTTTAAGAAGGTCTACTAAGGGCATTGTATTCAACTGTTCACCAAAATTCTAGGATATTAGACGAGCATGTGGATATCCATTGGATCTTTGAATGAAATGTGTACACTCAATAGATGGATTTATACCAATGGAACCTAGGCAACTATAATGATCCAAAATATTATTGGTTGTTTGGAGCATTAGGATTTAATAAGAGAAACACATAATTTAGATTCGACTACTAGCTCTCCTCCAGAAGCTACACAATCATTAAATTCCGATGTTATCAATGCAACAATCTGAATTTAAAAAGCATACTTAACTCGAACGCACCTAATATGTCTGATTCGTGCTTATATATACATATAAATTTATGCATAAATTTATTTTTTACATTAAAGAATGGTGCCCAGTCACTCTATTTATCATTACTACCCCCAACAACTCCACTTCATCTAATATTCCGACCCTAATGAAGGTTAAAAAACCAAGAATCTTGCACTTACTGGGCTGATGCTCTTAAACACTTGAACTATCGAAAAAACGAAAATTACGCTAAAATATGCGGGAGTTTTATGCGACCAACTGCTCCGATTCTTAGACCAGGAAAAAGTATTTGTGAGCTATTTCACCCACCAAAGACGACATGGTCACAAGTGGAAAGGACAGAATGAAAAGCAATCATACAAAGTTATATACGATAGGAACAGTGCGTTTCATGGTATGCATACCCTGAAGAAGGAAACGCGCCAAATTGCCAGATACAAGTTCGCCATTTGGGAGGTTTTCGGGTTTGAATATAAAGTGGCTTAAAGATCCCTGGTTGCACTTCCAGTCAAAGAAACGTTTTTGCGCTAGTGATCTTTTCGATTCCACCATTCCTAGGATTCCTTTATCCTATCCCTTATTTCCATGTGAAATAAATGGTGTTTTATAAACAAATGTATAAATAAATAAGTATATATAAAAGCACACACACACACAGACATATATATATATATATAAATATATATATATATATATATATATATATATATATATATATATATATATATATATATATATATATATATATATATATATATATATTCAAACACGAAATTTGTGTTCGTCCTTTATATGTGTTCCTATCCCTTTTCCTTATATCTGTTTCTGTATATATGAGTATATATATATATACACCCGAAAAATCGCACACCTTGGGTGGGTTGCTGCAGGTGCCCAGAGGTTTGCCCGGGCCCTCCCGGGTCAGTAGACCAACGCTCAACCTCTGGACTACCGCGACCCATATATAACATATTTATTTAAAAAATTGCATCATACAGTATTATATCTAGATATGCATGTTTATTAAATGCATTATTTAACAGAGTACATAGACATGTGATCTTCCAATATAATATTGAGAGGATTCTAATAAGGAAATAATTTATAATTTCTAGTCAGATATGCCTAGAAAGCGGAAGGAGGGTGAGAGTGCAGGCTCTTCTGCAGGCTCACGAGTTCTGAAGTTCCGCGCTTTTAAGGTGGAGAAAAGGACGCGCTCTAAGGGCGAAAATAGACGGGCGTTGGGTACGCGCGCGTGTGTATGCATGCAAGGGGGTTGCGACCGATTGTGTGAGCCGTTGTAGAAGAAGCCCCGGGGTACGTGCTGAGGGGGGAATGAGGTAAAGGAGGGAGGAAGGGCGGGAGGGAAAAGAGGGAGGAGAGGTGGAGACGGAGCCAGCATAACAGGGAAGGAATCCTTCGCGAGAGGAATAAAATTAAAGAAATGAAACCAGAGGGGAAGTGACGGCGAGGACGCAGGAGGACGGGTAGATGCCGTGTTTCCGTGAGTGTGTGCATATGTGTGTGAGTTTTTTTGTGTGTGAGTGCCAGCGCGTGTGCCCTGGGTGAATGACGTGGGAATGAATTGTGAGGAAATTGAAAAATAGCGCGGGACAGAAGACAAATGTGTCAGGGATGGGAATGGGACAGAGTGTGTGAGAATGGCATACGAGAAGAGGGGTTCGCTTTTGCCCAGGGGGCGGGGGAGTTGCGTGTGTGCGGGCGGAGTGAGAAAGACGGGAGTTAAAGAGGCAGAAAGAGCGAAGGAGGATACGGTAAGGGTTGGAACGAGAAACGGGAAGGATTGGAAGAAAGATTTGGGGAGAGAATTCCGACGAGGGTTCCTAGTCATAGGATACCGTGAGCTATGAGATCTAAAATCCATGCACGTCTGGTCCATTCAGTATTCTCCTCTACACTTCGTATCAGCTCCAATCATAAAATCGACATCTTTTGAAATCGTAATTTTTTCCGTCACAAAGGTACACGATGAGTGTATAATTGCAATGAAATAGTAATGCAGGTATATTTTCAGGCATGATCTAAATTCCGAGATCAAGCTATTTATTTTTCGTTGCGTAGGCGCATGGTGCTTTAACTCTGTTAAAGGTAAACTCTAGGAATAGCAGGTGAACAGAGAAGGTAATAGGGAAAAATTCGGAAAAGAGGCGAAAAGTTGTTAAAATCATGCATGGAGTGGACATACTGAGAAGCTGTGAAAATTTTTTAGGATAAAATAGTTATAGGAAAAAAAGGCGGAAAGTTTTAGGCTCGCTGAATCAAATGAAGGGAAAGAGACTATAAGCTGAGATCAAAATTGGTTTTTTGGAAAATTTCTATAGATATTATAGTGTTGATTAGGCATAGAATATTATTGCTTAGTCCCTATACCCATCGATAACGTATGTACATTGCAAAAAGAATTTTAAAAATACAGTCCACTATCTGTCAACATGTATTAAGTTCCGCCAGAGGTTATTTTTTCTAATACTGAATGCTTTTGAGATTAACTTGGATTTTGAGATAAGCATAAATTTTATAATTAAAGTCCCACATTATTTAAAAAGCATACAAATATATTGGATTTGAGAAGTTTTATAATGATTCATTATTACTTCGTAATCCATTTCAAACCAAATTTTCAACAATTGAAATCTGAGAACTGTTGAAAAATGAAGTCATTTCCATGTATCCGACATGTCACAAAACAGGAAATGTAGCTATTTTCAGCTACATTATTCTGACATGGGATGCTTTCGGATCATTCGCATAATAATTTGCATGATATATTAGAGGAAAATATGGAATAAATAATATGATATAAATGCTTTTGATTTCGCTTTTTGCTAAGGAACAAAAACAAAAATATATAAATATTTTTTTTTCAAAAAACTATATTAGGTTTAATTTATTTTGCCATTTCATTTTCTAAAAAGCATAAAATATTCAGGTATTGGCAATTGATTAATCCCTTTCAAGGCTGCTACTCGGTATGCCATTTAGTGTTGTAATAAATGAAATGAAATCTTAATTGTATCAAAATGGTATTTAATTTTTTGGCTCAAATTTGAAAATGTCTTAAATCTACAATTTTCCCCAATAAACTGTTAATGTTCCTCGCTCAAATATTTAAACACGTATTGTTTAATTATTTACAATAATCCATAACATTCACTGCCATTAAATTTATTTGCGATATAATACGAGTACGTTAAATATAAATTGTTTGGTGTTTTAACTTAAAATAATCAAACTTTCAATTCATTATTTCACGAAGGATAGCAATGAATCTTGCAATGCCTTTGTTTATAGGCTGACTACGTCCGGGCGCAAAAAGAAATGAATAGTATAGGAAAATATTTGGAGGGCAATTCAAACAGGACTTTCCACATTTCGTGCACCAAATGGGTACTGCAATAAGTAATTACGAAGTATCAAAAATGATAAGTGAATATCCCTCATTAAATTAGTGGAAATGAATAAGTATCGCTATATTTCTTGATATCAGATACATCCCAAAAAATTTGTAATACAATTTAAGTAATTAGTTACTTTAGTAAGTATACATTAAAAGATAATGTTATCATTAACTCCTATCATACTAAATATTATTGATAAATATACTAAATTATAATCAAATTAATACATTAACACTACCTATGGTCCTATATTTAACAAAGCGTATCAGTAGTTATACTTTAATATTAGATGTATTTTCTTCATTGTTTTCTCTGGAGGAAGAAATTGAACAGCCGAAAGAAATCATTCTATCATTTCCATGGCTGGCAGCAGTGATGTGCTGCGCGAACCATTTCCAGCGCCATAGGATCAAGGGATGAGAGATAAAACGAGAAACCCCTGAAGAGGGAAAAACGTATCCCGGTGCCCGTACCAGCACTTTCGAGATGGCCTCTCAGAGAGAGGCACCCATCTCCAAATCCTTCACAAATGTCTCAGGTCTAATAGCTCGAATATCCTACTCATCACAACGCCAGTGGGAAAGGACGGGTATAACGAAAGATGGGATTCCCATCACCTTCGGGAATTGACCTCGTGTTGGAAAAGAAAGATGACGGAACACTGGCTAACCGTACACCATCCCTGCACTCCCTTCCAAACCCTTCCACCCTCCCGGGGATTTGACGGCTGGGATATGACGACTGAGACTACTGGGGAATGCGGGGGAGGGATTGGGCTTAGAAAGGACCAGGGGAGAGGGGATAAGGTGTTGGAGAAAGAGCAGATGCGGGAAGGAGGAGTGATTGATGCTGAAACCGGGGATTGGATTCAGTTCGGTGAGGCACGGAGATTGAGGAGATGCGGGGGGAAGGGATGGAAATGAGGGCAAATAGAGGTATAAAATGGACACAGTCACAGATGAAACGCGTTGATAAATAGGTTGGCACGCATTCATGGTGAAAATAAACGACATGATTCATTTCGTTTTCTTTTGAATATTCGACGCTTTGGCGATAAAACTGATAAATAAAGGCATTGGAAGGGAACTGCGAGAGAAACCACAGTGCATATTATTTTATCGTTTGTATCATTTTAATAGAAAGGGATATATTTCTTTTTAACTTGCTTCTAAACACACTATTAACCAAACTGGTTTCATCCGGTGAGTACCGCGCTTGTCTTCTAGAAAAGAGCTACTCAGTTAGAGTTAACCGTAAAATCTCGTTTGTGGAATAGAGATTGTTTGGAACAGTGTACAACAGATATGGTCGTTGAAGCACTGCGATATACGTATATTGGAGAGTTTACACATGTGCATGTGGAGAATATTGGGTTAGGCAATACAGACGGGAAGATTAAACAAAAAAAGCATTAGGCATTTTGTGGAAAAGGCTAACCGGACCTTCCACCGGGTCAGTTCCTCCATTGATGACGCCAACGTTTCGGAAAACAAGTCGTTTTCCATCCTCAGGGATGATGATGTCGATATTGCGTTATGGCCGGTTTATATACAGATGGGCATGCCCTCAGGTACACTAAATGGCCGCAGCCATTATCATCCCTATTAAAAAAGAGCTGTTTTGTCTACCCTTCTTCAGCGAGCCAGGACCGTAGCCTACACCGAGAGACTTCCCAAGGAGATCCGACACTTGAAAAAGACCTTCCGCAATATGGTTATAATGAAGGGGAAATCACTTTTACCCTAAAAAGGGCCTTTAGCTCCAAAGTTGCTACCCGGGAAGAGAAGCAGCCTGAATCGGTACCGAGAGCTGGAATGCCCTACATCTTTACCATTTCCAGAAAAATCTCTAGGATCCTCAAGAAACAAGGCATCGAAACCTTCTTAAGGTTATGAGGTAAAATCAAAGACCAACTTGTAAAGGCCTAAGAACCCTTCGACTTTACCACTCCGGGTGTCTACCACATACCCTGTGAATAAGGACAGCTGTACGTGGGGGAAACCGGAAGGACGATCGAGACCAGGATCAAGTAGCATTGCCGACACTACAGACTCTGCCAACCAGGAAAATCCGCGATAGCAGAGCACTCCATCTAAAGAGACCATACCATACTATGGGAAAAGGTAAAAATCTTAAGCCGAGAAAAAGAGTTTTCTTTGTATTAAAAGAGAAAAGGTTTTGGGAAAAATTAATCAAGGAGTCGAGATCCAGCTCGAATAAAACATGGTCAATCGAGATGCGCGCAACACCCTCAGTAACATGTGGAAACCTCCACTGAGGAATACCTAGGTGACAAGAAAAAGGCGGGCATCCACCGACCTATCAGAGGGCACCTGAGGGCATGCCAATCTGTATATAAACGAGCCATTACAGTCTCGACATTATTAGCCCTGAGGATGGATGACGATTAGTTTTCCGAAACGTTGGCGTAATCGATGGAGGAACTGACCCGGTGGGAAACCCGAGTAACCTTTTCCACAGTACATCGCCGGGAGAGCACAACACCATACTTACTAGGAATTATATTGGATGGGAGGGGAAAAATTTACTTGCAAAAATCAAAAGAAGGCAGAAAAGGGAGGAGTTTAAGAGCATTTCAAATGTGAAAAGAATGTTGAAAACTCAGAAAAATAAGAGAAAGATAATCGAGAGAGGCATGGTTTGTATTGGGATAGGCACGTTGGGCGAAATGAAAGGAGATCAAATTTATGCTGAATTGAAGAACTTGATGGATTTGGGGAACAGATGATTTCTGGTCAGTCGGGACTAAGATATGCAAGGGTGCCCTTTATGTGTCCATGCAAAACCTGCTTCAATCAGTAGGCTACCAAATCAACAGGATACTGAAAAATGCTTTGGGCTTCCTCCCTTTATTCAGCTAAAAATCATGTTGGCGCCATCATGAAAGAATAACGGGAATCTGTAGTCAATAGCAGAATGAAACCGCATTTTGAAATGGAAGTAAACGAGATTTTTCAAAATGATTTTCGTCAAAAATGCATCATTCCGTTGAATTAGCGAAGTTATTCCAAAGCCAAAAGACCACAAATGGAAGAATCGAATTTCTGTGACGGATCAGGTCAGAAACAAGGGACATGAGCCACATTGAAAATCATACATGTACCGACATTCGTTATAAAATTGAAGAAGTACATTTGAAGCTACTTGTTGAAATACGCCTATTTATTCCCTCCTTAGTAATATGAAACTATAAATATTTTTCCTGTGTAAAATATAATTATGAGACATGCTTTTCATCTTGCATTGATGAATGCTCCATTTAAACAGATCTGAAGAATACTCCGTCATTCTTTTCATGCAAAAGGATAATAATCACAAAAATAATAAAAAAGACGTCTTGAGTCAAAATATTTTAGATATTTAAGTAAAAATAATTATAACTATGCGGAAATGTAGGCAAGTCCTAAGTAAAATGACTTCATTTTGACAAATTCCAAAGAAACTGCGGGAGATGCCGCAACAGTAAAAGAGGACGCCTCGGTAGCTTAAGTGGCTAAAGCACTCGACCGGATATTGAGGGATCTGGGTTCGAATCCCAGTCAAGGCGAATGATTTTTACACTCTGAAATTGTTGCATTGACTTCATTTTAATAATTACATCTTTGCTAGAACAATATGCCAGAACTCTAACATAATAAATTACAGTATTTAAATCTGAATGATGAGCAAAAATATAATAAAAATATAATTAAAAATGTTATTGATAAATACTGAAGGAGGTATGAAATGCTATTACACATGCTCTTCTACTTAAGTCGGCTATATTTAACCTTTCACTGTAACAGGTTATTTTTAACCTTATAGAGCCACTTAAAGAAAAAAAAGAAATCATTGCTAAGAAGAAATTGTTTGATTATTGAGATACATTTTTTCACCTTGAAGAATTAATAAATATTTGGAATTAAAATTAATTTAAAGGGTTCTACAAACAAAATTCAATGTTTAATAAGCAAGATAAAATTTTTGAAACTGAAATTGAAAATAAGTACTTATTTCTTATCTTTTATCTTCCCTCACGCCTAAGAAAGAATATCACAATCAAGCTTGGAACTCAAGTATTTTAATACGCGCATTAAAGAAATTCCATTACTTCGTATATTGAAAGACAAACGTGACTTCATCCGCCAAGTAAGGCGACAGGGACTCAACTCGCATGAATAAAAAGTGAAACCCATTCGCACCTGGAAAGCCATTTCGGCAACTGAGAAATCATTTCCTCCAAGAATGAACACGGACATGAAGGCGGAAGATGGATAATCGAGGAAAGCGAGAACATGGAGATGAATCTTCTGGTGGGGGACGTGGGAAAGGCCACCGTGGTCATTTGCCACAGAGGTATCGTCGTCGGGGAGGGAGGAGGTAGAGGATGGGGCTCCCGCCAACCAACTATTCCGATGAGTGCGCCGGTGTGAGGGGCACACCTTCCCACAAGAATTCCGTGATCACGTGACACACAACAGTCTCGCGGGGCAGCATGTATCCGTTTCCACGGTCCCATTGTCCCTCCTTCCCCAGTCCCGCCCCCCTTTCCTCCTGAGTCGACGGGGGAGTGAGGAGGGTCCAAAAGAGGAGGTAAGAGAAGGAGGAGGTGGGAAGCTATGGTCCTCTCCAACGAATGGCCCCATTTGGGATTCATATGCAAAGGAATCTCGTGTGAAGGGACGGAAGGGGGATCGTGGGAAAAGAGAGAAAATGGTTTTTTCAAAAGGATGCGTAAGAGGGCCGTGGAAAGGGTTTGGGGAAAGAGGGGTGTATGGGGGAGGAGGTATGGTGTGGAAAACGGGAGGCCGGGCGATTCATTCCACTTGGGGGAGGGTGTAGAGGGGCGGTGTGGTGCAAGATGAGTCGGTTTTGCGGTCGCGAGGCCATTCCCTGGGAAAAGAGAAAATGATTTCAGCAGCCGAGTGACAAAGTGAGTGCAGCGCTATGGCGGAGGTGGGCGGAGGGGTGCGCCGAAGGGATGGGGGCGCGCAGGGGGTTGAGAGGGCGCAGTGGGTGTAGAGAGTGGGCGAAGAGACGGGAAGCAGCAACGGTGTGGCTTGAGGAAGGCCCGGTGGGGAGCCTGCGGATCCGGTGGATGTTCCAGGGCGCGACCCTGAATTATTCAAAAGCATCCAGGAAAGCAGGGAAGAGGAGCTTTTCTAGCTGCCGCACCTTCAAAAACCATTCCGTCCACCACTTTCGCCCGTACGCGTCACTCCCCCCGCTCCCATCATCCCTGCCCCCTCAAACAACTCGCCCTCCTCCCTCACCCTTCCCGTCCCACCCCCGGAACCCTCGTCAGGCCCGGTTTCCCCAACCCCGCGTAACTCCCGCTCCCCCTCGCCCCAGACTTGGTCGAAAATTCATTCCTTGCCTCTGCTTGCCCCAACAAAAATGGCTCGGCCGCTAATAAGTTGCGATTAATAATTTATCGAGGCATATGCGATTTCCTAGGTTTTGAGCGTTATGTGCGATGCCCACACACCTGAATTCGGCCCTGCTACTCAGGAGGTGCCCATTTCGCGACGGATAAATACGATTATGTCCCTACCGAGGTGGCTTTGCATAAATTTGCAGCGTCACATGGGTCTGACGCCGTCGAGGCAAACTTGACTCTTTTTTAATCTGAACTAGGAGCCAGGTTTAATTAGTTCGGTGCAGTAATCAGTTTTCATGCATTTGCTCTTGCAATCGATATAATCAATCTCGCCTGAAATGGTTAAGCTCCATCAGTGTTAATGTCAACTTCATTACAAACGAAGTATCCTACGCTCTAGTACATTTTTTTATCTAACACACAACAGTCCGCCACGAAACCTTTACATGTGTTTCACATCCATGGAGATTAATTTACCATTAATTCGAAAAGAAAACCGTCTCGCCTTTACATTGGAATTTAGCAATGATATAAATAACAATTAAAAATCACAAACAACCAAGCTCTAGGCGGAGAAAACCCACATAGGTGGGAATAGCACCCACGACCCCTAAGTGGGAATCGCCCAAGACCCACGACCCCTCGCCGCTCCACCGGGACCGGCTAACAAGCCCGCTATTTTTACACAAAATTTAATGAAAATTCTCATATTATTCTTCTCAACATTTCCCTGATATTTATACAGGCAATACTATTTAAGTACGGATGTCTTCAAATAGAATTTGTTTCAATATTGACTAATTAGGTAACCCATCGTTAACTGACATTTTAAATATGTACATTTCTATCTGTTTATTGAAAATAAAGGTTAAGGTATTTAATGTGTTTCTCGAGTATTGGCGTTCACACTAATATAAGCAATATTTATTACAAGCAAGAACGCGCTATACAGGTTACTCACAATTTTCAATAGAATAATGTACTTCTGTTTGCTTTGTGCCATCTAAGCATGGAATTGAAAGTAATATATCAATTTTTTTAAAGTGATGATGTTATTTATTTTAAAGTAATTGATAAGTAATTTTCACGTTCTCTCTTTTTCAATTTCTCAAGAACTAAATGATGTGTAAAATTTTTTTCTAGTTCCTATTCTCACAAGCTACTTAAAAATGAGCGCATGCAATACTTGTACCTCGTTCTTTAATAATTTTGTAGCTTAAAATCATCTCTGCCATTACATTTTTCCCCTCCCAATAATTGTAAATTTAGATATTATACTCTCTAACATAACTTCACACGTTCCTTTCAACTTAAAATCACGTTTTTGTTCACATGTTAGCAATCATTATTCTATTTCTTTCATCTACGTTCTTCTTTCTTTCGTATTTCTCTTTCAGCAAATTACAAATGGATTTCAGTTGGTAACATCCGTCGTCCACTGTACTTAGCCTTAAAAAGGCTTCACCATTCTAAATGGAAATGGGTCCATTCGTGCCTCACCATGGAATTAAGCCCCTGCTTTGGGAACTCTCGGTATTCGTGGAGAGCAAATTTCTATGCTTAAATTACACGTTTAGTCATGATGCCTTTATTTGGTACTCATACATGAGCAGAAAAAAAGCTTACGGTGTTGGACATGTATTTCTCCTGGAATACGTTTTTTTCAGTTTTTATAATCCCTTCTTGTTTAATTTGATGATAGGTAACTTCCTAGCATAGTTACTTCTTAACATTGGCGTCCCTAACTTGCTAACTCCTCGTCACCCATTCTGTTCAACAGGACCCTCCTCTTGTTCTTCATAACGCATTCAACCCCTCGCTTATCCCAAAATCCTTTCACCTCCTCCTTGTTTAGATGCTCCAACTCCTCCCAATCCCTTACAACCCTCTCCTTTACTGGACTTTTTGAGGAACATTTCTACATGCTTTCAACTTCTCATATGATTTTCATTTCGCTTCTCTCGCTTTATTTTCAAGTTACTCCAAATACAAGAAACGGCAATGAAATTCTCCTCACGTTGATTCAACAGACCTGCTACAGATACCTCCTCTTCACTTCAATATTCAAAACGCGAATTAATATTCATCAGTCATTCTCAATTCGTCGTCTGTCTCTAAGCTCCACTGTTATGAATCATTCATAATCAAAGGTCATCAACACCTGCATGACTGAGGCAAAGTAAGAGCAAAGCGATTTTATAAGGATCTTTCCAAATTTTTTTGCTGGTTTTACGCCGTCTCCATTAACTCTGATCGGAATATTTAAATAACATTCAAATAAGAAAACGTCATTATAATATGGGGGTATGCAACAAAGAAAGGAATTAGTTACATCGAAAGAATCTCACCTAATCTATGGTTAGCTGCAGAAATAGAGTTTTATTCCACCAGGACGACGAAGATCACCTTTGAAAATATATTGTTTTAACCACACCATCTTCAATTGACATAACAGGCAAATTGGAATGAAAATGCCCTCTCACTAACGTCATACTTCATTTATACGTAAGGAAATTAAATATTGGCAAAAGAACAACATACACGAGACCAAGGATTTCTTTGAATCATATGAAATGTTCGATTCAAGTTCTTATGGTCTTCCTATGGGATTGAGGATTTTGGTTCGTATTCAGGAAGGAAAAGAAAACCAATATTGAAGTACCAAGTCAGCATTAAGTGTTACTTCTTGTTAAGTAAGAATTAACACAAAGTTGAATCGTGATCACCCTTAAAAAAATCCTAAACTGAGAATGTACGTTATCTTATTCTCTTCCCTGTTAACTGAAAAATAAAAAGTCTCACATTTGTCATAAATAAGAAATTAACTTGTCACCTTATCATTGTTTATTATTCCCACTCTTACGAACTCCTTTTAAATCATTTATTTCTTAAATCATTCCGGATATGAAATTCATTAATGTAGAATTATTCAGGTTTTCCATCGAGAAAAAATCGTCCGAAAATTTTGAAAAAATGAAGATGAAGAAATTATTTTGCATAATTGACATCATCTGGATACTCGTCCAATACCTTTATCAATGTAGTTTAAAGTAACCGGCGTAAGCAGACCACGGAATACGCTAATTAACTCGAGCATACGAAAGGATTCCTGAATATCATTAAATGAAAAGGTACACTGTTTTGCTTTGAGAATATTAATGAAATTGTATCACGCCTCACAATTTTTTGGTAATCACAGAGACAATTTAATGCATACGAGGTCTGTTCAAAAAGTATCATGACATTGGTGTTTTTTTCAAAAATTATTTATTTAATCATGAATTTCTAATTGGTCGCCTTCAAAGTAATCCCCATTAAATATTATACACTTGTGCCAACGTTTTTCCAATCCTCGTAGCACTTCAAAAAATCATTTTTGTGATCTTATTCAGCTCCTCCTTCGATTCAGTCTTTATCTCGTCCATCAAAGCGTAGCGTCGTCCTTCGATGGCTGTATTCCGTTTTGGGAACAAAAAATAGTCACTGGTGGCCAGATCCGGGGAATACGGTGGCTGCAGCATCATTGGTGTGCTGTTTTTGGCCAAACATTCGCGCAAAAGTAATAATGTATGAGCAGGGGCGTTGCCATATTGAAAAAGCAAATTTTTGTTCTCCCACAAAACCGGGCGTTTGTGGCGGATTGTTTCGCGTAATTTGCGCATAACCTGTAGGTAATATTCCTTATTTAGCATTCTACCATGTGACAAGAACTCATGATGCACCACGCCCTTACAATCGAAGAAAACTGTTAGGAAAACTTTCACATTCCACTGAACTTGGCGCGCTTTTTTCGGTCTTGGCTCGGGCCGCAGCTTCCATTGGGATGATTGAGCTTTAGTTTCCACATCATAATCATAAACCCATGTTTCGTCACTAGTTATCAGCCCTTTGGTAGGAGAAAATTTGGGTCGTGGGCGACAAAGTCAAACACCTCATTAACAATGATAATGCGTTGCTGTTTTAGGTTGAAATGGAGCAATCTTGGTACGAATTTCGCGGCGACCCGTGTCATGACCAAATCATTGGTAAAAATGAAATTACACGAGACAATCAATATGTTTAGGACCTCAGCAACTTCTCTTACGGTGATTCGAAGATTGCTCAATACTATTTTCTTCACTTCATCTATGTTTCCGTCCGTTGTTGACGTGCTTGGGCGTCCGGCACGCTCTTCGTCGTTCACATTTTCTCATCTCTCTGAGAACATTTTGTATTGCCGATAAACGTTGCTTCGGTTCAAGGTAGCTTCTCCATATGCCACAATCAGCATTCGGAATACGCCCGTGAACTTAATTTCGTTTTTCACCCAAAATTTGATACAGATTCTTCGATCCATTTTTGGAACAGGCAAAAATTAAACACGCCAAAACAAATCCAAGCAAAACAGCGGTCAATAATTAACTGAAAACTCAAAATGGCCGAACTTTTCGGCATAAGTGAGAGACAAAATTACCAACATAACGCCACAAAATATCAAAAATCAAATTTACGTATCCCGTGAAAATTCAAAATTCGCGATACTTTTTGAACAGGCCTCGTATTTCACCAGAGTTTTTACATACTTACTACATTTAACAAGATATAAAATATTATTTTATTACTATGCAATCTATCGGATACGGTAGGTTTTGCATTGGAATGACTATCAAGAAATATTTTGTGACTCCCAAAAAAAAACCAAACAGCCCACTCTACATGAACTCCTTCTTCATCTCTGTGTACTTCGTTCCACCCTTCATCCCTCCCACTATCCATACCCTGGCCCTGCCCTTTCCTCGTTTACCTAATATTCTTCCCTCTGTTAAGTTTTTCAGCCTACCACTGCCGATCAATACGCCCTTCATCCATTTTCCTTGGCTCCGTAGGATTTCTCCCAACAAACACCTTTCCTACCCAACCATACCTTGTACTTCCTCATCTGTTTTCCTTTCGGTATATTTCATCTCCTCCATCCTCCACACACACATTTCAAATAACTGCAATCTACCTCCATCCTCCTGCTTCAGTGACCACGTTTCCGCGCCGTGCAAAGATACGCTCCTTATCAACGTTTTTATGAATCTTTTCTTAAAATTCCAACTCGACGTCCCTGTCATCAACTCCCTCATCCTTTTGAAAGCCTCTTTGCCTAGTGCAATTCTTCTCCTTACGCCCCTACTACTTTGACCGTGTTGGTCCAAAACACTACCGAGATACGTCAACTGTTCTACCTGCTCTAGTTTTTGCCCTCCTATTTTAATGCTTAGCTAAGCCTTTTTCTTTCTGGAAAATTGCATGAGCCTTGATTCATATTATACTATATTCTCATCCCGTATCAATCACATTGAATTTCCAATTCACCGAGTAATTCTTTGTCAGTTTTTTATTTAACTCTATGTGCTTCCTTCTGCCCAGCTCTGTGTTTACACTTTTCCATCTTCTTCTCTCATCTATCTTCCTAGTCATCTCATCTGAGACATGATTTCTTTGCCATTTTCCCATTAACGGTTCTTATTGTGTCCTTTATGGCTTTCGATATCCCTCTCTATATTAATTTCCATTTTTTTCGAAAGCACGCAGCACTTTACCGTCATTCATTATTTTTTCTACAGCCTGCCAATAGTCCTTCCTAGTCAATCTATCTAATGCTTCTACATTCCCTTTCCTAACTAACGAAACATATGAAAAGATACAGGTTACAATGAAGTTAAATACATATTATGGATATCAATTTTCTGATTCAATGAAACATGCACCGATTTGTAACAGGAATTCCATGACAAACATGCCAAAATTGTTGAGTAGCATTGCAGCTTGAACAGAGGCTACTGATTGGATGAGTTATTTATGTGGTATTATCAGGTAACCTTCTCAAAACTCAATACAGTGTGATTTCATTGTCATTAGGACCTCATGTACAACCATAACGTAGTATATATGGAAAAAGGGTCTGGCCCCCTTATCAGAATATGATGACTTCATGTATCATTAAAATTACTGCTAAGTGAGATAAACCCTCATCATAGAAAATAGTTTTTTGCTTGAATTCTGCGGAGTGGAATTGTTGGTAGATAACTTTTAACCATTTAGATATGTGAAAGAGTGTAAAATTTGCGTATTTTTCAAGAGTCATTTCATTATTTATTTCTTTTATCAATTAAATATTTTAAACTAATACCTAGTTTGATAAATAGTAATTATTTTGGAATAATTTTTTTTTGGTAAAATTAAAGTTATAATAAAGTTTGAAACTATCATGGCAAAGAGGATAAAGCGCGTCCGAGCGAAGTTCGTAACCTTTCTAATGATAAAAATGAAAATCTATTGAAATGAGGGTTTTGGGGAAGGATTACTTAAACTAATTGTGGCCAAAGTAGCCTAGTATTCAGTGAAATAAAATTTTCTACCCAGGTTTCGATGCAATGTGCCTTAGTCCCGAATGGTGCAACCTTTTTGTTACTGAAAATTGAGGTAACATTTAATTCCATCTTGGTTATGTTTACCATAAATAAGTTGATGGAGTATCTCCCCAAGCTAGACGAGCAATCCATCCGCATTCAGCCATTTTAAACAACAAACACAGAGCAGAGGCGGTTTTATTTCCGAGTGAGAGCAGCTAGTTTGGATACGTTTGCGCTCATTTGTTTTCCAAAGCAATGGGAAAGCAATTCCAAAAGTGTCCGCCTTTTATGTGTCTCATCTGAATTGGTCACGTGCTCCGCTTGAGCGTGTTTCATTGGCCAAGCGTTAATGACGCTGCACTCGGTGACATTGGCAGCTTATGTGCAAAACTTCAAATCGGCGGTACAATTAAAGTAACGCACCGGCTCGGCGAGTTCAATGCTGGGCCGCGAGTGAAACTCGTTTCCGAAAAAAATGTACACTCTCTGCGTTTGTTTCCTCCGGAAAGCCTCCTGGAAACGAGTCATTCCACCTGGGATTAACGTTTCAAATTTTGATTTTGATTTTTGAACCGCTTTTCTTTTATTTAACACCCTTTTCCACGCGATGTTCAATAAACGGATGTAGCTACTACAGTAAAGGAGTATTTTTTTTTAATGTTTAAGCCTTGATCATTTAACCCTAACTCGACCTTGGATATTCGGATGTAAGGGAAACTAAAAACAACACACCGAGCTCTTTATTGTTACAAAGTTAAATAATGTAATTTGTCATTGTTAGTGTAATATTGTTAAACAAGGGCTAAAATATTTAAGAGCTAAGTAAACTGTGGAAAAAATTTGATCCTTCGGCTCACTAATTAGTTAATGCTTGAAAACAATGCTATCGTGTAAAATGACAGCTCTGGAATAAGTATTGTGTACTTCAATTTCGAAATTTGTGGAACTTCAGACGCACAACAAATTTATTTTACATATTTATATGTCTTATTTAAAATGCACGAAAGAATGGTCACGATTACTTAAAAAAATTGTAAGTCAAGTGTTAATATTATTATCCTCTGATAATGGGAAGGTTTAAAGGGAGAGACATTCCAATATTAATTGCAGTGGAAGTAATGAATTCTTCCCATGAGCACAAAAACAAGTACCAAATCCGATACATCTTTAAAAAAAAGCATGAGAACTTTTCGTGGGCAACAAAATCGCCTTGGTTTTATAGTTTCATGTAGGAGGAAGATATTTTTTCTAATGATAAAGATTCAGCCAAAAGCGTCTTTAAGAAATTTATTTTTGAACGACTAAAACATATCCATACAGTTTGTAAATAGTGGAAGTTGGAATTGTGCTGAATGACAAGATAGGTGAGAAAACAAATAAGTTTGATTAAAAAGCCGGGAAAATTATTTTTGCCAAGTAAGAATAATGGAAGAAAATGCGAAGAAAATGTGGATAAATATGGGTCATGGCATGCTCCATGCGGATAATTAAGTAACACTTGTAGAAAAAATACAATGCAGGTCACACGCTATTCATTTCTACGTCACATAAAGCTGAATAGTGGAAAATTTTAAAATATTTGAAAGTTAAGGAGGATTCCGAATGACAACCATACTAACTTAGCTGATTTTTCATAAATAACCTTTCGAAAAGATATGTTTAAACGGGTTTAATAAATTTTTTATAAGCAATGGTCATGAACAAACTAAACAGGAGACACAAGAACGTACCCGGACATAAACCGTTGAGCATGATATGCTGACACCAGGATTAAAACTCCCGACGCATTCTGGCAGAAAATTAATCCGTTTTAACGCCCTAGGGGAGCAATAACCGAGACGACGGCAATCGATAGCAAATATGCAAAACCGCGTGTGCCTATGCAAGTAATTGCAAATCAAACGGTAATGACGCATATGGGTGTAATTCCGGAGTTTTTATTAAACGATCCGCATTTCACGTGAATGTTTCCATAATACGTTAAGTAAATGGTGGCTGCATTTTACACCTCAGGTTCTGTTTAATCATTCATTTATGGAATAGCAAAAGGTTAATGAAAATATCTGTTCAAATAATTTATGCTATTGTTAAATAATATATGAGTATCCGTAAATACTAAGAATCAAACATTTAAAAAGAATAATCAAGTTTAATTTAGTGGTTGACATGTTTCCAAAATTGTTTACACAGGATATTTCACCATATACTATATTTCTAAATTATAGCTATATACCATAAAATTTTCGATTCAATAATTCGCGTGAAATCAGCATCCCTTCTGGAAAGACGAATGTTTAAAGGTCCACCAGCAGATGAATTATTCTTCACAAGGAACAGTCAATATTTCTCTTCTGAGCCTGAAATTCACTAACATTTTTCTGGTTGTCCCTCACGCGGGGAATAATGCATAGCAATAATAAATGTTGTCATTGATGAAACCAATATCATAACTAGAATCCAAAATCATTATTATTTTGGGGATCGAGATGGTGCGGTGGCTATCGTACTAGCTTCCCACCCAGAGGGCACGGGTTCAAATCCAGGCGGTATTGAATATTTGTCAGAGGTATCTCGATCCCTACTTGAGGTGCTCTGTGGAGGGCACTTTGAGTGAGTTCGCTGTCCGTCGGATGGGGCATTAAGCTGCGGAGCTCTTGGCGCCTTTTGTAAAGAGTAGGCTAATGCCGACGCCGGGTTTCTCTCCACCCTTCATCCTTTCCTGGCCATCCCTAATGGTGCAAATGACCTCAGCTGTTGGCCGCCTCCCTTAAATACTACTACTACTAGAGGTAATTTAAATAATAATTCTCTCTTGGGGTGTGTATATTACCAAAACGTTGATTGATGAAACTGGACTAATTATTGTTATTATTTCCACTAATTCCATACATTATAATGAGGACTCTTTACGGCAAGTAAAACACATTCCAGGTATCGAGTTTTCTCCTTATTTGACTGTCAGTTGTCCGTCGCCTCCCCTAAATACTACTACTCATTAGTATTTTAACGGTGAGAACCCGCTTTTCTCCGAACAATTACGTAGATGACCATTTTTACGGTAGAGCAAAGGTTTTCCTCTTCCGGCTTCATTATTCAGAAATAACGCAGTATGAAAGAATATAGTACCCTAGAGAAAATTATTTACAGAGATAAAATGAGAAATCGCAACAACGAATCAAGTACATTTCCTATTGCGAGCACGTAGAACTATTTTCTGAAACTAATAGCAATTATCGTAACAAGCTTGCACTACACGTTCATATTTTCTGCTTTCTTCAAGTTCAATTTGGATGGAGGTGAACGGATCATTCGCACAAGGGGTTCAGTTGCTATTTGTACATAGCCACGCGAACGTCGTGAAATTTCTGTGGAAAGAATCATACCATACGCTTCGTACCATACATCAAATGTATTGGTGTGAGTTTCGTCCCTGAGTTGAATTTGCTTTCAAGAGCGAGTCTTTTCAACAATTTCATTGCTCGGTTTTTCATAATCTGATGGTCTTCCCGATAATTCAAAGAAAACAATCCGCATTCATAAGCTTTGAAACATACATTAGGATCTGGGATAAATTTCTAAAAGCAATCCTTCAAGTGAATTGGATCCATGGGAAATGGATATGCATGAAAGGAAATTGCTCCGCTGGTTTGATCATATAGAGAGAAAGGATGAGAGTCGAATAACCAAGTAGATGTGCAAGGGAAGAGTAGGGTTTCAAAGAGAAGTCATGGGTGAATGTTTGAACCTACCCCAAAGATTTGGAATTTCCTTAGTAACAGAAGGGTACGCATGAAAAAATGTGCCAATATTACATACCAAAATAAATATGTAAGAAATAGTCAGGGCTGCATGGAGGAAGTTATTAAATGTGAGCAGGGTACCTGAAAATACTAAAAGGAGGTTTTTTTTGTCTACCTAAACCGAAAATCTAGAGGAAAAATAATGATGTGTGTATTTACGTACTTAAATTTTAGACCGGGAGGCTTCCTAATTTTCAGATAATATTCCCGGCTAAAATTATCAGCCTGTCTGTCCACCAAAACAGCGCTTTTGCATTAAAAAGAAAAAGAACGACAGAAAATCCATGCAATGACAGGCTTGGCTTTTCTACCTACATTTTCCTAAGACGTCTCACCACCCACCCCATCTAAAGCGGGTGATGGAGACGCTGGGTAGGTAAACGAAGAGGGTTGAAAGGGGAAGGGAGGAAACAGGGAAGGCCCCGCGTATCTGGAGACTGCTGCCGCTCCTGACCGGGGTCATCAGCATTCAGCTTCCGCGTCCCTTCGGAAAACCCACTCCAATTAAGTTAAGGGAGCCTCCCCCACGCGAAGGTGGGGGTGGGTTTGGATGCAGGGGAGGAGGGAGAAGAAGAGGGTGGAGACGTGAGGGGAGGATTGTGGGAGGATAGCTGGGGGGAGGGAGGTAGATTCAGAAGTGATGGATGACGACTATTCCCTAGGCGCAGGGAGGGGGCGCCCGGGGAGACCTCTTGTGGAGAGCGGCTGACGTGGAAATGTGGGTGCGTAAAAGGTCTGCGTGTGTTTGAGTGTGCGTTTGTGTGGCGGGGGCTCGAATGGAGGGAGGGAGTGACGGCGTAAGCGGCCTCCGTCCACTCGGTACTTGGCCTGCCTTACACGGGCGGCCGAGTGCGATTTTCATTGAATGAGAGCTATTGTAATGTAATGCGGGGAAAGGGATGAAAATACGATATGTATTTCACTGAACATGCATTTCCAATGAAAAATTTTCATTATTCACACTCAAGAGTATAAAAATATCCGTTATTGCGGCAAAAAGGGATCAAAATGCCCGTTAAGTAAACCTAACATACCTACGGATCTCAAAGTGGAGTTCTGGTGATACACATATAGGTGTATATATACGATGATAAGGTCTATATGTAAATAATGTACGTGTATATATAGATATTCCCTATATAATGACGTTATATCGAGAACATCCGCATTTGCATCAGTTAATCATCCTGAAAATGGCCAAAATATCATGTGGAAAGAGATTTTGGTGTAACCTCATTTTGGATCAGAAGTTAGTGTGACGCGTAGGATATAATTAGATTCTCTAAATTTATCCCATAGAGTACGGTGTTGAGGATTAATACACTTTCTACAGCATAACTGTTCTCCTATTCCCGAAGTAGCCCTCTTCTATTCACTGACATTTGGAGACGCCCAGAAACCAGCCCAGATATGTAAGATGAGAAAACTGTGAGCAAAAACATGTTTCAAATGGGTTGAGATTCTATCTATTAAGTCAACATTGAAAGACCTGAGCGGATTAATTTCATCGCTAAGCCCAAGGTTGGTACGAACAACATTGCGAATAGTGGGAAAAAAGAAGGAGATGGAAAGTTGGCGGATTCGGGGAAATGAGGAGATATCCCTGCTATTGAGCGGGGGAGGAAAGGACATGATAAACGAAATCAAAAAGGGAAATGACAAGAGGAAAAAAGCGAAGGAAAATGTAGCGGCAGGTCTATCATGGCGGAAGACGAAAATTGAGGACGAATTTCAGAATGGTCGGGGAAAATATAACTTGTGTCTCCACAAAAAGGGGCATGGGAAAACACAAAGACAACTGCCTGTAAAATATAAGCCCTGGGAATAACTGCCGTCGGTTCCACGTAAGCCTATTAAAATTTGATAATTTTTGCGGTGAAATTAATGCCCCGTTTTTAGAAATACTAAAATGAATCTCGAGCTCAACGATATACTTCTTGATGCTGCGAAATGTTTCTATAGACTTCAATAAAATCATACCTAATCTAATAAGAAGATTTCAGATGTGTAAAAATAAGTCATTTAGAACGACGAAAAACTTTTATTTGCCTACTAAACATTGAAATCCGTCCCACAATTTGATTTGCCTTAGGGTGGAAGTATTTTATGCAAAGAAATGAATGAAATGTTGGTTGAAATCTAAATACGACTTATTTAGTTTATCCCAAAGTTTTTGTAATTTATTTCTTAAATTAAACACCAAGAGGATCTGGGAGTATATTCTGCTTTATTTGCTGGGCTTCATTTTCTGTACAAAATATCTTAGTCAGTAAATACTACGAATAGAGTTACTGAAGAATGATAGGGCGTATAAGAAGTATTTCGGTGTAATTTTAGAAAGATCAAAATTTGAACCTAAATATGACTAATACAAATTCTAAGAAACTTTCTAAATTACCTTTGCGCATCCATAAACGTTTTCTAAATTCAAATATACAAACCGGGATTTGAACCACGGATCTTTCGGATATTTTTGCACTTATGATCTGCTCGATTCCGCCTTACCCAGCTCTGCTTTGTACGTCTTTTATATGTGTTTCTATAATTTTCCCTATACCTATTTCCATGAGAATGAATATTTGTTCGCCATATGGCGGGTTTTCATGTTTAAATGTGTATTTGGCTAATGCGGCTCGTCTCCTTCTTCTGGCTATGAGTGCCACGAAACACACTGTTCCTATCCTTTATGACGTTGAAGATTGCCTTACCTATTGTCCTTTCCTCTTATGTCACCAATTTCTCCTCTGGTGAGTGAAACAGCTCCCTAAAGTAATCTCCTGGCCAAAGAAAGCGGGCGCATGATTGCCTAAACCCCCCGCAGATTTCATTGTAAATTAAGTTTCCTAGATAGCTGAATTACTTCTAGCTTCGGCCCAGCAAGTCGAAACTTCCATGATTCAAGTCCCAGTCAAGGAAATACTTCAGCACTTGTGATCTGTTTAATGCCGCCTTCCCCACCTCGCCGGTGTTTATCTTTGATATTTGTTCTTATCACTTTTTCTCGTATCTATTTTCATGTGAATGATTAATATATATGTTGGTCACGGTAGTACAGGAGGTAGAGCGTTGGACTACTGACCGGAGGGCCCGGGTTCGATTCCCGGGCAAGTCCGTCTGGGTCCTTGCAGCTCCACTCCAGCTATGTCATTTTCGGCTACCAGATCTTCCTGGTAAACCATAACCGGCACAGGGAAAAGAACTGGCCCCCCTACCCTGATGTGTGAATTTCACACGCCGTCGGGCTGAGTACTGGGTGAACTCTACCATCACCTACCAAACTGACCTTCGGGTTTATATATATATATATATATATATATATATACATATATATATATATACACGTGTGTGTGTATGCATATATTTATACATATACATGGGTGTTTTCATCAATGTTTCAATCCTAGGTTGGGTTTATTACAGTCCTCAATTCTACTCTTTTTAATGTCAAATCCCTGCTACATTCCTTGGTTTACGTCCTTCTTAATTTTTCCTATGAGCATGCCTCTTGGCCTTTCTCGTATCATCTTCCATTCTTTTATATTCATAATCAATCCTTTGTGTCTCAATGTGTGTCAAATTCATCGATTTCGTCTTTGCCATAGAGTTCTCCATATGGTCCTATGGGTCCTGTGGTCCTTCTGCTCTTCTATATAGTATACTTCCTCGTTCCTTAATTTTTTGCCCATTTAATCTTCAGCATTCTCCTCCGGCACCATGTTTTAAAGGCTTAAATTCTTCAATGGGCCACTTTTCCTGCGCTCCAAGACTCGGAACCATAGAGCGCCATGCTCCACACGGAAGTCTTGACGAATTGTTTTCTTGTTTCTAGGCTAAAGTTCTTTCAACAAAGTAATTGCCTCCTCTTCATGAATGAGCTTTTAGCTTGGGCTATTCTTCACTTGATGTCGGTCAAAATTCTTCCAACCCATGTTATGCTGCTGCCAAGCTAGATGAAGGATTCTTTTTGTTCTAGTTTCACTGTCTAAGTGTCCCTGTTTTAGTTGTAGGTGAGGAATTATTTTCCATTCCATTCTATTCCTTCATCACTGGAATTAAATTTGTTTAACTCCCAGTATCATAGATAAGTCTGACCTTCTTTGCCACATTTGCTCTAATCTACGCTCATCTCCGTTAGTTCTTTACCAAAATGTATATTTCAAAATTCTTCAAGGTTAAATTGATTGCATATTTCGTCTAATCTCTATCCTTTTTATTTAGGAAGAACTTACATTTACTATGGAAGAACATAAAAAACAAAAACTTTATAATGGTCGTTTAGGATTACGTAAATATTTTCTCTCCAATATCTTCTTTCAATCCGTGGAAATCGTCCATTCAAGCTCTCTGCCAGGTAGGTCAAACACCTGAGTTTGATTTTATTTCTCAATAATAAAAAAAGAAGTGCCTTAATGATTATTCTGCTCGGTTATTCGTGTTTAATGGCTAATGCCAGGAAATAATAAGGTTGATGATGTATCGATCGATGTATTTCTTAGCTTTCGGCGGAAACACGTATATAGGTGCAATGGCAAGATTACAGGCCGTCTTTAATTGAAATATTCAACATCACTTTTGTCACCAGAATTCTAGATATGCTTTTAACTAGTCACTGGCAGCAATCATCTTCCAGATTTGCAGAAAATAAAAAGAAAAAGAAAGGTTAAAATACTATTGAAATCATTGTAATCATTTTCTTCTGAATTTTACATTAGAGAATATGGTTTTCAAGACGGAAAATGTAAAAGTTTATTTTTCATAGAATGTTTCGGTGCTCTTTGTGTTTGCTACACCTGTTTCATCAAAAGCCTGAGCCTTACCGGTAAATTTTGCATTCCTTCTCCGTATACTTATTTATATAGTCATAAGGAAGATAGCTCATGTGAGTAGAAAGAATCATCACGCCTAGTTTCCTCAATTTTGCAATAGTTTGAACTGTGCTGGAATAAAAAAATGTTAAAAAATAATTTCAAACCTACCGTCGTCAGTATGTCTACTGACGCTTGGTTATTGTGAAAAACGATTCCCCCTTAGGAATAAGTGATTCATTGAATATTTATCCCGAATGCTCCCACACAAGCACTAATTTACTGTCTAGGAAATGGGAGAGGGATCTTCAGCTGAGTGCTTGCGTTCGCACATTTAGAAAAAAGAATCAGACGGAGGGGAAAATATAGCTCCGGAGTCAGATGTGAATTAGCGTGCGTCGACGGGACTCGTAAATAAGAGACAAAAGGGTATGTAGAGACTGTAGGGAAAGAAAAGGAAGTAGAGGTGGAACGATGGAGGGGGAGAGAAGTCGGAGAAAAGGGTGTACAGAGATCGCAGCAAAAGAGAATGGAGAAGGAAAAAATGAGTACCTGTCAACAGAACCCTTCTTGTGACTAAACTTATGCAGGGTGCTTCAATAATAATGAGCAAGACTTAAGCGAATGGCAGTAATTTCGGTAAAAGTACGTACGGTATACACCTCACCTTCTTCTAAGCATGAGGATATATTGTACCTGTCTTACTTTGGAATTATGGATAGTTGAATGCAAAAAGTAAACTCACCAAATGCCACTGGTGGCAAAAACAAAATTACTATCAAGCAACGTATGCAAACGATTAAGCATTTAAGCTTTCAAAAAAGATTTCATTCAGTTTTTAACTTCAGCTGAAGAATTAAAGTCCAAAAATTCATTCAGCGAGAAGTTTCAATTAAATTTTTTTTATTTAGCGGTATTGATAGGAATAATTTACATTTTTATAATTGTCACTTAGTAATAAAATAATCCTACCCTTATTAGTACTGATTTCTTTATTTCTAAAAAATCATTTTAAACAAATAAGCGTTAAAAAAAATTACCAAAAATATTTGAAACTGCACACAAGACAATGACCGACGTTAACCAACCCCCTGCTAGAGCACCTGCCAGAGCTCCTCCAAAACATCCCATGGGCTGGAGAAGAATTCTACAGTCCAAATAAAAAAGGCATATCAATGGAGCAATGGGAAAACAGATGATTTTTTTGGGCTGGAGAAGGATGTGAGGGCGTGATGTAATGGTCAGGATGCGGATGAATGAGTTGGGCGGCAGGTATAGATAGATATGGTATGCTCTATACGGAGGAGAGCCGGCGACTTCAAACGCGGGCCGCGGTGGAAGCAGCGGTGGGGGTGAGGGTATCCCAACGTGATCAGCGCCGGGCGGCATATTCGCCGGGGAAGCCGGCCGAAAAAGCTCTCTCCGAAAATGCACCATAAATCCCGATCCATTAAATAAAAAAGAGGGAGCGAGGCCCTGGTGTTGTGGCCCCTGAGAAAAGGGCAAAAGCCTTTTGGCTTTGAAAAGAACGCGGCGCGGTGCTAGACGGGTGGGGGGGAGAGGTCTACAGGGCTGGTGGAGGAAAAAATTTTTAGGGCTGGAAGAGGGATGCTTTCGCATTCTTCACCCCTCGACGAAAGTTCGGAAAGACTCGGAGAAATATTTCGAATATGTTACCTCGCATGCATATAGATTACTTTTAAAGGATAACTGCACTCAAAAGAAATTCGATCGCGAAAGACATTGTCTATTTTCGGCCAAAAAGACTATGGATTTTCTGATTAAATAGACGATCAGGACTTCAGCGTTTGCTCTTTCATACAGGCATGTGCTTTCCCCCGACCTTTACTCTTCATTTACAACCGTGTGCTCGCGAAAGTTTAGTCTTCAGAAACAATCGGGATCAAATAGGTAAGTTTGCTGTATTCTTATGAAGCCACAAAGAAAATGAGATGTCTTCCAGAAATGATAAAGTCCCTAGAAGCTGCTTTACAATTTTTTATGATTTGTTTAAGGCTAAATAAAAAGGAGGCATAGGGTTATATATATATATATATATATATATATATATATAACCCTATATATATATATATAGATATATATATATATATATATATATATATATATATATATAACCCTATATATATATATATATAGATATATATATATATATATATATATATATATATATATATATATATATATATATATATGTACACATATATACACAAGTAATATATATTTATATATATATGAACCACTCATTAACATATACATATAAATATATATATGAGTGTTTGTGTATATGTTTACATATGTATATTATATACAAAAACAATAAACACCGTGATCTACCCGAAGGTCGGTTTAGTACGTGATGGTAGAGATCACCCAGTACTAAGCCCTATACAGCGTGTGAAAATTCACACATCAGGGTATGGGGGCCAGTTCCTTTCCGTGTGCCGGTTATGGTTTCCCAGAAATACCTGGTACCCGAAAAATTACTTTAGCTTGGGTATTGTTGCAGGTGCCTAAAGTGCCTTGCCCGGGGATCGAACCCAGGACCCTCTGGTCAGCAGTCCAACGCTCTACCCACTGGACTGGACTACCGCAACCCACAAATATATATATATATATATATATATATATATATATATATATATATATATATATATATATATATATATACATATATATTTTTTAAGGCAATCTACCGGTTAAGGTAAGTTTTTGGATGGACACAACTACCAAACCAACATTTTATTACTCCGACCAAAACACAAAATCCGTCATCCGACTCTTTATCTGGTCCCTTTTCATCTCAGAGTATTTTCTTCCTCCCTTCATCCCGTCCAACATCCCTATCCTGTTCCTTCCCTTTCCTCTTTTGTCCAACATTCTCCCCTCTATCTTCTCGTCTTCAAAATCCCACTGCCGGTCAACACCCCTTTCAGCAACTTTTCCGGCCTCCATAGGATTGCTCCCAACAAACCCCTCTCTTCGCCCACAATACCAAATACTTCCTCATTTGTTTTCTTCTCTGTCCATTTCACCTTCTCCAGACCCACAATTCAAAAGCCTCCAATCTACGTCTATCCTCCTGCTTCAATGACCACGTTTCCGCACCGTATATAGCTACGCTTCTTATCAAAGTTTTTACGAGTCTTTTCTTAACATCCTTACTCAACGTCCCTGTCATCAACTCCCTCCTCCTTGTGAAAGCCTCTTTTCCCAGCTCAATTCTCCTCTTTACGTCCCCAGTACTTTGACCGTGTTGGTCCAAAACACTGCCGAGATTCGTAAACTGTTCTACCTGCTCTAGTTTTTGCCCTCCAATTATAATGTTAACCTTGGCCTTTTCTGCTAGAAAATCGCATTACCTTTGTTTTATTAATATTGATTTTCATCCCATACCTGTCGCACTGAATTTCCAATTCACTCAGCAATGCTTGCAGCCCCTTTGCTGACTGACAAACTAAAGCTTGGTCATCAGCAAACCTAACTGATTTTACGAATTCCCCGCCCACTTTCATTCCTACCTCGAGTTCTTCCCATGCCTCATTGATTATTTCCTCTGCATACAGGTTGAACAGCAACGGTGATAATGGGCAACCCTGCCTTACACCCCTTCCTAACACTGCCCATCCTGACTCCCCGTTTCCCACCCGCACCTGAGCAGTTTGAGACATGTACAGGTTGCGGATTAGCCTCCTTTCCCTCCAATTTATTCCTATTTTCTGCAGAATACTCATTAGTTTTTCCCAATTCACCCTATCAAACGCTTTTTCGAAATCTACGAAACAGGTGAATACCTCCTGGTTGTGTTCTATATTCCTCTCGATTAATTATCTCATTACTACAATGGCATCACGCGTACCTCTCCCCTTCCTAAACCCAAACTGATCATCCCCTAAGTAGTCATTTGCCCTACTCTCTATCCTTTTGCTTATGATCCTGAGAACAACTTTAAAAGCGTGGGATATCAAACTTATCGTCCTGTAGTCCTCACAAGATGTAGCCTTTACCTTTTTCGGAATAAAACTAACACTGATCTCAGAAAGTCCTCCGGCCAGATTCCCTCCTCATAAATACTACGGATCAGCCCATATAGCCCCTTCCTCCCACATTTTCCTTAACATTTCAATTGTTCCGCGGGAATGTTATCCACCACCACGTCCTTATTTAGTTTCATCTCCCTTAGTGCCCTTTCTATCTCATTGTCTAGTATGCCTGGACCTAAGCTGTCTTCCCCTACGTCATATTCTTTTTCAATGTCTAACTGTGTTGGTCTGAGTTCTTTACTATACAGTTCATCTATATACTACTTCAATCTCTCTTGGATTATTCCTGCGTCATCTATTACCTTACCTGCCTTATTTCAACTGTTAGCACAGCTCTTCCTTTCTTACTTCCCGTTAAAGATTTAACTTTGCTGTTGAGGGCACCGACTTCACCCTTCCTCTGCAGACTTTCCATATCCTCGCACTGCGTCTTCCACCATGCTTCTTTTGCTTTATTTGTTGCCCGCCTCAATTTATTGTTCAATTCTTTGTACTTCATTTTGCCTAATTCTGTATTTATATTCTTCTATTTTTGCCGCTCATCCATCTTCGCATTCATCTCATCCGTGATCCATGGTTTCCTAGTCCTTTGAGCGTTAACGGTTCCAATAGTTTCTTTTGCGGCTTTAGACAACCCTTTCTTGACCATTTCCCATTTTTCTTCTACAGTACTAAGCCCTTTACCATCCTCCATGATTTTCTCTACCGCCTGTTTGTATTCCTTCCTTTTCAAACCATTTAATGCTTCTACATTCCATTTCCTAACTCGTCGCCCCTGCCTTATCTTTTTGAAACGTAGGTTGAATTTCATAACAACTAAATTGTGGTCAGAGTCCGCATCCGCTCCCGGGAAGCTGTGGGAATTTATCACACTGCTCCTAAACCTTTGTCTAACTAGGATATAATCTATCTGATACCTTTCTGAGTCACCTGGCATTTTCCATGTATACCTGCGTCTTTTGTGGTGTCTAAACTAAGTGTTGGAGATGACTAACCCCTGTGTCCTGCAGAACTCAACTGCTTTCTCCCCGCGGTCATTCCTCGTGCCTAAACCGTAGTCCCCCACCTCATCACCATCTCTTCCCTCGCCTACCGTCGCATTCCAATCCCCCATCACCATCATGTTTCCCTGCAGGAACATACGCGATTATGTCCTCTAACTGATCGTATATCCTATCGACCTCTTCTTCCTTATGGTTGCTAGGTGGCATGTATACCTTAATAATAACCAAGTTCGTCGGCTCTGATTTTATCTCTACTAGTAGTATTGTATCCGTTTCCTGCTCTATGTTGACTACGTTTCTTCCTACCTATTCATTTAATACTAGGGCAACCCCTCGTTGGCTCTGGTCCCCGCTGCTGTATATTATTCTATAATTATCACTCCAGAAATCCCCGCTATTTTTCCATCTCACCTCGCATGGACCTAAAATATCTATATTTCCCCTTTCCATCTCTCGCTTACCATTTCCAATTTCCCTGTCCTCATCATTGTCCTAACATTCCACGTTCCTATTCTAACTAATGTGGTCTTCTTCTCCTGCGTCTTCTGTCCTGCTGCTGCTGATTTTCCTTTGCAAGTGTTTCGTGGGATGACGACCGCGGAAGCCTTGCCTCTCCCGCTGCCAGGCACGATACACGGCCGATTGGGCTGAGCCCCGTAGTTGCCAGGACTCAAAATCTCTGTATAGTCCATCATATTTTTCTTTGGAATGAAAATTGAGGTGGTTTCCTGTTGCCTTCCTCAATAGTGTTTTTAACGTGACACCATCGCTTACTGGCCGCCTCACTGGGATCAGACGCCATTGCAGCCGCCTCACTGAGGAACAGACGCTGCGTGGACTACCTTTCGTCTGGCTCCTAACCTTCGACCTTTCTGGCATGGGTGATCCTACCATGAGCAATAATTATTACTCCCGCCAGCACAGCTCTAGGGGTCATCGGAACGCACAAGCCCTTCCACAACGTCAAGGTTGTAGTCCGGGGAGGGTATATATATATATATATATATATATATATATATATATATATATATATATATATATATATATATATATATATATATATATATATAACGATTGTACGGAAAAACTCACACGAGCGGCACAATAATGGGCTGACACAATATAACACAAATAGAAAAGAATAGACACGTTTAAAAGAACACTCACACGGTAAATTGTTCGAGCTTTCGGCCCTCTCAGAGGCCTTCTTCAAGAGAGACTCTCTTGAAGAAGGCCTCTGAGAGGGCCGAAAGCTCGAACAGTTTACCGTGTGAGTGTTCTTTTAAATGTGTCTATTCTTTTCTATTTGTGTTATATTGTGTCAGCCAATTTTATATATATATATATATGTATATATATATATATATATATATATATATATATATATATATATATATATATATATATATATATATATAGTCAGGTCCCTTTTCATCCTCCATAACATTTCTAGCAGAATCATTAATATAGAGTAAGTAATTTACCGATTAAGGTAGATTTTGGTCGGACACAACCACCAAATATATATTTTGTGACTCCTAATAAAATACAATCCAAAAACCTACTCTGCATCAGGTCCCTCTTCATCTCTGAGTATATTCTTCCTCCCTTCATCCCGTCCAACATCCCTATCTTGTTCCTTCCCTTTCCTCGTTTGCCTAACATTCTCCCCTCTATTACAGTCTTCAACTCACCACTGCCGATCAATATGACCTTCATCTACTTTTCCTGCCTCCATAGGATTGCTCCCAACAACCCCCTCTCTGCGCCCACCATACCAAGTACTTCCTTATTACTTATCTTCTCTCTCCCTTTCATCTTCTCCATTCTTCTCTACACCCACATTTCAAAAGCATCCAGTCTACGTCTATCCTCCTGCTTCTATGACCACGTTTCCGCGCCATACATGGCTACAATCCATATCAATGTTTTTACGAGTCTTTTCTTAACATCCTTACTCAACGTCCCTGTCATCAACTCCCTCATCCTTGTGAAAGCCACTTTGCCTAGCGCAATTCTTCTCCTTACGTCCCTAATACTTTGACCGTGTTGGTCCAAAACACTTCCGAGATATGTAAACTGTTATACCTGCCCTAGTTTTTGCACTCCTATTTTAAAATATAGCTTATTCTTTTTCTTTCTAGAAAATCGTATTAACTTTGTTTCATTAATATTGATTCTCATCCCATACCTGTCCCACTTAATTTTCAATTCACTCAGCAATGCTTGCACCCCCTTGGCTGACTGATAAAGTAAAGCTTCATCATCTGCGAACTTAACTGATTATACGAATGCCCCGTCCACTTTTATTCCTCCTCAAGTTCTTCCCATGCCTCTTTAATCATTTCCTAATTATGCCGGTTGAAAAGTTGCGGTGATAATGGCCAACCCTGCCTCAAACCTCTACCTAACACTGCCTATCCGGACCGCCTGTTCCCAACTCGCAACAGAGCAGCATGAGACATCTATAGATTACGAATTAGCCTCCTTTCCCTTCAATCTATTCCTATTTTCTTCAATATTATCATTTGTTTCTCCCAATTTACTCTATCAAACGCTTTGACGAAATCTACGAAGCAGGCAAATACCTCCTGGTTGTATTCTACGAGGGTCATCCGGAAAGTAGTACCCGTTCGTGAAATAAAGACACAAAAGTAAATATTAACAAACATAAAAAATTTTATTTGAAAGAGGATACTTTAAACTACTTCTCAACATAATCTCCAAGCAAATTAAGGCATTTGTCATAACGTGTGACAAGTTTCTGTATTCCTGCTGCATAGTCCTTCGCCGCCAGCTCATTGAGATACGCGAGGGACCCATCTTGCACAAATTTTTGCATAATGCAGATGGTGTTTAACAATTTCATGAACAATTGTTCGAGAAACATTGGGAAAATGCTCACAGATGTCATCAATTGTGACGCGCCGATCGTTCCTCACGAATTCGTCAACTGAGCTCACCAATTGGTCTGTAATGACAGACGGTCTCTCCGAACGCTCATCGTCGTGTGTGTTCCCCCTCCCCATGTTGAAGTTGCGACACCACCGCCGAACAGACGACTCGTCCATTACATTGTCTCCATACACCTCCTTTAATTGGCGATGAATATCACATGGGCGAACGTTTCTTGCATTGAGGAATTTAATCACTGCCCTCACTTCACAACTGGCGGCGTTCTCAATTTTTTTAAACATTGTAAACAATCACAGAAACAACACAGGCAATGCCAGCGTCACGCAACTTGGCTCAGAGAAGGCAGACAAGCCACTGAAGCTATCTGACCTCGTCCAGCGGCTACTCGCGTCGTCAGCACTTCATGCGGCACGAACGGGTACTATTTTCCGGATGACCCTCGTATATTCCTCTCGATTAATAATCTCATTACTACAATTGCATCATAAGTACCTCTCCCTTTTCCTAAACGCAAACTGATAATGCCATAAGTAATCATTTGCCCTAGTCTCAATTCTTTTTTTTATGATCCTGAGAACAACTTTAGCTGCGTGGGAATCAAACTTATTGTCCTGTAGTCCACCCATGATGTAGCATTTACCTTTTTTGGAATAGTAACTAACACTGACCTCACAAAGTCTTCCGGCCAGATTCCTTCCTCATATATACGACGACTCAGCCTATATAGCCTCTTTGTATCACCTTTTTCTATACATTTCAGTAGTTCTGAAGGAATGTTATCCACCCCAACGGCCTTATTTAACTTCATCTCCGTTTATGGCCTCTTTTTCTCATCGTGGAGTATGCCTGGACCTAAGCTATCTTCCTCTACGTCATGTTCGTCTTCTAAGTCTAAATTTATTGGTCTAAGTTCTTTATTATACTCTTGTATTAATTCCTTCCAATTCTCTTGAATCTTTTCTTCGTCAACTATTACTTTACTCGCTTTATCTCTAACTGTTGGTATAGATCTCCCTTTCTTACTTCTTGATAAAGATTTACCTTTGCTATACAGCGTACAAAATTCACCCTTCCTCTGAAGAATTTCCATATCCTCGCACTGCGTCTTCCATTATGCTTCTTTTGCTTTATTTGTTGCCCGCCTCAATTTATTGCTTGTACTTCATTTTGCCTAACTCTGTGTGTACATTATTCCATATTTCCTCTCATCCATCTTCAGCATTTATCTCATCCGTGATTCATGATTTCATAGTCTTTTTCACATTAACGGTTCCAACACTGCCTTTAGACAACCTTCCTTGATACTTTTCATTTTTCTTCGACAGTACTTAGCTCTTTACCATCCTCCATGATTTCCTTTACAGCCTGTTTTTTATGCCTTCCTTTTCAAACCATTTAATGCTTCCACATTCCATTTTCAGACTCGCCGTCCCTGCCTTATCTTTTTGAAACGGACGCTATATTTCATAACCACTAAATTTTGGTCAGAGTCCGCATGCGCTCCCGGGAAGCTGTGCAAATATATCACGCTGTTTTCTAACGTTTAAAAAGTGTTGGTGAAGACTAGCCCATGTCTCCTGCAGAACTCAACTGCTTTCTTTCCGCGGTTATTCCTCGTGCCTAAACCGTAGTCTCCAACCTAATCACCATCTCTTCCGTCGCCCCCCGTTGCATTCCAAACCCCCATCACTATCAAATGTTTCCCTGTGGGAACACACGCGATTGTGTCTTCTAACTGATCGTGTATCCTATCGACCTAGTTTTCCTAATGGTTTTTCGGTGGCATGTATACCTGTAAAATAACCAAGTTCGTCGGTTCTTCTTTGATCTCTACTAATAATAATCAATCCGTTACCTGCTCTATTGGTACTACGCTTTTTTCTACCTCTTTATTTAATATACTAGGCTCCTAACCTACCACCTATCTGGCTTGGGTGACCCTACCAGGAGCAATTATTATTAATTCCGTCAGCATAGCTCTAGGGGTCATCGGAACGCAGAAGTCCTTCCACCACGTCAAGTTTGTAGTACGGGGAGGGGGTATACATATATATATATATATAAAATATTATATATATTATAAATACAAATATGTTCATATATATATATAGATATATATATATATATACATGGTTGGTTACAAAAGTAATGCGATTTGGGGACGACGCTATGCTTTGCCGGGAAACCGGTCTTTGAGCTATCATAGCTGTGGAAGCGGCAGGATATCAGTTATTGTTTTCCTTGTCGTACCAACCGTGTTACGAAGGAGCAACCGAGCGAAATTTTCAAGTGAACTTTTACAACGCATTGAAAATGAACCTGATTATTTGGACAACGTCATCACTGGTGATGAAACTTGGGTTCTGAAATATGACCCAGAAATAAAACCTCAAAGCTCCGAGTGGCACACCGACCAATCCCCCAAGTCGAAAGAGGCAGGAATGAGTCAAAACAGAGTGAAACTAAACCGAATAGAAAAATATTGTATTAGTTTTAAACTATTAATTGTTCTTAAGCATAGTTGATTTTAGACAATGAAGTTGTTGGCCAACGATATTAGACTGCAACTTAAGGCTAGTTTGAATGAAGTCCATAACAGAATATAAATTTATTTTATATATGAAGCCATGATAAAGTGACACTTAAGCGGTTGTGATCGCATCAAGCGTATTGAAGATTGTGTGAATGAATAGTTGAATTCCTCGCCATATGTTTCATACAAACCATTTTTCGGGATCACTCCAAGTAACAAGGTAATGTCATAAAAAAATGATGACTGACTCTGTAACATATAATACGGTCCCGAAACATTCCCGGAAAGTAAAACATGAACAATCAGACAAACAGGCCAGGCCTAAGCAGTGCGCTCGGAGATGCTCCTTGCGCTACGTGCGGGGAATCCGCGATGATTGTAAGTCGTACGTGATGGTCGCGCCAGCGGAAGAAGCTGCTGGAGCGAGGGAGGCTGACCGCGGAAGAGCGTTTTTCGTCGCAACCCGTGATCTCCCGAGAAGGAAGGTGGTGCACGAAGGCGTGGGGATCGCGGTAGTCGGATAGGGGAGAGTGAACGGGGGACGAGGAGGTAGGAAGGAACACGGCGATTCCCATGAATCACCCACACCGCCACCAGCGCCGCAACTGTTCTTACCTCCCCTCCCAAGCCGCTCACAAACCCCCCACCTCATCCTCGAACCCCTCTTCCGCACAACCCCACACTGAACACCACCCCCCGTATTTCCTCCCGTAGTTCTCCGGAATCCTCCGGCGCCGAATGCCAAAAGTAAATGGAGCCGGTCGGATTCCGGGCACTCCATCACTGGAGAGCGGAGAGGAGGGGCGGGTGGGGAGGCCTGAGGGGGGCCGCAAACCCCCAGAAACGCTGGAAACGGCCCACTTACTCAATCCAATCCACCCCAAACTCTTTCGCCGGGCGTCCTCCTGTGCCGAGATCCAAAACCCTTATATACCTTCCGTGCCTCCTCTCTCTCTCTTCCCTGCCCTCCTATCCTTCTCCGCCCTCCTTCCCTGCACAGCCCGATCCAAATCATCAATCGTCATCCGGCCATTAATCCACGCAACCGCATCACACCCTATTAAATCGCCGTCTTCAACGGCGAGCCGGCAGCGTTTAATTTTTCCCTCACTTATGGCGACAAAAACTCCCTTATCTTTGACTCACAAGGAGTTTCAATTCGTAAAAAAAGACCCTGAACAAATCACATGCCGACGCTTACCCTAAAATCCTCAGTTATTTATTTCATTAAAAATTTCCAATTTCATTCGGCGAATAGCAATATGAGACTAGGTAGTTTTTAAGATTTGATTCCATAGTAATACATCTCCTATAACGTCATAGAAAAATGGGGGAAGTAAATCCAATTCATTGTAAGGAGTAAACTCACTTTGAGCTGTTGATATACCGAAGTTATTTAATTCAAAGGAAATAGTAGCCATTGCGAAAAATCTATAGCATACGGAAATATGCATTCAAAAGTAGAAGAAGATAAGTATCAAACGTATGCATCAGATTTTTCTATTCTCTTTGCTGGAAAAAATATTATTTTATTTCACATTCATCTAAATAATTGTTTGCCTTCTGGAATATATTCTGTTTTTCGTTAATTTATCAGTTAAAATTCAGTTTAAATAATTACTCTTTCAGTTCAAAAATACTCTTTAAGCTTACGACTAATCCCTCTGTGATTAATAACCATTATACGTGATCCGTTATCGCAGATCAGAATAATTGTAAATTTCATCATTTATTTACGTGATTTATTGAAAATGATTAATCCTCGTTGTACTCTCCTTCAATGAAATCTGAATTGGAAATCATTGCCGCTATTCTCAGAGATGAATACTGAACAATTCTGAAGAAAAATCAGTGTTATGGACTTCAATTCAATCACAAAGGTAATTGTTGAATTACATTAATATAATAAGGTTAACCTCCACGTGATGAAATTATTAAGGAAAACATAGTGGGTGAAGGTATCAGCTATCATTTTAAGGGCGGACGTTGACACAGTGGTATATAATTATACTGTGTTGCATACCGCTGCAGATTTTAGCGTGAAGGGCACATCTGAAACATAGTATGTGGTTAGATTTACGATAGAAATCAAATTCCTAAGTACCTTCCCGTTTAATTCTTTCCGAACCACTTCATTCCCTATCTCAGTCACTAAAATACGTGAGCTTTACTAAAAAAAGATTGGATTTATTCCAAACAACTAATTTTCATTTGCCTTTTATCCAAATCATACATTTAAAAAAAATAAAGGGCGTCAATGAATTTATTATATCAATGAAAGGGATTCTTTGGAAGCATTGTCTATGCCAAATTTCAGGAAAAATGTCACACTTCTGGAGGACAGCTAAAACACTACAGAAATGTGCACTCGACATTAGGAGAGCCACAAATCCCCATGAAACTTTGATGAGAATCACAGAAAATCCAGTTAGGAGATGTGCTGCAACCCTTGACATTGAGTTAATTCCATTCAACATCCATCTAATTACTTTTATGATCAAAACACAACTCGACTTTAATTTGATTCCCACCATTTGATTTTCTAAGGCAGAGCTCAAGGAAATTGCACCATTCAACGGGAAAAATATACAGAGACCACACTGTCTCCTGCAGAAACGTCAGGTCCTCGTGGGAAACTCTGTATTAATTGCAAACCGAATGGACATGCGGCTGTGTCATGTTGCCAGAGGTACGCATGCTTGTAGTACCTCCTGTGATATTTAGCCACGAATCGTGCAGTCCAGCGCCGGTTGTGCAATAGAATGGATGTATGCTCTGGAACTAAAACCTACTTAGGAGTATTTCACCATGGTACGCGTATTTATCAAAGACAAGGGCGACAGACTTCCAAAAAAAAAGGAATGCATGCTGAGTATGGCCGCCTTATGCTGGATCTATTCTGTTTTTCTGTCAGTTATTTTCCGTTCAGTGAAACTATGCGTGCGACCAATTTCCCACCTAGCCCTGTAAATGACCTCATCTAGGAGTCTGAATGTTGAGTACTTGGACAATTAACAAATAACAACGAAATGCAGTACCCCAATGACCAATCAAAGCCAATGAAGCATGTACTAATTTTTCAATAAATATTTCTCCCTGCCAAGCGAAAGGATTTCGCCCGCAAATACCAATAGGGAAGAAACGGACTACGAAAATACGAAGGAGTTTATTTCAATCACTTTATTAATTAAAAAGCAAGAGAGAGACATAATTATTTTTATTAATCAGCTTTGAAACGTACTATCAAAGACTTTTTCAGCAAACGTATTGTTCAAATTCTGAATATTGATTAGGTTAATGTCTTTAAAGTGGTAGTCATTAGTAATGGTTAGTTTCCCATAAAGCATGAAAGTTTTATTAAAATTAAAATTAGTTAAGGTTTCCGCGTCACTAATATCCGAGATTTTCAAAGTGATTGAGTTTTTACGTACAGACTCATGTCTTAGTGTAGCGATGATAGCATTGAGAATGTTTAGAAATCGTTCTCGGAAATTTCATTGAGCCACACGAGTTAGAATAGTAGAATTCAGCCAGAAATCTGTTGAAGTTTATTCTCTACTCCTTCAAACAAATTGCTGGATTTTCACAAAAAATTAAATATCTTGCTCTTTCGAAAATTCAGGATTTGATTTTGCCCAGTAATTTTTTCTAGGCGGACAGTTTTTCATACTAAGAATGATGAGAGTTATCATGAGAGTCACCAAGGTTTTCGTTCCTTGGAGTAGTCAAATTGCAGTGAATTCTATTCGAATTATTACATTAATTTAACGGACGGTGAAGCTAGAATCATCAAAAGTTAAGGTCATAAAAAATTGAAATATTCCAATGTTCACATTACCGTTTCCATTTTAAATAAATATAAAGAAATTATATTGAAATGATTTTATGGCATACAGCATTTCCTTCTAATGCTAAATAATTTTACCAAGAAGAAGAAGAGCTAAATGCGCTAAAAGTGAGAATAATAAAAACCAAAGAAATTATATTTTGCGATTTCACCTCAAGTGGCCACGAACATTTGTCTTTAGTTGCATGGCCCTGAGCATGCATCAAACGTTACTTATTATTTATGCTATCACTTAATATATCCCGGCGATGAAAGAGAGGTACATATGCTTCCGTCAGACTTGATGTTAAAATTTAAGAGTTTTACGTGAGTAGATTATTTGACAATGAACTGAAATGGTACCACCATTATTTTATAAGTGATTCTATTCCCATTATACAGTTTTGAAGGGCCCTAGGCAAACCACTACGTTCCGTCGTGTACTAATGAGAGATTTTTCAGAGTATTAGAAACACTACCCACTACCGGGAATCTTCAGCTCCAGTTTATTCTTCTTTTTGCCTTTTACAGCCCAACCTTAGTTTTTCCTTAATTCAGTCTTCAACATCAAAAACTAACGCTCTCTTTCGTTTATTCATGTTTCTAAGTTCTTCGAATTTCCCCCGAAGAATCCCCTATTGCTCTTCATTGCAGTAAACCTCATCCTTCGAATTCTTCCACATCACCTCACCACGTTCATTTTCCTCCACAGCCAAGTCTCAAAACCCCTTAATCTGCGGATAGCCTCTTTTCAGGGAGCAGGTTGCGGACCCATTAAACACTGCTTGCTAAATTGCTTAATCAATCTTCTCTTATTTCATCTATGCTCAACTCGCTCTCTTCAATTGCATACACTTAATTAATTACCCTTTTACCATTGCTTATTTCTCCTAATTCCAAAATTACTGCTTAAGTGCTGGCAAATTATTACTATTTTCCCCCTAACACTTGTTTTTGAAATCAATAATGTATGCCTCTAGGTAAAAGCAAAAGATTCCAATAAATATTGGTTACAGCTTTGCAAATGCTTTCGCTATGAAATTAAAAACATATTTTTCCAAATTTTAACAGCTTTAGGTTCATACAATAAATTTAAAATTAAATGTTCACTTAACATACATTTGCTATGCATATAAGTGAAATTAATTAAGTCCTACAACATCTTTGATGGTGTTCATTTAATGCATAATAACATGTCAATGCTTGTGGATGCGCACAATTTATGGAATAATAAGTATTATCTCTTCAGTATTTTCCTCCTCCTCAAATACATGTGAAAATGGTTAAGATTCAACAGCCTCTTAAAAATTTTATCGGATATTATTTAAAGAATCATTCAACATTCTGGAAATGATCAGTTAAATACATTGTGAAGGTCCTTTAACGGGTTATCTATTTTCTTTTGTGTTCTATTGTGCCGTCTAAATGTTATATTGCTCTCGCAAGTGATTTATACACCGACATAGTGTATATATATAAATTATATATAGGGTCGCACCCAAAAGTGGTATGACTGATTTTTTTACAAGAATTTTATTGACTATATACTTACATCGACTTAATAATCTTCAAAGTATCCTTCTTGAGCTGCTACACACTTAGTATAACGTTGCTCCCATTCCCCGTACGCCCGCTGGAAATTTTCCTTGGGGATGCCGTTGATGACCCTCGTCGAAGCCTCTTGAACGGCCTTTATCGAGTCAAAACGTCGTCCCTTGAGCTGTCTTTTCACTAGGGGGAAAAAGAAGAAGTCCGGTGGTGCCAGATCGGGAGAATAGGACGGGTGGCAACGCCGTATTTGGCCAGGAGCTGTCTGACGACGAGCGCGCCATGGCAGAATTTTCGGCACCATCTTTGCGCACACCTTGAGCATGGCCAAATCCTGTGAAATAATTCGTTGGACGTTGGATGCAGACAGACCCAACTGGTCTGCAATTTCTTCACTGGTTAAGAGTCGGTCTGTGTTCAGCAGTGTCCACACTCTATCCACATTCGTATCGGTTCTTGCCGTCGACGGCCGTCCGGAGCGATGGTCGTCTTCAACGAGCTCCCTACCCTCTTTAAACAACTTTTGTCACTCAAATACTGTGGAACGGCTAAGGCAGTGTCCAAATAAGTCTGCTTGATCATATCGTGGGTCTCAGTTGCCGTCTTCCCGAGTTTCGCACAAAACTTCACGGAATAACGTTGCTCTAAATTCAGATTCATTTTGTTTTTCGACGCGGACAAAAAACTTGCTTTACAAAAAACGGTGTCCTTACTCAACGGCAGCCCGCAGGTGACTGAGGTTGGTGTTCGTCTGTTGCAAAGAGCCCCATCCACCTTACCCTGCCAGACAGACCACCCTCAACCGCTCCGTTCGCGCCAGAGAAAATCAGTCCTACGACTTTTGAGTGCAACCGTGTGTATATATATATATATATATATATATATATATATATATATATATATATATATATATATATATATATATATATAATTTCAAAAGGGATAAATATATTGTATCCCCATAAATATATAGGAGTATAAAAATATTCTTTTCAATTTTGAAGTAATATTTCTTCCTGATAGTGTTAAATGCCTCCAATTCTACGAAAAAGTGAATTCAACTAAGAGCGGAATATAAGTTGATGTCTCACAAGCATTCAGGATGAAATTAATATTTATAATTTTAATGAGAAAAAATAGCCTGGTTATATATTTGCCAGAAATATCAGGTAATTTTTCGGACAAATAGTTCAAATAATTGATCATCTCTTGGTTAACAGAAACCTAATTATGTGTTCATGAAAATGATATGAAAAATTAGTACCGCAAGAAGAATATATCGCGTTATAGTGAAATGAATATGTGCAATCCTATATTACAATTTTATGGAACCTATTGTATGTCAACCATTATTTTTCACCAGAAGACCACTTAATTTTCCAAGTATCTTGGGTGGTGAAACATGAATGCTGTATTAAATAGACAAAAAAACTACAGTAGGGAAACTTTGACTGTAGTTTATAATTAAACAATCCCACCATTGCAATCACAGGAGCCGGAGAAAATACTACTTTTTACGAAAATTGTCGAATACACTGCTTCAGGGAAAAGTCCCTCGGATGGGATGCATGGAGGAAGATAGGCTTTCGTTTTAGTTTGCGATCGGAAGACGAACGAGTCCCCAAGGAGGTGGCGATGCGTCATCGATCGTGAGTTGGATTTGAATTCGGGAGAGGAGTATGCCTCGAGTCCTGGGTCCTTTGCCTGAAATATTCCGCACACATATTCATTCCCCAAACCCCCATTCGACACCTTTCAAGGTCTTCATTTTCCTAGACCTCTCGCAAAAGTCTGCTTTGTCTTCCTTAGCCTTTCTTACGCTTCACCCAGTTCCATAGAGATGTGCGTTGTACAAATAATGGCTGACGCAGCAACGCAGGAATTCATTTAAAACTGTTTCACATTTTTTATCGTGAAAAGAGTAAATAACTACTTTTTTTGTAAAATGTAGGACGATCATTTATTTATAAGTAAGGCTTTATATTTTCCACATATAACAAGAGGGACAGTTATTATTGCCATTTAACCTGCATATATAATTATTTATGTTAATTTGTATGGTTTCAGCGTACTTTCAACTATACCTCGCGATTTTTTTCTTAAATGATAATAACCATAATGTATAATTAAACTTTAATTGGAAATAGGCGCCATTTCCATTCAGTGAATGGATAGAATTCCTGTAAGTAAATAGAATTATATCAGGGAGAAGGCTGTTTTCACAGACCAAGTTTCCCAATTTATACAGGTAATTTCCATACACACATTTCCCTTCTATATGAAGGTTAAGCACCTTATTTTTTTAAGTTACCATTCTCAACTATTAAAAAATCAAAATGTTCACAATTACACATAACTGATTTATTTTTTATGAAATACTTGAATAAATAGTTATCCTAATTATACAATCTCATCCAATCCTCAAATAAACACGAGTTAGATGTATCCATCTAATTACTGTTTAAACCACGCAGCTATTGTAACGAAGTGAAGGAATGCTTGCTTATCTCTCTCAAGAACCACATTGATTTTACCTGGAACCTTGTTTTAGGCAGTTTTATCAAGTCGATGAAGTTCAAATCAATTCTTTATATACCCTTATCAAAATGTATTTTTTTGGTAAGGGCATAAGACACAGGAAAGATGGACTCCATTAAGTTGGGGTCTGTTATTTCCATCGCTCGTGGAACTAATTTGAGGGGTTCTATTAAATTGTGAATGTGATCTCCTGCAATGCGAAGGAAATTTCTCAGGAAATTTATTTCCCTATTATTTTTTAACCTCATCTAAATCCAACTTACTGCGCCTTTCTTCTTACAATCTTCAAATTGTTGATTTCCATCCCAAGCCCTCTCTGCTATGCCTACAACAATGACTTTACCCTCTTGAACAAAACCGCGTCTTCAGCTTCTCTTTCTCTCATCGCGGAATAGTTGATTTCACTATCGCAGTCACATCCAGCTATTTATATCCCTTCCTCGCTACCTCCACTGCGCATAACATTTGCAGTGTAGGTATTATGATACAAAACTAGACTTATTTTTGGCTCGTGCTTACCAATTTTTGGGCCCATAATTTTTCAATTCCTTGCAACATTTTCAGAGCGTAAAAATCATTCGTCTTGACTGGGACTCGAACCCAGATCCCTCAATATCCGGTCGAGTGCTTTAGCCACTTAAGCTACCGAGGCGTCCTCTTAAACTCTGAAATTTTGGGGCTTTTTAAAGGAATGGAATAGATAAAGGAATAAATGGAATTTGTCAAAGGGAAAACACCATAAGTGTTTAAAGTTGGCTTTAACCTCGTGGACAGTGGCGCCTCGCGCACGACTACGAATGCATGTGACATTGTATGTACGGTATTTCGTCATAACATCTAGTCCCTTTAAAAAGCCCCAAAATTTCAGAGTTTAAGAGGACGCATCGGTAGCTTAAGTGGCTAAAGCACTCGACCGGATATTGAGGGATCTGGGTTCGAGTCCCAGTCAAGGCGAATGATTTTTACGCTCTGAAATTGTTGCATCGAAATGCACATTAGCGGATGACTCCGTTAAAAGTTACTGTTGCGGCATCTCCCGCAGTTTCTTTGGAATTTTTCAATTCCTTATTAATCATCCCGATTGACCGAAAGATCGTGCAATACAAGAAAGACAGCATCAAATGAGGAAACATCTGAATAAAATATACAACAAACCATTGTGATAATCATGGTGTCTTTTGTAAAAAGAAGTTAATTACCTTCAGTAAATAGTAAATGCAAGTGATTTCAAAGGCACCCAATTATTAGATAATTACAAATGTGCTATTAATATAACTAATATACTGATTACGGATAGGTTGTGAATGGACCCAACACCCAAATATTTCTTTGGTCACTACAGACAAAACACAACCCAACATCCTACTCTACAACAAAGTCCCTCTCGATATCCGTCTGATTCCTTCCTCCCTTCATTCCGTCCACCATCTCTATCCTTTTGTTGTCCCTTCCTCGTTTTCTAATAATTCTCCTCTCTATCACAATCTTCAACATCTCATAGGCAATCAATATGGTTTGCATCGTCTCTTCCTGTCTCCCTATGATTTATCCCAACAATCCCATCTCCACACCCAATATACCCAGTAAGGCCTCAATTATTTTATTTCTGTCCACTTAACCTTCTCCATTCTTATCCGCACCCACATTTTAAAAGCCTCCAATCTACGCCTATCATCCTGCTTCAATTACCATGTTTCCGCAACGTGCATTACTACGCTCCATATTAAAGTTTTAACGACCCTTTTCTTAATATCCATGCTCTACGTCCATATCATCAATTCTCTCTTCCTTGTCATAGCTTCTTTGCTTGATGCAATGATGTCCTTACCACTTTGACCATTTTGGTCCGTAACACTTCCAAGATAAGTAAACTGTTCCACCTGCTGTATGTTTTCCCTACTATTTTAACGTTTGAATTAGACTTCCTCTATCTGAAAAACCGCATCAACTATTTTACTAACACATATATTCTCATCTTGCACATACCACACTGAATTTTCAATGTCCGAAGTAATACTTGCAATCCCTAGGCTAATTGATGAATTAAAGCTTGATCATCAGCAAACCTAAGTGATTTTATGAATTCCTCACTGACTTTTGTTCCTATCCCCAGTTCATCCCATGCATCGATAATCATTTACAGCACACATATGTTTAACAGCTTAGGTGTAATTAACAACTTTACCTTATTATTCTTCCTACCACTTGCAATTCAGACTCTTCACCCACGACTCGCAACTGAGCAGTCTAAGACATGTACATGTTGCGGATTAATCTCCTTTCCCTCCAATTTTTCCCTATTTTCTGCATTGTTTTCATTAGTCTTTCCCAATTCACTCAATCAAACGCCTGTTTCAAATCTATGAAACAGGCAATTACATCCTGATTGAAATCTATGTTCCTTTCTATTAATTATCTCCTTATTGCAATGGCATCGCGCGTGCCTCTCCCCTTTCTGAACCCAAGCTAATCATCTTCTACGTAATTATTTACGTCGATCTCCATCCTCTTCTTGATGATCCTGAGAACCACTTTAGATGCGTGTCATATCACACCCATTGCTCAGTACACCTTATATGAATTAACCTTACCTTTTCATAGAATGGGAACATGATTTGACAGTTATTCGACCAAATGCTATTGCTAATGCTATTGCTAATGCTAATGCAAATGCTATGCTTGGATGTTATCTAACCCATAAATGCCACGAATTAGTCAACAAAATCTCTTCCTCTCACATTCTTCTAAATCTTCAAGTAGTTCCGCAGAGATATTGTCAACTTACACGGCCATTTATGGTTTCATTTCACTTAATGTCTTTTACATCTCACCGTCTAGTAAGTTTAAACAAATGCTATCTTAATCTGCGTCATATCCTCTTTCTACGTCTGGCCTTACTGGCCTGAGTTGTTCACCACTTCATTCTCTTTATATACACCTTTTATCTCTCTTGAATATATTATGGTACAACTAGTCTTCTCCCGGAGTTATCTTTAATTGTTAACAGAGATTTTTCCTTCTTACTTCTAGATAGCATTTTAACCTTCTTTATAGCGCACTTATTTCACCCTTCCTATGTAAACTTTATATATCCTCTTACTACGTCTTCCACCATACTTCCTGCCTTAATTTATTATTTAACTCTTAGTACTTCCTTCAGCCTAACTCTGTAATTATAATACTCTATTTCCTTCTTACATCTAACGTTCTAATTCTCTCATCCGTAATCCAAATCCTTGTCCTTTTCCAATAGTCAATGCCTAAAGTTCCTTATGCGGCTTTTGTGATATATTCCCATTTTTCTCGATGGCACTCATCTCCTATTCTTCATTCATGATTTTTTCCACAGCCTCCTGATACTTCTCCCTTTTCCATTTAGTTGTGGCTTTCAAGTTCCATTTCCCAAATTCGCCCACCTTTTCTTATCTTTTTAAATCAGACCCTTCACTTCGTAGCTACTGAATTGTGATCAGAATCCGCATCCACTTCCGGGAAAATGTGCGCATTTATCATGACGTTCCGAAATCTGTACCCAACCATAATGTAATCAAACTGATACTTTCTGAGTCACCTGGCATTTTTCATGAATACCTCATAAGAGAAACTCGCAAAGAAGTTATAAAACATTTGACGACATATTAACAGTATTATACGAGCATTGCGAAAGAGACCTTGTGTTGAAAATTACCATATACATTGCCGAAAAGTGGAATGTTTCTTTGGCATAAATTCTGTAAAAAGCACTTCGGGTTTGAAAAAATGATACTCTTTGCTTTTAGGTGCGCAATATATTTAACAGCTATTATTTCTGGCTTTCAAAAGTTGACTCTAATCGAAGGTGAAAACGATTAAATCTCTCAATCAAATTTTGCATGAAGGAAAACTGCTTTATTTTCAGAGAGAACAAACATGTTTCCTACGGCCGAACGGATATTAGGTTCGATATGACTTTATACAGCCAACTAAAACGCTTTTAGATACAATTTAAAATGGATTTAAGAAAATATCCTGGAAAATCATGTACACTAACTAAGAAAAAATATGAGTCCTTCAGATTTATCTCTACCGAGATATTCTTTTGCCATTTCCTAGTTTGAAGCCGATTTTTACATCCATCAATTGTTATGAACATTGCAGGGGGCTACCGTAACTTAAACGAATCTTTATGCAGCAGATGATAGCTAGCGCAATACTCTCCAAAATGAAGCACACATAAAATAGCAAATGTTCCTTAAAAATTGAAGATTTTAGAAAACTCTAACTGCTTCATTCTCGAATGTCCATTTTTTGTTCATCTTACGTATTACATTACTCATGTAATAAACTATTTCCTTTGCTTGCAGAGCGAGTGCAGTGGGCGAGTTATTACAAAATTTCTTCACAGCCGAACCATTTTTTCATTTATTAAACTTCTAAATTGCCCACAAATCAAACCTCACTGCTTATTTCGACTTAACTTTTCCACTCTTATGAGCACGGAGCACTTCAAACAATTCCCGCGAAAGTATCTTATTTTCCATTTTCCCTCCATTCCTAACAGTTACCGTAGGCAATTCGCGATTACTCTTTGCGATTTCCTAACGGAAATTCTTTCCAATTCTGTCTCAAATTGACCTCTTTATTATGCGCATAATTTCGGGAAACCACTCCATAGGGCTCTATTCCCTTGTTCTCATTCCTCAAACTGTGTTCGGCTTCCCTTTAATTCTCAGTTTGTCCATTCTAAGAAAAACTTCATTTTACAGCAAGTCCCTAATTTCTATCACTCTCTCTAACACCTCTTTATAGTCTCTCTATATGACGGTGGAACGCAATCACAATGCACCCAAAGAATTGCATGATTTTGATGCATTGACGCAGTTTAATGGCATTTCACCCAATGAAACGATGCATCGCACTATGTCCCGAATCAATTTTGCAATTTTTCACTTATAATAGTCAAATTAAAATAAATGCATGTGGTTGTGGCATGGGGTCATAACGTATATCTTGACAACTTATTATTAACTACGAGGGTCATCCGGAAAGTAGTACCCGTTCGTGAAATAAAGACACAAAAGTAAATATTAACAAACATAAAAAATTTTATTTGAAAGAGGATACTTTAAACTACTTCTCAACATAATCTCCAAGCAAATTAAGGCATTTGTCATAACGTGTGACAAGTTTCTGTATTCCTGCTGCATAGTCCTTCGCCGCCAGCTCATTGAGATACGCGAGGGACCCATCTTGCACAAATTTTTGCATAATGCAGATGGTGTTTAACAATTTCATGAACAATTGTTCGAGAAACATTGGGAAAATGCTCACAGATGTCATCAATTGTGACGCGCCGATCGTTCCTCACGAATTCGTCAACTGAGCTCACCAGTTGGTCTGTAATGACAGACGGTCTCTCCGAACGCTCATCGTCGAGTGTGTTCCCCCTCCCAATGTTGAAGTTGCGACACCACCGCCGAACAGACGACTCGTCCATTACATTGTCTCCATACACCTCCTTTAATTGGCGATGAATATCACATGGGCGAACGTTTCTTGCATTGAGGAATTTAATCACTGCCCTCACTTCACAACTGGCGGCGTTCTCAATTTTTTTAAACATTGTAAACAATCACAGAAACAACACAGGCAATGCTAGCGTCACGCAACTTGGCTCAGAGAAGGCAGACAAGCCACTGAAGCTATCTGACCTCGTCCAGCGGCTACTCGCGTCGTCAGCACTTCATGCGGCACGAACGGGTACTACTTTCCGGATGATCCTCGTAGTATGCTAATGCATTATGTTGGTGAATTCTCTCTATGTCGAAGCACTGATTTGTATGAATTCAATCCGTTAATATGGCTTTCAACTCAGATACTAATGTATTGAGCTAGACTTCGGTCAGATGTCATAGTGCTCCAAACAGATTTAGGGCTAATGGAGGACACAGGGCTCAAAGAAATTATAATGTTTTTATTTTCAAACTTAATGGCCATTTTCATTGACTACTAGTTTAAATATTAACGTGATTGAATAAAATTATCATGTCATTGAAATATCACTTTTATATCAATATATTTTATGGAACATCAAAAAAGTTAAGGGGTAATAGTGCGAATCGACATATGGAAAATTATGTAATAATCGCAACGCTTCAGAGCGAAGGTAATGTGAATTTGATGGTGCGACGGGAAATGAATAGCGATGTCTCCCATTTAAATAAGAACGTCGTTACGTTGACATGTTTTCAATATTGAATTTGCTCCGATTTGATGTTCACATGCGAGCGTATCACACAGCCCTACTAACCTTCACCTTTTCCTCCGCCATACCCTCCCTCACATCCGGCACCCGAAAGAATCTTCCCTTTTTCTCAGCTCCCTTCCGTTCTCCTCGCCCCTTTCGCTCCTCCAACGACTTAGTCCCCCCTTCCGTCGCTTCTCCCCCTTGCTCCTTGCTTTCTCTAAATCAATAACTCCAAATTCCGAATATTTCCCCCTTCCTCCCCCCATTCCACCAGACCAATCCCTTGTTTACGTCACCTTTATCCATTCTCCACCGCCGCAAGATATATAAATTGATTCTATACATCTCCACCAAATCACTCTCTCTCCCTTTATTTGCATTCTTTTTCCCTTTCCCTCTTTTTTCCCTTGGTCGCACCATTTTTTCCATGACTTCACACCCCTCCCCCAACAGGAGGAGAAAAATGGGCGTCCCATCTCCTCCGCTTTCTATTCAATGCAATTCGCTCCGTAGGACTTTTGCCACCCTGTCCTCCCGCACACACGTACCTACCCCCGGGCATTATTTCCAGTTTGCGAATGCACGTCCGGAGGGTACTTATTTACGCCCAACGTTCGTGGGTTTTGAATTTTTATGGAGATATTTGAGGGGCCGAAGGGGGGGGGGGAAAGTGGAGGTCAGAGTGGCTCGGCGCTCGCTAACGGTCGGGTGGATGGACACAAAATGATGCCATGCGGCGCATGAAATACATATATATATATATATATATATATATATATATATATATATATATATATATATATATATATATATATATATATATATATATATATATATATACTTTTTGGCACCCTCGCATTCCAGCGACTTTATTGCCCTCGCCGAGTAAAATCCAATGCAGAGCGACTCATATGCATTCAGGGGATAAGGTGCGAGGAATCTGGGCGTAGAGCTAACGTTGTCAGTTTTAAGTACCTGCCTATCTTAAGGAGATGTGTCATTGCTCTCCAGATTTTCTGGGCAGGTATGAAAAATAAAGATCAATAAAAAAATTACTGCTGAAAATGAAGACGAAATCATGTAAAGGAAAAAATGATATATTTTACGGTCATTCGGAGCCTGACCTATTTTTCTGGCCATTAGAAAGCACGAGGTTTTTATATATTACATTAGAGTAAGTTAATCATTACTATTCTTGACATTTCGCCAATAATAACCCGGCATATCCATATTCAATAGGCTAAAACATTAGGACCAAATGCTTAAATTTATAAAAAACGGAAATATTGACCAGTAAGTTGTAGGAAATTACCATTAATCACTATTATGGTGGAAATATGTTTGAACGTTAATATTTCATGATTTCATAGGTTTTTACCCATGTATTTTTTAGTCCATAACACAAACTGAAAATAATAATGTTTCACGCAATTTCATAGCGTACCAATTCTTCCGAATTTGAGATTTCAACGAATAAAAAATAATTTCGGATGTATTTTTAAAGCTCTAGCTAGTAAAGCAGTAAAAGTAAAAAGTGCACTAAACGCTGAAGTTTAATGCAAAAAATTAAGAAAAATTAACTCGAAGGACATTTTTATGCAACTGTTGTTACTAAGATACGTACACCATAATTAAATAATCTTTCCAATCAGGATACAGGGTCGACATCACAAGCTGTGATAAAATTATCGAGACAAATAGGGGAATATCTTTGGTTAAAGTTAATGAGAAAAACATTTTGAAACACGAAAATTGAAAGAGAAAAATAATATTCACGACTTACTTGAAATGAAAATTCCTACAACGCAGCTGCCAAGAAATAGAACTTTATTATGTACTTCAACCATCTTACTACAATGTCGTCAAAGTGTTTCATTCCATCACCGCTAAGCCTGAAATATCCTCTTCCAAAATAATAGACTCCCGATTTGGCCCACAATAACCCAAGAGATGATTCATTTCCACGAAGCAATTCACCATATAGCCAGACACACCCGAGTTGCACTCCCGGGTGCCGATTCCGATGCCTCATTTGCCCCACTGAAGATACCCCAGGTTGGTAACAAAAACAATAAGCTATTTATTGAGTGATGAAACAATCAATAAATACAACCTGTTTATCATCATTTTCGCGCTATCATTTTATGCTACCGAGATGGTGAATAAAAAAATTTCGAAACTCTTGCCTTTTAACCGCTGCGATGGTTCATCCTCCTGATTTACATCTACTAAAGTACGCCCCATTCTCCCTCCCACACCCACCCCTCACCCGCCAATAACCATTCTTCAACCCAGACAAACCCGCAAAGCCGCCGAGCAGTTTTACGCAATACTTTTGTATCTACGATGTTTTTTATTCACATTCTCTCCCTCTGGTCATTGTGCTACGCCCACGTAAGTCCCTTTAAAAAATTTTACGCTTCACTCACCGCGTGACAAACCTACCCATTCACTCCTCTAATCCTCTTCCATTCTTCTCTCCCTTAATTCCGCATGCCTACTCCCGCTGGGACCCCGTGACACCCCATGAGAGGAAAATTTACGAATGTGGACGGAGGTGACAGATAGAGGGAGATAATGTATTGTAAAAAGTAATAAAAAGAGGGTGGAAAACCAAATTATAACGGAAGAAACTAAAATTGGGAGCTTCATGTAAATCATGTTTCAATCACGCTTTGTTGGAATGAGTTAGAGTTCTCCCAAGTGCTCAAACTCGATGGTGACCTTTGAGATGAATTTGGGTACACAGCAGAATCCATTCATTGAGAGGAGAGCCACGAGGGAAAAAACCACTTACGAAGCAAAAATGGCATATTTGTTTTTATGAATTTTTATCTACAATAAAAATAATAAGCTGTTTAATGCGTTTAGGTAAGAAAACACACAGCACAATGAGTCTATAATGCAACACATCGTAGCATTCTAAGTGAATAGTTAATTGAGAATATTTAATGGAGTATTTTTATCGTGTACGTGAGCTCACATATTATCTCGGTATATTGTATTAGATAGTTAAATAATCATCAACTGGCCTACAAAATTAGGCTCTAAGAACAATTAAAATGGTTTGCAAAAAAAGGAAAAACAATCAACTTCATCGTAAGCACCACTTAGTTCTGCTTAAACGGGATGGCGGTTTAAATGTTAAAATTAAATTTCGCTTTGTTTCTTCCATGATTTTAGACGAGAGGCAGAGGATAAGAGCCATTGCTTTTTGTTATAGCCCTACACTTCCTCCTAGGCCACCCCTCTAAATTCCCTCAGCACCCATTCCATCGTTATTTCTTCCCTGAACTCATTCCACTTGCTCCCATCAGATCCTTTCCCCAAATCACCGCGGTCACTTTCACTCTACGCCGCCTACACTTCCTGCCTTTTACCTCGAATGCTACTCTCCCGTTCCCCATGGACGGACAGGGCTGTTTCCTTTGTATCCCCATAAATTGACTTTGGGTTCAATGAAATTGTTTCTGTTTCATCTTAAGATGAGAACAGGCAAAAAAGTTTCATCATAAAATTATCAACGTTATCTACTGTGGTAACCATTAGCCTTACATAAACAAAAAATAAAGGTGACCAAGGTACAACTCATCCGAGTCTCATACTGTATTGGGATTAAAACAGCAGTACATTTGACACTAGGCTTGCTAATCTATTCGAAAAGTTTGACCCTCAAATACAATTCAGCAAATTATTTCTGCTTTCAAAGGGAGAGTTGATGAGAATGAGGAAACTTTTATTTTATGTTGGCCGTGATTTCCAGCTGACATTCGTAAGAATTGATTAAGATTTTCTTTTTGTAACTACCTTTATATATATATATATATGCCTGGAAATATGTTGACCTTCTCCCCACCTTCGATGGCCACTAAGATCATGACAATGAAATACTGAAAGTTTACGTTGGGTTGAGAAGAACAAAAGAGCCGGACGTTCCCGTTGTCTTTTTGCTGGTGTGCTTCAATTCATAGCAGAAAAATTCGGTGAAATCGTTAAAGAATCCCGTGAAATGATTGGTGTGACACTTGAAAAGGTGAGTTTCTGGGAAAACCTCCGGAGGAAATAAAGCAATACCATAAGCTGATAGAAACGAGATGACTAATAACTTTCAAATGGCTTCTCATTGACAGTAGCAAGCTATTTTTCGAAATAATTATCACAGTTTTGACTTCAGAATAAAAAATACTTCAGTATTTCAAATTTTTTTTCCCAAATATGTGATCTGAAAAGTCAAGTCTTTAAATGGTTGATCGTAAATGTATCTTCCACGATAATGTTCATTTTAGAGAGAAACAATGCGAAACACAGCAAACTAATGTCAAAGTATATATGCGGGCTCAATCTATGAGGTAAGATTAGGTATTCTGCTCCAATGAATCATTTGTGGCGCTCATATTGATTTTGCACTTATGTGTGGGTGTTGACGTAGAAAATTTGGTAATCGATTCCGGAGGTAATTTTGTCGTAAATTTACTATTCCTAACCACTGTAAAAAATAAATTTTGTGAACTGAAAGCTCAATCATAGAGAAAACAATGTTAGTACTGTACTATTGATATAACGTACCCTTTTAGCATTATATCTTAAAAATACAAACTCATAAGGTGCAAAATAAATGATTGGGATCTAATTTTATATTGGAATGAATAATATACATAAATCTCAGAAGAGAACCCATTCCGATAAGTAAAAGAGCCAAACTATATCTTGAAGCTTACATCAAAATATGGAGGTCATATTTTTTATACGGGGCATTTTTAGGGAATGGCGTTAAAGCATGGTAGTTTATTTTCGCAGCACATGCACAGAATTGACAGAGGATCAGGACACAAGAATAAATCCGCTTCAAAAATTTGCGCAACCTGTCCCACTTCATTTTAAATCTAGAACTTAAAAAATAACGACATATCATTGCTTACAACAGGCAGATCCGTACATCCTGATTACCGCGCACGGACGGATTATAAAGAATCCCCAGGATAACGCCATACTCCTTCATCCAGCTGCCAGGCCTTCGATTCCTGCCCTCCGGCGTTTCTTCCTCCTCCTACCACATCGAGGACACCCTTCTCCGACCTGGAGAGAGACCTCGAAACCCTCCCACCTCCGCTACAGTCATTCACCCCCTCCCAGTCTCACCCCCACGCTCTCGCACCTCCGAAGCCTTCCAACCCCTAACCCTCCCTACCCCAGAAATCCCCTGATATACCCCTTCCACTCCTTATCAAACTCACGCCTCCCATCACTGAGGTCCGTAGAGATCTAGCGGCGGGTGGGGAGGGAAGGAAAGGGAGGGTAGAAGAGGGAAGGAGGATGTGGGGTGGGTCCCTCCGTAACCATTCCCAAACACCCAGAAGACCCACCTACCCCCCTCTTCCGCCTCCACCCGGAACACCTCTCGTCTCAACCCCCTTCTCCAAAACATCCCCCTTGTCCCGTGCTCTGACACCATTATCACTCCCGTCTCCCTGGTAACGGGTCCCATATCCCGCCAGAGGCAGATGCGCTCCACTCCGGGATGTTTCGCCTCATATCCCAAAGGGAGCAGCAGCGGCAGTCGTGGTACGTTGACGGGTGTAGGACAGGAGTCGAGCGGGCGAATGGGGGGGGCACAGGAAGGTAGGGAGGGAGGGTTTGTAGATGGATTGGGATGCGCGGATGGGAAGGGAGAGAAATATACGCGCGGGAATGAAGGATCGTCGTGCGGGCGTGACGTGCGTCCCTTCGACGTAGGAACGCGTCTCGATTCTTGACTCTCGATCCAGTAATAATATGTCCAGTCCATTCATACCCTTCTTGCTCTACACGGGTCCCAAAGAAGTTAATATTCTCAAGTTTCGCGTTTATTTTAATTTAACTTTTACCCAACTCGCGAGGAATTCGCTATTCAGTCTTTGACTTATTGGGGAGTCTTTTTCTCGTATTTCCTATTGGGTGGTGGTTCTTCCGACGGGAGGATACGGAATTTAAATTGACGCACTTTCTGGTTTCATGTACAATGCAGAGTGACAGTTTTACTTGCCACGAGCTTGCGATTAAAGATGTAATATTTTGGCACTAAAATATGGATGGGCCAAAGTAACTTTTGATATCTAGTGCATTGATAAGAAACCATCAGAGCTTTTACAAATAATAATGAGTATTTTTATTAAAATATACTTTCTGATGTAGCTAATGGATACTAAATGATCAGTAATTAGAAACAAAGAAGAGATGCAAACATATTTTAAAATCAGTACGTAAAATGTAGGTAAAAACATACATATTATATTATGAACCATTATAGCTGCATGTAATTTTAAATGGTTATATTCATCAATGAGATTTTACTATAATTTAAAATGGCGCCACTAATGACATCAAACGTCTTTATAGCCGTCATTACGAGGAATATACGCGGCGCGGAGTAACATAGTTTCCCTACATTTTTACACACGGGAGACCATAGCAGGAGCAAGTATTATTAATGACATCAGCACAGTTCTAGGGCAATAGAGACGAACATGTTCTTTCACCCTACCAAAAGAATATGCACCTCATAATTCGATAAAACCCTATAATTTCATATCATATCAGGGAACATATACGCATTGTGGAAACATAATGCAAGATTTTTTGATTTTATAATATGTTGGAATTATAGTGTAACTAGTAGATCTCTATTTACCATAAATATTACCATGCAAAAATTCTTTAGCTAAATAATTTTGAAATATATTTCCTCAAAGAGCGATAATAGATAAAATACGCAATAAATTGGGTAAAAGATAAATAGCCAAAGGTAATGGTTCATGTAGGAGCGATCTAATTAATAACAATAATTGAGATTCCATTGCAGTAATTGGTGTATCTGAATACTAAATGAAATGCAAAATACTAAAATCATTCATTACCTGAAATTGTTTAGAAGGATACTAAATCTAATTACTTGAAAGTACAACATTTTGACAAGTATGATGCATTGATTTTATTTAGGAAAGAAAGATTACCCTACTGTCGACATTTATGAGTAACAAAATGTTCTTCTTCAAGCTTCTCATGCACACTGCATTTCACTCGATGTATATCTTCATGGAATAGGCAAGATTCACAGCCTTGATACACTGCAGAGATGCCCTGACAAATTTTCGTTTCATAATATGTTGAACATAGTAGAGTCTTTATGTCCAAATGCTCAAAACTTTCAGCATCTTCATCCGACCTATTTTCTTTCGCTAATATTCTAACAGGAAATAAGACAATCATGCACTTCTACAATAAGTTTCCAGCTTATACTCGCTAAAAATCCTTTTCCAAGTTCTTCTACTAAAATACTACAACTACCATCAACCGACGGTAGAAGCAAATCACTTCGATTTCTTTCATGATTCACTTGATTGGATAACCGGATCACATAGTAAGATATTGGGTATTTAAGACAGCAACACCAGCGTATACAATAGCGAGTACATCTATGTCTCTATTCTTTGCCACTATAATATCAAGCATTTTTTTCATAGAATACCTTATTTCAAAATAGTTACTCAATGTCTCAATCAAGCAAATTTTTACGTCGCGCATGAATAACATTGACAATTTGCCATTTCCAAGAATTAACACTGGTTTCTCCCATTTACCATGTCGTATTCCTATATTTCCCTTGTTTTAAGTTTTTGGTACCCATACTTAAATTCAAAACTTTTTAACTTACACATGATTGGTGACAATGGGACGTGGCACTAGATAACATAATCATGGGCAATACATTTCTACACCTTCGGGGATTACACACGCACATGATTTCAAATGTATGGCATATGGTATGCATTAAAACGTCTAGTGCCACGTTCGTTGTCATCAAACGCATGGAAATAACATATGTTGCTTGATTTATGGAAAATATAATTGGTAGTTTTAAAAAATTAATCTTTAGCACCGATCACTGTCGCAAAAGATCAAATTTCTTTTCAATATACCGTAAACTATTGAAGCCATTGCAAGTTTGAGGAGAAATGTGAAAAGATCCTCAAAATTAATTGTCCGTTTTGAGAACAAGTATCGGTTCCACTAAGTTAACTTTAAATGATTCATTTAATTTACGTGAACTAGCGATAGGTAAGAATAATTTATGTTTTAAAATTTAATTTGCATCAAATTAAAATCTCCAAACTATGGCACAATTTCGATTTGGGCCTACACAGAGGGACAAAAGTCAATATGGAAACCCTAAACAAAATCAAGGATATTGAGTGCAAAAAATACGCGGGTTACTAGAAAAAAAATGAAAAATTTGCAATAAAGTGACAACATATTTCGCCGTACCGAAATGTCACATTTTGCCAAGATCTCTAAAAGCATTCCTTGCTTCAATTCTGCCTGATATTGCACAACGCATTAATTTCCCCGGCATTTCCGTTGCGTCACGGAGATCGACTGATGGGTTGCATAGGCCGCCGGGTAATGAGACAGCAGGCATATTCAGACATTTCCGTGCCTTCAGGGAGGGAAGTATGCAAGGATAAGCGAGGCGGTGTCACGCAATATCTAGAGTTCCTTCTCCGGCGTCTGCGCAAAAATTCTTTCCGCGTAGAAATGTTTTATCGCCATTTCAACGTTCAGAAATGTAACGTCATAATCTGAGAGCATGCAAACTGCTACAAGATCGGGTTCCCCAACTTTTCATCTATCCGTCTCGTGCGGGAAAAAGAGGAATGCCTCTTCCCATCAAAATCATAATATAAGTTAGTTTTAGTTTGTCCTTAATACACAAATGTACTTCAAGTGCTCAAAGAATGAGGAAAATATTTTGCTTCATAAAATACCAAAAACAATCCATCTCCGCCATAGTTTTCATTCTATTATTCCCACCCAAACATTTATCCATCCCCGTAATTGTTTAGCCCATTCAATCTTTTTCCTTTACATAACGTCCTCCCTATGTCAAGAGATGATCTTCTTAAGCGGTGGTGTGTCTGACTCACGCTAAGCCGCTTACACTTTCACTCCTCCCCGCATTCACTTTTCAACCTTTCCATCCTCTCCCTATCTCCTACCTTATGACAATACTGTGCTTTCTTCGCAATTGCGTGTAGCTCCGCCGAGATCACCATTTCAATATCTGGTGGCTGCTCGATTGTAAATTAAAAGTCAGATCAATTATTTATCTCATTTTTAAAATTGCCTTTGATTTAAATAAAATGGCGTTATTACATACGCCATTCGAAAGTAATTTAATGTACTTATTTTTGTTAACCGTCAAAATTTTTGTTTCAAACAGTCCCTAAAAAGCTGTAAGCTAAGTATTTACCGAAACCCCTCTCCTGTATTCCACGCATAATTTCCTTCTCAGCTGTTAATAACTTTTACCTGTTTTCACGACCACCAAAGCACCTATTCTTTTTCCCACTTACAGCACACGTGTGTGTTTATATATATATATATATATTCAACTGACTGAGTCATATCCGACCAACAATATAGTTCTTTGAATCTTGAAAGAGTTTAAAATTTAAGGTGAAAACCTTAAATTTTGCATGAAAGTAAACCCTTCTTCAATACCGCATAACAGTTTTCTCCTTACATTCCAGTAAGCAGGTCTGTCCTATTCCTCCCTCTTCCCCACCTGCCTAAATCTCCTCTCTATCACTGCTTCGTCATTCCAGCACCAATCAAAAGCTCTCTGCGTTCATCTTCCCTGCTTCCTTTCGTGTCTTCGAACAATCCACGCGGTGTTTGTGTGTGTGTGTATGTATGTGTATATATATATACATATATATATATATATATATATATATATATATATATATATATATATATATATATATATATCCCCGACCCGAAGGTCGGTTTGGCAGGTGATGGTAGAGTTCACCAAATACTAACCCTATACGGCGTGTGGAATTCACACATCACATTCAGGGTAGGGGGGCCAGTTCCTTTCCTTGTACCGGTTATGGTTTCCCAGGAAGACCTTGCACCCGAAAAATCATATAGCTTGGGTGGAGCTGCTGGTACCCAGAGTGCCTTGCCCGGGACCCTCCGGTCAGCAGTCCAACGCTCTGCCCCCTGGGCTATGTCCAACGCTCTGCCCCCGCGACCCATATATATATATATATATATATATATATATATATATATATATATATATATGTACAGGTATGTATATATATGTGTATATATACAGGTATATATATATATATATATATATATATATATATATATATATATATATATATATATATATATATACAGGTATGTATATATATGTATATATATATATGTATATATATACAGGTGTATATATATATATATATATATATATATATATATACCTGCATAAAAGGTAAAGTACCTATAAAAATAATACTCCTTCCACTTTTTCTGCTTTACTTAAATGTTTTAAATGATCCTTATTTAAGCTGATGGTAAACAGAATCATTGAACGAATGTACTTCATTGTTTCAGTCCTTTATCAAATCCTGCTCGGCTAATTTAACCGAAGTCACTAAAGTGTGATTTTAAACCTCATTTGATTACCTTCGCTCCATTTAACCTACTCAAGCAAACTCTCGTTTTATTAATGCCCGATATTACTCAGTGTAATTTTGGTAAGATTTACGCAACAGAATTTTGTTGCAGTTTTCATTAACCGGCCTTAGCACGGCCTTTCGCCCCGTGATAAGAATCGATTTGTCAATTAAATTCGACCTATATCTCACCACATGTGATGCTTTACCCTATATGAACTGAAAAAAGTAATTTAGTATGAAACTTTAATATGAGTTTTAATGAAGAAAGCTTTTTATCAAAATTCATGAGAGAAACATTTAAAGCTAAATAACCTTGGAGATGAGATTTATCAATCCGTGGCACAAATTTCAAACACACATTAAATCCTTAAGCATTTTTTAAAATTATAAGCTCCTATGCAACCCCTAACAATGAAAATTCTTGCAGAATTATTTTGAATTTACCTTGTTCTTATAAAGAGCTATCAGAGAGAATTGACCATAGCAGAGAAAACATTAAATGGAAAGTCTACTTTCGTATTCCAATGTCCTTGGTTAAAGTAATCTTAATGGGTCTGTTTACAGCGCACTCCGGCGTTCATTTTCTGAAACCATTGTAGAATGCTTATAAGCAATTTACGAGCTCATTTAAAGAAATAAATAATGGATCCTCTGCCAGGAAAACCCTTGGTAGATTTCCCATAGTGATAAAATTTTCATACCACCCGTACCTGTGCCCAACTTCTGCGCTGAATATGCAAACTTCTTGAACAAGGGCTTCAAAAAATCTTTTTATGTAGATTCTATGCACACTGCCACTTGTTTGTGTCAGCGGTGGACCGACTATTAGTCCTCAATCCGCAAATTTCCAATCTCATAATGTTAATAATTGTTAGAAGGCATTAGTACACAACCAACCTCTCACAATGAAGCGAAGAAATTATTGAGAAAATTACTCCAATAAGCCATAATCTTCCATGCAACACAATTATTCATAGTTCTACCCAGAAATTAAAAAAAAGGTTCTTTTAAATATACGAGTTCATATGTGCAGTTTGTAAATAAAGGTTTCGCCTAAAAACAGCAACCTCACCTTTGTTTAAACTTTCAAAATGTCTGCAATCATTTTCAAAACAATATTCAACTAAAAATTAGAGAAATGAAAATCAAGGCCCATAAAAGTCAGTATCCAATCAAACAATTATCTTATCTTTATTTTAGAAATTTATTAATGAAAATGCTTTAAAGTAACACGTCACAATGTAGAAAACAAAGCGGATACAATTTTTTATTTCACAGGGTATTTCATGCTTTCGCGGGAGAATATACGACGTGGTAGCGGCGCGCACTAAACAGAAATATGTATCCATACGGGGAGGAAATTAATCGATAGTCACCGAGGAACGTTTCCCCGCCGTGGTTCGGATGATATGTGTAATGCTTCCCTCAATAAATTGGAAACCGATTAGTTTTCGAAGGAAGGGTTCATGGGGAGGGACGAAAATTTGGATGGGGCAAAACGTTAAGGGTACATACAGAGCGAGGCTGAAGGACGAAGGGTGAAGGATAACGGAGAAAGGGGTAGGGGTAAATGAAGGGACTCCGTGGCACACGAGGAAAGCAAGGCGTGCGTGTAGAGATGCGATGGGTGGGGGACGAGGACGGAACAAGTGCCTCGGGGGGGGGGGATACGTTTGTTGTCGGGTGTGTGCATGTGTGCACCAGTGTGGGCGGGGTAGTGCTAGGGGGGAGGGGTTTGACGTGAGAAAGGGATCGGAGATACGAACGCACGGGTTAATATTAGGAATTTAGTGGGTCCGATGGGATCAACTGGATCGGCGGGCCCCCTCGACCCGTCCGTCCGTATTGGGGAAACTGCAAGAGAGGTTTGTGTCTACTGTTCTGGTTGTAGGCCCAGCGTTAGATGGAATAGTAGGGGGTTTCGATTCAGCCGTGTTTTAAGCGAGTGGGGCGGGGATAACGGGCGGTAGAATCTGGGGTGGGGAGCGCTGATGGAGAAAGGGAGAGAACGGGTGGCGAAGAAATTAGATCGAAGTGAAAAGTGTGGGAAAACCAAGCACTGGAGCAAAATGAATTGAATGAGCAAGATAAAGAGAGAAGCTCTACGGGAAGGTGGGGAAACAAACGGGGCTCCGCAAAATTGCGTGTCACGAAATGATTAATGGAAAAAAGAGTACCATAAACCAGAAAACTAATGATTGTAATGTGCGTAAAAATGTAAAATGTTTTGACCAAAAAACGGACAAAAACATATAATTTATATCCTTGATATACCTGCAATCACCCATCTGGTAAACCCATATTTTAAAAAATAGAGAGTATGAGGCATGCATAGCTTCTTGAAAGATTAAGATGCCGAGTAGAAAGTGAAGAATAAAAGGAATGGTCGAAAAAACATTATACAAGACACATACATATACGCTCATATACGAGGGTTGCTATTCATATTTTAGGCCTAATAATACAAATGCGGTAATTTAAGAGATTGTTGAAAATGGCTTTTGGTGCTAAATCAGGATGTACGGAGGATGACCTATCAATTCGACGTTTTTGGCCAGTGAAATAGGTATTTATTCAGCCAATCCGTGAGAGCTTGCATTGTCATGATGAAGAATGATCCTTCGTGGCCGCTTCTTTTTCCGTTTTTCACCAAGTAATTCTGGCAAAATAATGTTCATGTACCATTCAGAATCCACGGTTCTACGTGTCTCTAACGGTTCTGTATCCACATGTCCAGTTATTCCGAAGAAACAGGCGATCATTTGCGTTGATGTGCTTTCAGCACAAATCACTTTTGTCGGTTTCGGCTCGTATTAGAAGGCCCATACAGTGTATTGCAATTTTGTTTCGGGATCATACGCATTGATCCAGGATTCGTCACCTGTGTAAATGTTATAGAGTTTTTGATGCACCGAAATTGTATTTCTTATGCATTTATTTGCACCAATTGACACGAGAATCTTTTTAAACTTTGCCAAATTATGTGGGATCGAACGCAAACAATTTTTGTTCACAGCTAAAAATGTTCATGCAATATCTACTGACACTCGTCATACCAATCCCCAAAAATTCCTCAAATTCATACAAAATAAGTGTCTCTCTCAATAAGTCACATGATGATCTTCCTTTACTATTTCTTTGAGAGCATCAATGTTTTCTGGGCAAGCAACTTATATTGGACGAACTTTACGACTTTCGTCGCTTTGGAATTCATTTTACCAGCGTTTCATAGTGGAAAAGATGGGGCTTGATCGCAAAAAGTGGACGTAAGTTCATTCATGCACTCCTGTCTTGATAATCCACGTCGAAAGTCGTAAAAAATCATCGCACGAAAGTGTCCACGAGTTTACTCCATTTTTTTGCAAGGACCAAATTTTCGAGTCACTTTAAACAGCGCAAGTTATGATCAAACGAAAAAACGATCTCAAGAAAGTTAGCGTTAAAAGGGTCAAACTTTCAGATAGAAACATCAGATGGCACCTAAAGCACTTTGTGTAGTCAAGACTCAAAATATAAATAGCAACCCTAGTATGATTTATAGAATAAATTTGAAAGTCCTTCAAAATAATATATTTTGCGGGAAAACTTAAAACTAGAAGGGATTCCAAATCCAAGGTTCGAAAAAAATTTTAAACTATTACACCATGCCCGATTATTACAAAAATTGAAAATAAATCACATTTAAATTTGGTACGAAATCTTGGTTAAATACTTCTAAAGAAGCCTTATATTTCAAACGTGCGGTTCTGTCATCTGAATTTATTAGGAATTCAAACAGAAAAAAGTAATGATAGAATAGAAGAGTTAATCAGCAATTAACGTTTATTATTAAATTCGAAGTTGAATTACATTTTGAGATAAACATATGTTACTCTATTCCATCAATTCAAGACAGGTTGAAATGTATAGTGCAGCATAATTAGTTTAAATCGCAAACCCACATAAATTAAAGAGAATGTTATCATTTTTAAGCTAAGATAACCATTTAATATTAGACAAAAGAAGTTACTCGCTCATGTTAAACGACCTTTCATGAAATGTTAATAAAGAGATAAAGAATGCACAATTGAAATACAGGAACACTCATACCGTTAATTAAAAAGGTAGCTAAAGAGTGTGAAGAAAAGCGATTACTTAAAGATATAAAGTTTTCTCAGCACTCTAATTCTTAAGGAACTAGCTTTTGAAATAACGCCTGGGCAATTCACCTTGCGTGCAAGTCACCGTTAACTTTGGAAGTTTCAAAAGGAGCATGAAAGGAATCAGGTCAAGGAAATTCCACATTTTCTTTAAGCAAGCAAAAGTAAAAATTTCTCTTTACGGTCGATGTGAAGTGAAGGCTGACACTACACGCTACTTCATGCATCTAGAAAGTACATGATTTCATAACGGACAAATTGTGCTTTGAATTTACCAGAATGCATCATAAAATAAAGTATAAATATAAATCTATATATTAAAAAACGGTTACAATTAAAATACACGAATATTTGTTTAAAAAATTCATAGATAATATATGTCTTGCAACAAACTCTTCAATACACTTATGCCGGAATTCACACAAACCGGACAAAGAACAATAATGAAATTTCACATAGAAGCCCTTATTAAATACTTTTCATAGACAAACAAGTCATAATATGAGTGACGAGAACAAAAATGAAAGCAGAGTTTTTTCAGTAACAAAATAATGCAAACACAAATAAAGTAATCTTTAAAATTATATTAAATATTTACCTGAGGATTGAAGCTTCGTTAAAAATGATGCAAATGTATTCATGACTTTAAGTTTTACATATAATATTGTAACATCGTTGATAAAACTTCATTGTTTGAAGAGGAAAACTTAGGAGAAAACGGAGGGCTTTGGCAGTTAATGGGAATTAAATGTCGAAAAAATCTCGCAGGTGGAAATATTGCAATAAAATTGCCATCGTGTGAGTGACATCGGGGTTTTTGGACCGTCTTTCGAAGCCATAATGTCATAATTACGGGTGAATAAAGACAAATTTGATGACCAATACAAAGCCGTTAAGATAAATAAAAGCGTTGATATAAATTAGTAAAATGTATTTCTCCGACACCCTTGGAGAAGACATAAAAAAAAGAACTCGGTTTTCGACCACCATCGTAAAAGCCCAAGCAACAGAACGGCCGTCGCGTCAAAAGAAGAGAATGAAAGCAAAAAAATAGCAGAGAGCACTACATAGTTCATTGGATAAATAAAAGGGGAGGCCAAGAGGAATGAGAGAAATAAAAAAATGTGGGAGGACGTGAGGGAGGAGTGCGGGGTCTGGTGAGAACCTGAGAGATAAGCGAGAGATCGGAGCAAGAGGTGGATGAATTAGAGGAAAGTGTTCCCCGGGATGGGGTCAAAGAAAATATATAATAAAACACGTCGGTGGAGGAAGTAATGAGAGAGAGGAGGAATCTAGGCAAGGGGATGAGGAGACAGGGAGGAGTAATTCTGAGAGGCGGAGGGGTTTTTTTCCTTGGGTTTGGGGAAGTGAGGGGGAGGGGGCGACGAATTCCGGCCGAATCCATCGGCAAGAGGCCGTTAACGACTGTGCGTTCGGACGGAAGCCTAACGTGTTTCGAATAAAGCAACCCCGCGCGTAGGGCGGTGGAATCGTTCTTTATTTGTTTTTTTCCACTCCAGTTCCCGACTACCTTCTTCCTCCTCCTCTTGCCATCTTTCCCCTCTCGCATCCATCAAACTCTCTCCTGCTCTTGCGCCTCACGCCTTTCCCGAGCTTACATTCGAAATTAACTGTTGCCCGTTTACCAATGCTCTTGGAAATTGTTTAACCGGCATAAAAAATGTCTCCTCTGGCGAGTAAATGTCTAAATCTCGAATTCATTCCGTTATTGTGCAAGCTTGAACTCTATTTTTTGCTTGGTTCTAAGATTAAGTTCATACACGAGGATACAATTGGTCACTATCTCATTAGAAAGAAAAAATCTTAATATTTAACAGATATTTGTACAGTGAACCAGTAATCCATTGAAAAGAATACTCATAAAAACTTTGCTCTGCAATTAGTATATACATATATATATATATATATACATATATATATATATATATATATATATATATATATATATATATATATATATATATACATATATACATATATATATATATATATATACATATACATATATGTATGTTTTTTATGTATTTATGGTTATATATATATATATATATATGGGTCGCGGTAGTCTAGTGCGTAGAGCGTTGGACTGCTGACCGGAGGGTCCCGGGTTCAATATCCGGGCAAGGCACTCTGGGCACCTGCAGCTCCACCCAAGCTAAAGTGATTTTTCGGGCACCAGGTCTTCCTGGGAAATCATAACCGGCACATGGAAAGGAACTGGCCCCCCTACCCTGATGTGTGAATTTCACACGCCGTATAGGGCTTAGTACTGGGTGATCTCTACCATCACCTACTAAACCGACCTTCGGGTTGAATACTGTTTTTATGGTTTATATATATGGTAGTTTATAACGCTGCTGCATACACTTATCAAACGTTAATGGAACCACATTTCTGGTTAACTTAAAATCAAAACTATTTCCACATTTTTGCATTAACTTCATCGTCTGTTCCTCCTATATTTGCCTCAAATTCGCTAATTCATATTTTTTTCAACGAGCTACCTTCTTCACCCCTGGCTCAGCTTTTCAAGACATTTTCTGCAGAATTGACGATTCTGTGGCAATCTCAAATATTTATACCCATAACATTTTAAAGATATGTTTATTCCCCACACATAACCTGAGCCAATATTGTCATGAAACTTTCGAAGAAGTAATCCGCCGGGATAGCTTTAGGAATTATATTAGTCTTGAATATGGTTTCATGGCTCAAGATTTTTATTTCCTTAAGTTTAGCAATACAACCTGAAAGATTACAATTAGTACCAAAACCATTATTTGCAATATAGTTTTGATAATTAGGTTTTATACTAATGGCATTAAATTTACCATTTAGGCCTACATGTGCAGTAATTAAGGTGAATTACACTGGAGACCATTAAGGTACCTGCGTATAAATGAAGGCGCACCTACCTCCTATTGGACTCGCTTCGATACACTCTGCTGTATTCTCACTCGCTTCCGTGATTCCAGCAATTTTTGTTTAGTGAGAGCGTTGAAGGGATTTTTCAATCGGAAATTCTGTGAACCGGCTGAACTGCCGCTCATTTCCCTCCAGGTGTAATACGTCCAGAGCTCACTCGTGAGTGCTTCCGGATGATTTGTTTTTCTCGTTTTGAAAAATAAAAGATGTTCGAATGTTTATCACCCCACGCGTGGTTTCCGGCATGTAGTTCTACCCAAGTTAATGGACCATTTTTTCCTGATTCCGCTTTCCACCTAGGCTCGATTGATTTTCTCTCGAGTATACACTTAGATTTCATAGAGTATGGATTCAGCAGGTACCAAGCCAAACACACTCGAAAGCTTCTTGCTCTTGATTGTCTCTGCGATAAATTTTCATGCTTGTCTCTCAGGACTACTAGCGTGGTAAATAAACTCCAATAAACGAAATGACTTTACCTGACAAAAACAAACGCGAAAGCAAACTTTGAAGAAATAAAATTAAATTCGTCACAAAAACGCTCAGATACTAATTAAGGAATCTTTTCAGCCTCAAATATTGATAATTAATGCACTGGATAGTTTTAATAGACTACCAATACGTCAAATGCATAAATTATACTGATAAATGTTTCAATTTAATCAAACTTGACTAAATCAATCAATCAATCAAGGTTGGTTGGGATTGTACTACCTGTATGACTCATATCTCCATTTCAGTGCTAGGTTACGTTTACGCTCCCACATCCTAAAAATATTTTTGTGATCTACATATATACTCGTACATGATTGAAAACTAATTAACAAATTAGCACAAGAAAGATTTGTCTATTAAGCTGGATATCCCAGAAGTATTTTATCGTCTTTTTGTGTTTTACGTGTTCGTAAAGCCAATACCGACTTTCAAAGGAAATATAAATGGAAGATTTCCAGTAGTCTCAAGCAATGGCTTTGTTTCATATAAATATTACTTAAAAATCGAAAAATAATATTGATCTGAGTAAATTAATATGATGTGTTGAACTGTATAGTCGCTAGGTAATACGTTATTTCACATAATATGGGTATTGCAAATCATACACCACTGATGGTGATGATATTATGATTATCCTAAACCAAGTACTAGCTTAATGTTTCGTGTTAATATTTTGTGTAACATATGTATGTACATACTGTTGTAACAAAAGCAGTACCTCACACACTACTAAAATGGCAATATATTCATTTTAAGAAGAAAATGTAATTATATTTTATACTATCTTTGTGAAATAATACAAGCTTGTTTAAGTCAAAATTCACATGTCTGAAAAATATCTTAAATCCTAAGTACAGAAATTTTATATGAATAATTTAATGCGCTATATGGTGATGACATGACAGGTAATTGATCATTTAATCAAGAGATAAACAAAATAGAATAATTTTCTCGCAATCAGCCCCGCTACTCTAAAAACTCCAGAGGAATACTAATGAATTTATTTCCAGGCGAGGAAGATTAATTAAAGTCCTCACCACACGCCCAGTTCTAAATGAAGATTGTTTATTAAAATGATAAATAAGGCTTATTGTTTATTCCATGTTCGATTCGCCGAAGTGAGTTATTTGTGTAGAAAAAAATTAGCGGAGACAAATATCTCACGTGGAAGTTTATTGCCAGGGTTTTCATTCCCTGCTGCTCTCGGCGTCGCTGACTGCACGCCCCAAATTTTTCTCTTCCCTTTCATTTCAACCTGCTCTCTCCTTGCCCTGCTTATCTCGCAGCCATTTCTTGTATCCGCTCGGCCGGAATATCTGCGCACGAAATCTGTTCCTTATCTCCCACGCACGTCAAGCGGTCGTTCATCCAGATGGATTGTCATAACGGTCATCCATTCCCCCATTCGTTTCCCACTACATCCACCCCCACCCCAATCACCCTGTGCCTCATATCCCCATCTCCCATTCCGAAAACATTATTCCCCATCCCACCACTTTCTCGGCACTACACTAAGCGACAACTCATCCGACGTTCAAGCAGAGTACTAATTGATTCAAATCACTCCCCCCCGGCCGGTTGTCATCCGAAGCGAGCGTGGCGGCGATCGCCGGCAAATCGGTCGCTTTGTCTGTGGAAACGGCGGCAACTGGGGGAGCTGGCCGATGATATTCGTGTGTGGGAGTATAGGGACGTGATAAAATGGAAGCAAGGAGGGGGATGGTCGAATGGCTTCGTATTGGCTTCTGATACGTCAAATACCTTCAGGTCGGCGGTGGCAATGAACGCCACGAATGGGAGGTTCATAACAATGACGTCGTGTTCGCCTCACAAACAAGAAAGATATGCGTTAAAATATTTATATTCTACGTGGTACTCGTGGATCTAAACCATAAATCATTGGAAATGAAAGCAATAGCAAAACATATGCCTACAAAAACTAGTCGTGATGGTGAATACCGAAAGGTAATAGGACATTCAAGGGCAAAAAAGGAAGTATGGCGGAGTGGTAGCTAAAGGCAAGCCTAGAGCAGTGAACCAAATATAGGAAAAGAGAAAAAATTAATAGAACATGAAGTGATGCATTATTAAATAGGGGAAGAAAGTTTTGTCTCCAGGTTAAGATAACTCTCTACGACTGAGAGGTTTTTATTGAAAATGAAGCCGATTTAAAACTCATTGACAATTCAAGACAATTCAACTCTACTAAAAATTTATTTGTACGACGCTAAAAGTTTTATCTGAAAAGCTTAAAATACGTCAAATCAACGAAAAATTATCATATTTCAAGGATATGTTTTTGATCATTTTCTAATATTTTCTAAATGAAAAATATCTTCGCGGAGATCATGAAAATAATTTGCTATGATATTATTGTTCCATCACATGGAGGTAAAAATATGTGAAATGGAGGTAAAAATATGAAAAATATCTTCGCGGAGATCATGAAAATAATTTGCTATGATATTATTGTTCCATCACATGGAGGTAAAAATATGTGGTTAACTGATCAGTAGGTTTAATGTTTTCAGAAAATATATGACAACCTCTTACATAAAATGAGTTCCCTCGGGGATTTCCTTTTAACAATTTAAGAGGCAAATAATAATCTTAACTCAATTCTTTTGATGCATAAAATTTCATTGCTAACTGATTTTGAGGAAGAGATATTTATTCATAGATAATATGCTAATATTGAATATATCTGATTTTCCGTCGCAAAAGCTGAAAATGGGTTTTAAAAATGTAAATTTTAAAGTACACATATGTACACTTATAAAGTTTTCACTAATTTAATTCATTGATCAAATATAACTAATACTTGAACCACATGGATTCGAAGAGCTATGTAAAATTTAATGTATAAGAAAGGAAGGAATGCATAAGAAGGACTTAGTGTATAGTATCATAAATCTTGAGTCATCTGGCGTTCATTCATTCTTGTCTGGAATTAGCCTTTATAAAGAAGTCGAGTCCGCGGCAGCTTTGTAGCTCGAAAGGAAAAACCGAGTGACACGAAGGTGTGTTGAGTGGAATCATAAATCCATTCACGAATGCGTTCTATTCACCCATGAAGGAGGTAGTATTTTTATTTCTTTTCATCATATGCAGGTAGTGAAAATATTTTGCTAAGTTTTTCAATTGTGAGATTTGGATAAAATTAAATGTCTCCCACATTTTTTTGAAATATTCATCTTTTTTAATGAATTGAAGCTTGGAGGTTTCAACTGCAACATAGATTTTTATGTTTAAGTTATGAAAAAATCATTTAAAATTAATGTTAAATCTAGTATCCATCCGTGCAATAATTTTTAATCAAATTTCCAGGAGTAAATTCCCACATTGAACATCAAAAAAATAACTACCATAAAAATTATCATCTAGTGCTCTCCTTTAGTTTGGAGTAATTTTTTACTAATATATAAAAGTATGAGTTAACATTCGTCCTTAACTTAATTTTATTTAATAACTTACGTTACATGACTTCGTCAACTTACGACTTATGTAAGCGTATTTACAGTATTTATATAAAGCAATATCTTACCTTATGTTCCTTAGGTTACATTTTTAGAAAAAAATAATATTACACTTTGGAAGCTTCCGTACGGTTGGCACTAAAATCTCAAAGAGCAATTCCGTGATAAAAAGATCACATTTAAAGCCTTTATCAAAGCGCTAAAGTTCCACGGTGAAATATAGTATGTCTTAAGTGGTTATATATTTAGAAAAATCTAATTAATGACATCTGGAAAGGTTGAGGGGGAAAGATATTTGGAGGAGATTGGCCGTAGAAGCACGCAGAAATAGGATATTTTATTTATCTGGGGCTTCCGTACATGGACGAATATAATTTTTTCAGATTTGGATTTTTTGCGTGAGCACGAAAATGAAAAAAAAATAATACTAGGCTGTTGACTGGAATTTTAAAGCCTTGTCTCAGGAAGCGAATCTTAAAATCTAAGTGAAATAGCTGCTGAGGCTGTACTTTATTACAAGTAATACCAGATACTCTGGCATACGCTTGAGCGTGGCCCATGCTCAATGGTCCTTACTCGGCAAGTCGCACTTAATAAAGCGCATTCAGTAGAATTTCTCCAGAAATCTTTAACTTCTAGAGGTCCCCGTGACTTGATACTACTTCAGAAAAACTCGCAAAAAATAATATCCTCCCTAACATTTCTGTCATAATCATTAATATAGAGTTATTTACCGATTAAGGTAGATTTTGGCTGGGCACAACCACCGAATAAATATTTTGTGACTCCTAATAAAATACAATCCAAAAACCTACTCTACATCAGGTCCCTCTTCATCTCTCAGTACCTTCTTCCTCCCTTCATCCCGTCCAACATCCCTGTCCTGTTCCTTCCCTTTCCTCGTTTACCCAACATTCTCCCCTCTATCACAGTCTTCAACATTCCACTGCCGGTCAATACCCCCTTGAGCCACTTTTCCTGCCTCCATAGGATTGCTCCCAAAAAACCCCTCTCTTCGCCCACCATACCAAGTACTTCCTCATTTGTTTTCTTCTCTGTCCATTTCACCTTCTCCATTCTTCTCCACACCCACATTTCAAAAGCCTCCAGTCTACGTCTATCCTCCTGCTTCAATGACCACGTTTCCGCGCCGTGCATAGCTACGCTCCATACTAAAGTTTTTACGAGTCTCTTCTTAACATCCTTACTCAACATCCCCGTCATCAACTTCCTCCTCCTTGTGAAAGCCTCTTTGCCTATCGCAATTCTTCTCCTTACGCCCATACTACTTTGACCGTGTTGGTCCAAAACACTTCCGAGATACGTAAACTGTTATACCTGCTCATGTTTTTGCCCTTCCATTTTAATATATTGCTTGGTTTTTTTATTTTTGGTAAATCGCCTCTTTATTAAATTTTATGGCAACCCCTCGTTGGCTGTCGTCCCCTCCGCTGTGTATTACTTTATAACTATCACTCGAGTAATACCCGTTATCCTTCCATCTCACCTCGCATAAACCTATAGTATCTATATATCCTCATTCCAGTTATCGCTTAATATTCTCCAATTTTTACTGCCTTCAAAATTTTCCTAACATTTCAAGTTCCTATTCTAACTAATGTTTTTCTTATGCGTATTCTGTCCTGCTACTGTGGGTTTTTCTTTGTAAGAGTTTCGTGAGATGACGACCGCGGAAGCCTGACCTCTTCCGCATTCGAGTATATCATTAAGCAGAAGAAGAAGTTAATAACGAAGCACATCATGTAAATAGGCATTTACAATATCCACAAAAATGACAAGTGGCCAAGCTGCTAAATGAGTAAATGGGGAAACTGCATCCAATATTGACAACATATTTTGCATCACATAAACAAAACACCATTTCGCTCTTGCTTCGTTAAAACGTAAAAGATTTAATAAATTAGCTAGTAGGAGATTACCATTTTTTTTCTTTGAGAGTTTATTTTACTTACTGTCGCAGATATGATAATGCACCATCACGCAAAGATAAAGAGAAATTAGCTAAGGTATTGTCAATGTGAAATTATTGCATACTGCCCATCATTTTCCGGTTATTTTACTAGGTTTGAAGTAGGTGACATCACCTACTTCTGTAATGAATGTATTTGGGTTTTTATAATCTGAGGAGGGATTCATCCTTCCTTTACTTCTTTCCCCCTTATTGACGTCCTCTGATTCTTCTAATTTGGGTTACCGGTTAAATTCAAAGGCCATCGTCCTCATCCATCGCCCTTCGTAGATATCTGTATCAAGACAATCTCCTAACCTTTTTCCCGTCTATTTTGTCCTCGTGCATGTTCTATGCCTATTTTCTTCATTTGTGTCATCACCCAAACAGTTAAGAAACCCAAATATCGTGGGGTCATCTTATCATGCGGTTTTGTTGTAAAGATGGAATGAACCATCGAGTGAACCAAAACCGTAAATCTATACAAAATGTTTTTGCCATATTGTAAATTATAAAAAAAACCTAATGGCAGTAATAAACGTTATGAAGTATCAGTTTAAATTTAGTTCGATTTCACATCATGTAACAAAATAAAAAAAATTATTTTTTTCAGAAACTGCATTACATTAAAAATTATTTTAAAGCTTGGTCAAACTAACGCTACACTACTTTAAAGAACAAAATTTAAGTTCTGCTTCCTTTGACTAGTAGTGGGGAAACAAATTTCCCCATATCACCATTAACCGCATTACCATCTATTGCTCTAACTTTATGACTCCATCCCAGTGGAAAAATGCAACAGCAAATACTAAATGAAATACTTCGTGCGCAGATAATCCTAAAACAGCCGTCATCTTATTAGTTCCAATTTTCTATTATCAAGCGATCAGGAAATTGCTTCTGCATTATTCTAGCTAGATAGCTAATGCTACTTATATACGTACTATGCACAGTATAATACATAATTTTCTTAATTTCACATATTTGAACGTTTTCTTTTAAAGTTATCATCAAACTCGTCAAACTAATGCGAACTCTCCTCTCAAAAGAAAGTATGTATTAAAGTGAGGACACCTAAGAATAATTATTTTTCACTCATTGTTCGTTTATTCTCTGAGAAATTAGGGCAAAGATAAGTTCACTTTGGCCGTTAATATTTCAAATAACCGCGGGGCAGTTTCTTTTCCTGCCACAACTTGTCCTGCCTCCTCTTTTGAGCGGAAACGTGACCACGCTACATGGGTTTTTGGCATGACGAGAGCAACCGCCTGATGCGAGCGATCCGATGGCTTCGCTTGCCCGCGGTCGGAAATCGGGAACAAAGAGACCATTCACTTTATCACGTGAGCCAAAACTTTTGTATCCTCTGGAATACGCAGGCTTAGTTTGTGCAGGCGCCATACACGCTCCGTCCACCCTTTGTGCGGAACCGAATGCCACCGTGTACATGACCTTCCGCGTTATATTCTAATTTTCTCATTCTTTACGGTGTGTTTCGCCTCACTCCCTCTTCCGAAAACCTACCACCCTTCGTTTCGTCCTTAGTCATCCCTTCAATGCGTTGCAAAATTTATCCAAAGAAGTGTTGACTGAAATATTTCCAATACATGGGTTCATCCAATGAGATATATCGATTTTCCATATAATCAACAGTCATGAGAGTGTGTCTGATCGACTTGCTCAAGCAGGGAAGTATTAAGCAGCGGCTTCTTTCAGTTGTGCTGTGCTCTGCTTCCATCCATCAAGACGTCTATAGCTGAGATCACCTTCATTGTGGGTGCTCTATAACGTTACTGCTCACATTTATCAGAAAAATCTTATTTCAGTGAATCTTAGGCATATAATTTTTAATGAAATGTGAAGTAAATAAGGATCAAGAGAATAATTGAACTCTATACTGGTAGAAATATACTCAAGACCATTTGATTTTAAAAATGTGCATAAAATGTAAGTAAATGTATATCATCCTCAAAGAAGAGTACTTTTATTAAATGAGATTTTGAAAAGGTAGTGATGGGTGCTTGTCTTCTGAGTAAGCCATCCCATATTTTCAAAAGTTTTCCTACAAATATTTTGGTCACACAATATGTCTACAGGCGCGTAATCAGGCAAAAAACGTGCTACTCTCGTAAACGCTTTTATTTAATAACACAAAAACATACACTCACAATGTGAAATGCACGCAAGTACACACATACATAATAAATTTCAATTTAATAGTAATTAAAAACATTTTTCAGCAAAATTATAGAGGAATTTCATTGCAAATATGTGCTGGAGTTTTCAGTTTATATAACTTAAACTTATCTGCAAGTTTCCAGTCATGAGATTGTCTAATGTTAAATAAGTGAGTAGTAAGTGATCTTACCTACTGTTACCTAAAACCATTTTTTTATATTTTCTAGACAGGGCGTTCTTTATCTTTACCCTACGGGATATCACTAGATTCACACAAATGTTAACCATGGACCACATGGACAAGACACATGGAGTTATATGCATAATCTTGAAGCAATGATTATTTAATTAATGCACGGTATTTAATTTCACAGCGTTTTAAATAGTGTAATTAAATCTAACGATCAGAACATGGTATATTTATTTAAGAGCTAATTTTTATTTGGCAATCCATTAGAAAAATAAGAATCCGACTGCAAGACAATATTGTATGCAATTTTAAGAAAAATATCTTCCATTGTTTCAGCATTGAAAATAACGGATAACTCGTGAACACACTCCAGACATACTACGCATGTGTTCGTGTGATGAGATCCAAGGACAAAGTCGATCCCGCGGTCGGACCGAAATTCAGAAGGAGATCTGCCCCCACACTTCCGTGCGCATCTTGAAGGCTGTACATCACGGCTCCGTCGGGGTGGAGAGTGGGAGAGGCTGGAGGATGTTGTGGGTGGGATAACGACCCCATTTAAGACCTGCACCTCGGCGCCCGGGGAGAAGTGAGATCGTAACGGGCGATAAGGGGGATGGAATATGTGAAGGATATTGGAGCGCACCAAGCGTACAGGGAGGGTGGTGTGGCGTGGGTGGCAACTAATGGTGTACGGGGCGCTTGCGTGTGGAAAGAAAATGAGATGGGGTGAGGTAGTGAGGACTGAAGGCAGCTTTGGAAGGATACGTGTAGTTATTTCGCTCCATGGATAGGTGTGAGTGAATGCTGGTAAAAGGCAAAAGGAAGGGAATCTGAAAGTTCCAGAAATGTGCCCTACCGGAAGATGCTAAAGGTGGAAGAGGGGAAAAATTAAGTGGAATGTTAAGGATTGAGGAAAATCTAAGTTTCTCGAATAAGAAACTTTTTCTGGTAATGTCATGTTATATACGCATAAATTTAATTGGAGTATTTTGGTGAAACTAATTAAAATATTGGTATTCTAGTCTTAAATTTAGTAAGTCACTAGCGCAGAAAATTGCAATCATTTCTTTCCTAGTTTCCTGTTACTCTAGTTTCTACGCCATAATTTATTAAAGGTCTGATTGTGTTTTATATACAATAGCTTTTGTATAACAATTTACCCATTTGTCCATACATCGATCAAGAAACCTAATATCCTGTTTACCTTATCTATTTCCGTTTGTCTAACTTGTTACATCTTCAAATAGTTTTTTTGCTCCTTAGAGCTCCTGCCACTTGCTCCATGATCTTATTTGGGTGTACGACTGAATATCACAAGAATTTTAGCTAAATCAATTAATTTACATAATTTTCTTTATAAATATAAGCATATATTCACATATTTTCGTTTGTTTTCATCTATTGTTTGATACAATTGGTTTAACAGCCTTTATAAATCGTCCTAAGTCTCACCAATCAGACCTTTTCAGAAGTATACAGTATTATTAATACGTAGTCTATATTCCATGTAATCCTTGCATGTCAGGCAACCTGGCCAATAGCATTTCAAATGACTAATTGCATTTTCCCTGTTAATTCTATTAGAGAATAAATATAGTACGAGGGTGATAAGTGCAGCAAGAACTTTCTAATACTACTTTCTGCATTTTTTTTTTTAAGGTAATCTACCGGTTAAGGTAGGTTTTTCGATGGACAAAACTACCAAACAAATATTTTGTGACTACTAACAAAACACAACCCTAAATTCTACTCTACACCAGGTCCCTCTTCATCTCTGAGTACTTTCTTCCGCCCTTCATCCCGTCCAACATCCCTATCCTGTTCCTTCCCTTTCCTCTTTTGCCCAACATTCTACCCTCTATCACAGTCTTCAACATCCCACTACCGGTCAACACCCCCTTCATCCACTTTTCCTGCCTCCATAGGATTGCTCCCAACAAACCCCTCTCTTCACCCACCATACCAAGTACTTCCTCATTTGTTTTCTTCTCTGTCCATTTCACCTTCTCCATTCTTCTCCACACCCACATTTCAAAAGCCTCCAGTCTACGTCTATCCTCCTGCTTCAATGACCACGTTTCCGCGCCGTACATAGCTACGCTCCATATCAAAGTTTTTACGAGTCTTTTCTTAACATCCTTACTCAAAGTCCCCGTCATCAACTCCCTCCTCCTCGTGAAAGCCTCTTTGCCTAGCGCAATTCTTCTCCTTACGTCCCTACTACTTTGACCGTGTTGGTCCAAAACACTACCGAGATACGTAAACTGTTCTACCTGCTCTAGTTTTTGCCCTCCTATTTTAATGTTAAGCTTGCCCTTTTTCTTTCTAGAACATCGCATAACCTTTGTTTTATTAATGTTGATTCTCATCCCATACCTGTCGCACTGAATTTCCAATTCACTCAGCAATGCTTGCAGCCCCTTGGCTGACTGACAAACTAAAGCTTGGTCATCAGCAAACCTAACTGATTTTACGAATTCGCCGCCCACTTTCATTCCTACCTCTAGTTCTTCCCATGCCTCTTTGATCATTTCCTCTGCATACAGGTTGAACAGCAACGGTGATAATGGGCAACCCTGCCTTACACCCCTTCCTAACACTGCCCATCCTGACTCCCCGTTTCCCACCCGCACCTGAGCAGTCTGAGACATGTACAGGTTGCGGATTAGCCTCCTTTCCCTCCAATCTATTCCTATTTTCTGCAGAATACTCATTAGTTTTTCCCAATTCACTCTATCAAACGCTTTTTCGAAATCTACGAAACAGGCAAATACCTCCTGGTTGTGTTCTATATTCCTCTCGATTAATAATCTCATTACTGCAATGGCATCACGCGTACTTCTCCCCTTCCTAAACCCAAACTGATCATCCCCTAAGTAATCATTTGCCCTACTCTCTATCCTTTTGTTTATGATCCTGAGAACAACTTTAGCTGCGTGGGATATCAAACTAATTGTCCTATAGTCCTCACATGACGTGGACTTTACCTTTTTCGGAATCGGAACTAAAACTGCTCTCACAAAGTCTTCCGGCCAGATTCCGTCCTCATAAATGCTACGGATCAGCCCATATAGCCTCTTCGTCCCACATTTTCCTAAGCATTTTAAAAGTTCCACGGGAATGTTATCTACCCCCACGGCCTTATTTAGTTTCATCTCCCTTAATGCCCTTTCTATCTCATTGTCTAGTATGCCTGGACCTAAGCTGTCTTCCTCTACGTCATTTTCTTTTTCAATGTCTAACTGTGTTGGTCTGAGTTCTTTACTATACAGTTCTTCTATATACTCCTTCCATCTCTCTTGGATCTTTCCTGCGTCAACTATTACCTTACCTGCCTTATTTCAACTGTTAGTATAGCTCTTCCTTTCTTACTTCCCGATAACGATTTAACTTTGCTATACAGCGCACCGATTTCACCCTTCCTCTGCACACTTTCCATATCCTCGCACTGCGCCTTCCACCATGCTTCCTTTGCTTTATTTGTTGCCCGCCTCAATTTATTGTTCAATTCTTTGTACTTCATTTTGCCTAATTCTGTATTTATATTCTTCCATTTTCGCCGCTCATCCATCTTTGTAATCATCTCATCCGTGATCCATGGTTTCATAGTCCTTTTAGCGTTAACGGTTCCAACAGTGTCTTTTGCGGCTTTAGACAACCCTTTCTTGATCATTTCCCATTTTTCTTCGATAGTAATAAGCCCTTTACCATCCTCCATGATTTTCTCTACCGCCTGTTTGTATTCCTTCCTTTTCAACCCATTTAATGCTTCTACATTCCATTTTCTAACTCGCCGCCCCTGCCTTATCTTTTTGAAACGTACGCTACATTTCATAACAACTAAATTGTGGTCTGAGTCCGCATCCGCTCCCGGAAAGCTGTGGGAATTTATCACACTATTCCTAAACCTGTGTCTAACCAGGATATAATCTAGCTGATATCTTCCTGAGTCACCTGGCATTTTCCATGTATACCTGCGTCTTTTGTGGTGTCTAAACCAAGTGTTGGTGATGACTAACCCCTGTCTCCTGCAGAACTCAACTGCTTTCTCCCCGCGGTCATTCCTCGTGCCTAAACCGTAGTCGCCCACCTCATCACCATCTCTTCCTTCGCCTACCGTCGCATTCCAATCCCCCATCACTATCAAATGTTTCCCTGCAGGAACACACGCGATCATGTCCTCTAACTGATCGTATATCTTATCGACCTATTCTTCCTAATGGTTGCTCGGTGGCATGTATACCTGAATAATAACTAAGTTCGTCGGTTCTGCTTTTATCTCCACTAGTAGTATTCTATCCGTTACCTGCTCTATGTTGACTACGCTTCTTCCTACCTCTTCATTTAATACTATGGCAACCCCTCGTTGGCTCTCGTCCCCACCGCTGTATATTATTCTATACTTATCACTCCAGTAATCCCCGCTATCTTTCCATCTCACCTCGCATAGACCTAAAATATCTATATTTCCCCTTTCCATCTCTCGCTTAACATTCTCCAATTTCCCTGTCCTCATCATTGTCCTAACATTCCACGTTCCTATTCTAACTAATTTTGTCTTCTTCTCCTGCGTCTTCTGTCCTGCTGCTGCTGGTTTTCCCTTGCAAGGGTTTCGTGGGATGACGACCGCGGAAGCCTTGCCTCCCCCGCTGCCGGGCACGACACACGGCCGATTGGGCCGAGCCCCGTGGTTGCAAGGACTCAAATTATCTCTATTGTCCATCATATTTTTCTAGGGAATGATAATTGAGGTGGTTTCCCGTTGCCTTCCTCAATAGTGTTTTTAACGTGACACCATCACTTACTGGCCGCCCCACTGGGGTCAGACGCCATTGCAGCCGCCTCACTGAGGAACAGACGCTGCGTGGACTACCTTTCGTCTGGCTCCTAACCTTCGACCTATCTGGCATGGGTGACCCTACCAGGAGCAATAATTATTACTCCCGCCAGCACAGCTCTAGGGGTCATCGGAACGCACAAGCCCTTCCACCACGTCAAGGTTGTAGTCCGGGGAGGGTTTCTGCATATTATCCTTCTTTAAATCAACATTTATCATTATATTTATATCTTGTAGTTTGAAGCATTGGAAGTCTTTGTCAAACCAGAGACTGGTGTATTCTATTCTTAAAATCTCCACAAGAGATGTTTTATGACATGAAGCACATTTATACATACAAAGGCGGTTCAATAAGTACCCGTTTTAGAAATGAAGAAACCATTTTTTCGAAAACAATTAATTTTATTTTTCAACATAGTCCTCTTTTAGAAAGATACACTTTTCCCAACGTTCCGGCCATATTTTAACCCCTAAAAAAATAGGATTTGTCGAACTCTCCAAAATACGCCTCTGTCTCGGCGATAACTTCCTCGTTTGAGCTAAATTTTTTTCCCGCGAGCCATTTCTTCATACTAGGGAATAATTAAAAGTCGAAGGGAACTAGATCGGGGAATACGAGGGGTGCGGCAGCATTTCATAACGTAGTTCATGCAGTTTTCGAAGTTGACAGCCGGATCAGCTTGTTGTCCACCGTGAGCAACCGCGGCACCCATCGGGCCGACAATTTTTTCATCGTCAACTAATCATGTAAAATATTGATTGCCGTTCCAGTCGACACACCTACGGCCTCTGCTACTTCGCTCACTTTCCTTCAGCGAGAATCATGGCGTGGACTTTTTGAATGATTTCCTCGGTAACCACGTCTTCCCGGCGTCGGGGTTGCTCCTCATCAAACAGATGTTCGACCACTTTTAAATTCGTTGAACCAATTCAACTGTGGTCATATATGGCGAAGTGTCCTTATAAACAGCATCCAACTCTGCTTTTATCTCCTCGTATTTCTTCCAATCCAAAAAACAAAAAGCGAATTACCGAACGATACTGCTCTTTTTCCATCTCAGCGAAAATCACGAAACAAGTCTTACTGGAATGGCTGCCAAATCCAAACTAACCTTTAAATCAATCTTAAATTTGTTTCACCGTCATTTGATAGATGGCAACACACGATGATAGCATTCACTTTCCTCAGGAACGTCTTTTGTTGTCAAACACGGGTACTTATTGAACCGCCCTCGTAATCTCACTCTTATGAAATCCTGCTAATAAAATGATATATTTATATAATGACTGTGGTAGAAAAATATACCGTATAAAATGTATTTTTTTAAATTTATAGCAACGTGTTAAATGGAGATATTTCTCCATTGCCATCATCAAAAAATCATGCCATTCCAATGGCATGATTTTTTTATCAATGATACAATATATCGAAATACGATACAATTACGTATTAGATGCTCTATCAGTTCTATACCACCGCATTGAGTCATTGAATATGAGAGAAAATGAGAATGCTTATAAAAATCAGTTGATAGTTCGCAAAATTAATTTCGCAACAAAACGTAAAAAAAATATTTACGAAATTCTTCAATAAAATTACATTTGGCTAAATTTAGCACGTAGACATGAATATCTTGTTTTCAGTAATTCGATGCTAAAAATATGGTATATATGGTAGTATGGTATTGGAATGGATTTCTCCGATATTTTCTGTTTTTAGAATATGTATAGCTCTTCGGTTAGTCTCGAACAAAATTGTTCAAAATTTGTACACATTTTATTAACCAGTGTTGAAATCTTTGTATCAATTGAATTATACGCTCATCCTCTTGTGTATATGTTGGCACTATATAAAAGACGATTCGATCGTAGAACATTTGGGTCATTAAGATATGAATTGAAATTATATCAAGTGGCATTTATATTAGAAAATTTTCTAGGAGGGAAACAAATTCAGGGAATCATGCTTTAGTTATAAAAGACGAGAAGAAATGCGCAACTTTGCTACCATCATAGGATATTGCTCCTGAGAGAGAACTTGACGAGAACAAAAAATAAAATAGCCATGGTATCACTACATCACGATGAAGGGTCATCGTCCATAAAAAATAAATGCAGAGTCAAATCTAATGACTGTCATAGTAACCAAAATTAAACGAAAAAGATAAAAAAATACCAATTTTTATCACCAAATTGTATAAGTTAGCAAACTACATTCAGCGGAAATTTTACCTTTGCGGTTGAAAGAGTAGACAAATATCTGCAGCGCGAATGGTAGCGGGGAAGCCAAGGGACGGAGGATGGACCTAAAGGGGTGATTCGATTGATGATGTGAAGGGCGCGTCGGCTAAGGGCAGGGTTGGCCGAGGGGCGTTTTAGGATCGGCGGAGGTTTTATTTCACCGTTTTTGGAAGCTGGGGGCGGAGGCGGTCGTGGGCGGTGCACGATGGTCGAACGGCAGGAGTCCGCGAGCTGGGGAGGGAGTGGGGCCTACGGAGATTTGGGAGTGGGAGAAAGTGATGCGGACCGGAGAGGGAAAAAGGGCGGCCGCGTGGGATGGCGGCGGTAGGTTGAGTAGGGAGAAGGGGGGAAGACCCGCGGGATTGATGTGGGACGAGGGAAGAACGCCTTCCGGACTCTTTTGTTCCCTTGTTTCGCATTCGGATACAAAACGGGCGCATAATTCCGCCATTTTTGTTTCTGGGGATTTTCCTGGGTCCGCCCCTAACTTTCATCGCCCTTCTGAGAGCCGCCCATTCACCTCCCGCTTCCAGAAGCTCATCCACCAGCCCACTATGCCACCACCTCCCCTAAAATCCATCGTCACTCCTGCCTCGTTGGACTACCCTGTAGTTAGAGCGTTTCCCCCCCTGCCTTAAAATACCTTCACTCTCCTCTGTGACGGTCACCCTCCTCGAACAACCCCTTCCCACATTGAAATTTTCTGTCTCTTGGCCCCCTAATTCAACAACCTTGGTGTCCTTTTTTTAATCAGGCTCTTACATTCCCCATACCAACCTCCTTTCTCGCTTATCCCTACGATGGATTGGTCTTCAAACAATCTCTCAAAACCTCCATTCACAATCATTCAACTATTCTCTGTGGAATATACTAGGTGGAACAATGATTTCCAAACACGATAATTTATTCCTGGTGGATAGTATAAATGAATCAGTAAGGTACCAAAATTTAATTATCGTCTTTGGTCATATCAATATAACGAGCACCATTTTAAAATTGCTTCAACTCAAATCAATGATTAATCAATTTCGAATGCCAACAGTATATATACACTAAGATGTACTTTGATTGAGAATATCATATTTCTATCATTCTTACTTCTAATATTTTCCGTTTATAACTATATTTGACGTCAAATACGCGCATGAATTAGTTTATTAGATTTGATGATCATGGTAAATTAAACCGGTTTTTGGAGAATGGTTTTACGGCCCATTATCACCTTTTCCTCTGATGATTTCTGCTTTGGTGATTTTAATGGCAGATGAAAGGAGATAGCTCCACGCGATGATTAAATTTCGATTTTCACGGTAGTGGATTTTTAATAGTGTATGATATGCTCTCAATCCAATAGTGACTATTAATTTACATTAGGTTCTTTTATTTACTTCTAATTCGAAAATTATTCCTCGGTATATTCATAAAATAACTCGTTTGGTCCCCATATTTTTCGGGCTACGCATTTCTTGGCTTTTGCTGGCAATATAACGCACAATTTTGGGGGGAAAAGGTATATTAATGGCGGAATTAGAGTAATTATTATGATAAAATGATTGAATTATGGATATTCAACTGCAATTAGTAATGAATTGCAAGAGTTTCATGCATCGATTAGCGATAAATTGCAACAGATTTATGTATGCACTTTGAAAGAAAATAGCCTCAGCTCGGGGCTGTTTATTATTTACAAATATAAGCAAAGCAATTAATTCGATTATTCAAAGTTTCTTGGTAGTTGATACACCTGATCACTCATCATCATGAGTAATCAACCTGGGATTGAGTTTTAATATCTCTCCAATTAATCCTATTACCTACCAGCTTTTCATTTGCTCATCGTTACAGAGGCTTCCATTATTTATTTCTCGTAATTCATACTCACCCTATTTCTGTGCCTTTCCCTCCATATTGCATTGAAATATGATCTTCAGCAAACTATTACGCCTCGGGATTTTTTGAATTAGATACTCACATCATTTATTAATAGCTCTCTACAGGCTTCTGTCTTCATAACATCCCCTAATATTTCACCATATTTTACTCTCTCCACCAGTTTTATAATCATCTTTTTTGCCCTACATCCTCAACCGGTCAAATATTCATTTATCTTCTCCTCTTATCTCCCATGTCTCACATCTATTTGACAGTAAATATAGTTTCTTTGAATTCTTCTCTTATATCTCACCTAGAAAATTTCCTCTAAAGTCGCTGCATCAGATAAAAATAGTTTTTTCCATTCGAATTCTGTTTAGTAAATGTAGAGTCTCCTATTGATAGTAATCATGCTTATTAAATTACAAAAATTCTCTGCTCGTTACAGTATCTTTATCGTTTTATTTTATGTTTAAATTTCATGCCGCCGATACAGACTGTAATCACGATTATATTCTTAAGTCTCTGCAAGCAATTTTTAAACTAACTCTCCATCCGGGTCAAGATTTTATTTTCATTTCACTAATATTTACGAAGTTTGTTAAATTCTAATACATATAATTATAAAGTCTTAGCAAATATTTTATGCCACCCATTATACTTTATTTGATTTTATAAATTATCATTTCAAAATACGCAAAACTAAATAGCTATTTTGAAAGATTATACCACCTTCATTCTTTACTTAACCTTGTTCTGTGATTACACTATGAACTATAACTGCCTTCAGCTGTCTACATGGACAACACATACATGAAGAAGGGTCATTGTTATTACTATACTTACTGCTAAAAATTCGGATATTCCCTGCAGTCTTACAATGGACTGTATCAAGAAGGTCTCCTCAACGGCTCGCCTGATTACTTTTACATCAACCTACCAATAATTAGTATTTTCTTTGCACAATATATGTAGTTGAAATACATGTTTCAGAAATACTAGATAGTGGCTGACTCATTCAAAAACTTAAAGTCATAGATGAAATAATGCTACAGTAATTATTTTATTGATCAATTAAAAAGTTAATTAAATGCAGCATGAATCTTTTTAGGCCATGATAATTATTGCTTGAGTTATTAACCGACTTGACAGAATATATATATATATATATATATATATATATATATATATATATATATATATATATATATATATATATATATACAAAAGCCTTGTTAAAATACACGAATAGGTATGAAAAAGGATAAAAAAAGGAAAAAAATATGCTAAGAGTTGTTTTGTAAGCATTTGTAAAATTTTTCGGAAAGTACTTTTGAAAGGTATATGATATTAAAATGGAAAGCTGCCCTCCGATTTCCCGTTATCATGGCCATAAAGCATTAAATTTCAGCTCTGTATATGAAAGAAAGAAAATTTCCTACACTATTTTAATTTCTGTCTTTATTTTTACTCATATAAAATTTTCCGCAACTTATTTACATAAATAAACACAAGTGTCTCTTGCTATCCACTAACTGTGAAATTCATAGAGTACGAGAATGCGAAATAATAAATTCAAGTCATGCTTTCGGTTAGTTCCCTTATTATTTGATAAAATCAAATATTTGCGTTAAATTTGCACTCTCAAGTCAATATGTCATTAATGCGACCAGAAAACCTGGCGTAAAATGATTAAGCTTCAGCGTAAATAAATCTACGTTCAGGTTATTTACGTATCCAAAAACTTGGTAACGCCAAAGGCATGTTATTATTACTTAAAATTGGTTTCCGTTTATGATAGGTTAAATTCAATCATTGAATTTCACTTGGCACATGTCTCTTTCCTTTAATCCTCACGTCCGTGTAAGACTTATTTTACTGTACATCGTATTTCCCAGGAAATGATTTAATAAAGGTATCTCCAAAGCTATCCGACTTCAAACGTGATACCAAAATCTCTTAAGTTTTGTCAACTCATGGCATAAAAAAATTAGATTCAAACTATTTCCTTTAATGATAATTCATAACCTTCGTTTGCAAAATCGAGTGAATTGAACTACCTATTAAAGTGGATAAGAGCTATGCCGGTTATACAGGGAAAATAAGTGTACTGATTTTTTCCCGCCGCTCCAGGCGCGCCAAGCACCGCTCTGACGGGCTGCGATTAGAGGGGGGTATGTTGGCAAGCGACGCTGAAAAAGGCAGTCGGCTCTGAGCTGTGGTGTAGTGAGGAGCTCTGTTAACGCGAACCTCCACGCTCGACCCACGTCACGGAACGCGATGCCGAAGTTTTTGGAGCAGCGTTATTCCATCAAATTTGCGGTAAAGCTTGGGAAATCGTCTACCGAAACTGTCGGTATGATTAACCAGGCTTACGGGGAGTCAGCCATGTCCAGAAACATGATCTTTCGGTGGCACAAGATGTTCATGGAGGGCAGAGAAGACGTCGACGACGAGTCTTCGAGAGGTTCCCGATGATGCCTTCGCGGGAGCGTTCCAGGAATGGGAACGCCGCTGGAACAAGTGTATCGACTCACAAGGGTCCTATTTTGAGGAACATTAGCTTAAAATATGTAAAAGTGAATTAAATTTTTTTTCCTGAGCTCAGGACACTTATTTTCCGGACGAACCCTATACTAACACTCAATGAAAGCCAAACCGTCAGTATTCCTAGAACAATAGTTAGCTGTACTTGAGAATTTGGATAATAGTTCACAGTACTTGAAAAGAATTTAAAGTTCATTACTTAATGTAGCAAATATTCGACCACTTCACCAAATTGTTTATTGGAAGAAAACGCTTCTCGAGATATACGAGGGTCATCCGGAAAGTAGTACCCGTTCGTGAAATAAAAAGACAAAAGTAAATATTAACAAACATAAAAAATTTTATTTGAAAGAGGATACTTTAAACTACTTCTCAACATAATCTCCAAGCAAATTAAGGCATTTGTCATAACGTGTGACAAGTTTCTGTATTCCTGCTGCATAGTCCTTCGCCGCCAGCTCATTGAGATACGCGAGGGACCCATCTTGCACAAATTTTTGCATAATGCAGATGGTGTTTAACAATTTCATGAACAATTGTTCGAGAAACATTGGGAAAATGCTCACAGATGTCATCAATTGTGACGCGCCGATCGTTCCTCACGAATTCGTCAACTGAGCTCACCAGTTGGTCTGTAATAACAGACGGTCTCTCCGAACGCTCATCGTCGTGTGTGTTCCCCCTCCCCATGTTGAAGTTGCGACACCACCGCCGAACAGACGACTCGTCCATTACATTGTCTCCATACACCTCCTTTAATTGGCGATGAATATCACATGGGCGAACGTTTCTTGCATTGAGGAATTTAATCACTGCCCTCACTTCACAACTGGCGGCGTTCTCAATTTTTTTAAACATTGTAAACAATCACAGAAACAACACAGGCAATGCTAGCGTCACGCAACTTGGCTCAGAGAAGGCAGACAAGCCACTGAAGCTATCTGACCTCGTCCAGCGGCTACTCGCGTCGTCAGCACTTCATGCGGCACGAACGGGTACTACTTTCCGGATGACCCTCGTATCTAGCGAGGATTTCAATTTACGGAAGGGACGACTAAGACAGATCCTTAGTTTAAGAGACCTCACTCAGACCAGAAACCCGTTTTTGATATGCCTGAGTTATAGGGTAAATAAAATATGACTCAACAGCTTGGAGATCATTACGGGAAAAATAAAAAAAGAATCATCCATTTATCCGACTCTTGCATCCATTTTATCCCCTTCCTCAGATGCCAGAAGGGAAGGGAGCACGGAACCAAATTTAGAAGAAATGAAGCCTCAATTTTTTCCAGCTATCTCTTCCTCCATTTTTTCGATCATATTCCCCTAATTATGTATCCCCTTTCCCTCATTTTCTGGCCTCAGTCAATATGCTGCCCCGCATTTGGGTAAGCAAATTACCACTCATCCGAAACGGAAAAGGACGAGAACAGCTGAGATGATACGATAAAAATATTTAAGAGAATACAGTTTAAACAATTTATCAAACGAATTTATACATATATATATATATATATATATATATATATATATATATATATATATATATATATATAATATGTGTATATATATAATTCCCTTTTCCTTTTATATATATATATATATATATATATATATATATATATGAGTTTTCCTTTTCTTGTGATTCTATATTGTTTGTTACTGTGTAATGTAATGTACTATATATATATATACATATATATATGCATATATATACATATATATATATGTATATATATACATATAATTCCCTTTTCCTTATATATATATATAAATTTATTTATATATAGTAAATTACATTACACAGTAACAAACAGTAAAGAAACACAAAAAAAGGAACACTCACACGTTATTTCTTGATAATTTCGACGGAATTCTACTCCGTTTTCATCGGAAGATAGAGAAGTAATGACTCTCTATCACTTATATACTGAGTAATGTACTTTCGGCACTTCCGTGTTACTCGAAAGCATATATATATATATATATATATATATATATATATATATATATATATATATATATATATACTCATATATACAGAAACAGATATAAGGAAAAGGGATAGGAACACATATAAAGGACGAACACAATAGAGGTGGGGAAGGCGGAATCGAACGGATCCGCCTTATATATATCACTCATCCTGATATATATATATATATATATATATATATATATATATATATATATATATATATATATATTTATATATATATATATATATATATATATATATATATATATATATATATATATATATATATATATATATATATATAACACTTTTAGAAAGTCTCACGGACGTGAATAATAATGTATAACACTTAGCACTAGTCGACACAGACAAAAACACAGAAATACACAAAAAAAAGAGACTCACTATAGACTTTTGTTCAGGAGGGATTCGGGATAACCTCTTTTGAGGAGGGAAGAATCCGAAAACATGCGTACACTCCCAAACTTTCCTCCCCTGCGGAACCCCACCCTCTCTCAATTTGCACAACATACTTCCCGGGCTTAGAATCTATACGATCAATCCTAAAAGACCTCTACCCTATCCTAAAAAATCATAATGCCACCGCCAACCTTTTTATCAAATGCCCCTCAGTTACTTTCAAACGCCACGCCAACCTATTCGATCTCCTTAAAATCAACAAATCCACTCCTTAAATCCCCAACCCGTCCTAAAACCACTCCAACGCCATGCGATAAACCCAGATGCAAAACATGCCCTATTTTCAAAACCAAAATCCCATCCCTCTCCCACCCGCTTTTTAACTCTCTCCCACCAATTCCCTCCTCTACTTGCACATCTAGCAATGTAGTGTACCTTCTGAAGTGCCAACTTTGCCCTGCCTATTATATTGGGCAGACCACCACACCCCTCAATATCAGAATCAACAACCACCGAGCCTCATGCAAAAACTCTTCCTTAATTGATATGCTCCCTATCCCCAAACACGCCTCCGAACACAACACTCCCTTTGATAAATGCTATAGTGTGTCCATCATAGCATCCCTCACACCCTCTGATCCTCCTCTAAAACTGAAAACATTAAAGCAATCCTTCATCTGGCTCTTGGAGTCCTGGAACTGGCCAGGAATCAATATTAGGCACTAATTGCCCTGCTCTAATTATAATTTCATCCCCCCCTCCACCCCCATCACCTTCTACATTTTCCCCACCCTTCTAACGCTGCCCCTCCAAACCCGTCCCTTCGGAATTCTCTCCCCACCTTCCCCTTCCATCCATCGCTCCAGCCCTCGTATTCCCTTCAGTTCTGTCCCTCTCTTCCTTGATAAAGGTGGCAACGACCACCGAAAATTCGAAAAATGTGAGTATCTTTTTTTTGTGTGTTTCTGTGTTTTTGTCTGTGTCCACTAGTGCTAAGTGTTATATACATATATATATATATATATATATATATATATGTGTGTGTGTGTGTGTGTGTGTGTGTGTGTGTGTGTATGTGTGTGTGTGTGACGGATAGGAACACACATAAAGGACGAGCACAGGAGAGGTGGGGTAGGTTGAAGCAGATCACGAATGTAAAAATATATTCCCTAGACCGGGATTTGAACTCCGGATCTTTTCACTTGCCGGACGGAGGCTCCTAACCACTTGATCTACCCAGGAAACGTAAATTACACTGAGATCTGCGATACTTTATGCAACCAAGTGCCCCGATTCTTTGGCCAAGAGATGGTGTTAGCGAGCGTGGCGGCGATCGCCGGCAAATCGGTCGCTTTGTCTGTGGAAACGGCGGCAACTGGGGGAGCTGGCCGATGATATTCGTGTGTGGGAGTATAGGGACGTGATAAAATGGAAGCAAGGAGGGGGATGGTCGAATGGCTTCGTATTGGCTTCTGATACGTCAAATACCTTCAGGTCGGCGGTGCCGATGAACGCCACGAATGGGAGGTTCATAACAATGACGTCGTGTTCTCCTCAAAAACAAGAAAGATATGCGTTAAAATATTTATATTCCACTTGGTACTCGTGGATCTAAACCATAAATCATTGGAAATGAAAGCAATAGCAAAACATATGCCTACAAAAACTAGTCGTCATGGTGAATACCGAAAGGTAATAGGACTTTCAAGGGCAAAAAAGGAAGTATGGCGGAGTGGTAGCTAAAGGCAAGCCTAGAGCAGTGAACCAAATATAGGAAAAGAGCAAAAAAAATTATAGAACATGAAATGATGCATTATTAAATAGGGGAAGAAAGTTTTGTCTCCAGGTTAAGATAACTCTCTACGACTGAGAGGTTTTTATTGAAAATGAAGTCCATTTAAAACTCATTGACAATTCAAGAATATTCTACTCTACTAAACATTTATTTGTACGACGCTAAAAGTTTTATCTGAAAAGCTTAAAATACGTCAAATCAACGAAAAGTTATCATATTTCAAGGATATGTTTTTGATCATTTTCTAATATTTTCTAAATGAAAAATATCTTCGCGGAGATCATGAAAATAATTTGCTATGATATAATTGTTCCATCACATGGAGGTAAAAATATGTGGTTAACTGATCAGTAGGTTTAATGTTTTCAGAAAATATATGGCATCCTTTTACATAAAATGAGTTCCCTCGGGGATTTCCTTTTAACAATTTAAGAGGCAAATAATAATCTTAACTCAATTCTTTTGATGCATAAAATTTCATTGCTAACTGATTTTGAGGAAGAGATATTTATTCATAGATAATATGCTAATATTGAATATAGTATATATATATATATATGAATTAAAGACAAACATTAATGGCATTCACCATTGATCGATGCAGATATATGTAGATAAAATTGTTTTCATTAAAGATTAAAACACTTTGTTTAACTCACTTCAATATTTCGGCGGTCCAAGCGGCCTTCATAAGGTGTAATTGACGGGGAGATAAGAAGAAGAGGGGATACTGGATGGGGAAGAATGAAACAGAGGGAAATACCTAATCAGTGACTCGTTCCTGAGAGGAAGGTGTACGCTCCTAGGAATGGTTTCATTCGGCGGGTTGACAGGGTCTTAAAAACCAGCTGCAAACTAAGTCTAAATCCTACCAAACCCCCGGATCAAAGCGTTCCCATTGGCTTAAACCTTAACCTCCTGTGACTTTTGAATGTCTTATCCCTCGCTATGAGGAGCTAAGGAGTTATCACAATTTTGCACTTGTAGTATCCAATTATCCAAAAAAGATTAAATCAACGAATTTGCAAATACCTCCCTTGATCGTGCGGGAGTATAAAATGTGAAAGTTTGTTTGTATGTGATTTGGAAGTGTCATTTAATGCAAGAATATTTTGTCACCTATCTATTTTTCCAGTGTGTGTATGAATGTATTTTTCGTTGTTAGAGTGATTATTGACCATACTTGACCGTTGCCACCAGGAAAATCGCCTTATTACAACGTAATTCTTAAATAAAAATAAAAATATATCGTCTCTAAAATTATGTATATCCTCCGGAAACCTATGTTTAGCATTTTTTATTTCGTAATATTTTCCAGTCAATAGAATACAATAAGAAGAATCTAGCTTTTAAGAATCAACTATGCAATGGTTAAAATGTTTGTCGGAATTTGTGCATACTTCAGCAGACATAATTTCAGATTCAAACTTAAATTTCATCATTTGAAATTATTTCTCTTGGTGAGAATGTGGATTTGTACACGAGAAATCAAAGTCAAAAGAAAATAGTGAACTTTGAATGGATACAAAATTCACGTAGCAGGTTATTTGTTGCCAGCAAAGCCGAGCTAAATTTTCGAAAACGCCTAGATATTTGAAATATCAAGATCAATGAATGAAAGTGGGCATTGTATCGATTCAGGTTCTCTTTCAGCACGGAAAGTTCTAAAACAATTCCTCATTTCATCAGTCATTCCTTTTCACTCGGTTGCCCTCTTCCTTTATTTCGTATCCCACGTTTCCCTTCACTTCTATCATGCCCTATCCCCTTCAAGTTTCTCTCCCTTCTCTATCTCTTATCGACCTTGAGCCTTAGTCTCCTTATTCCTCCTCTCGATATTCATTCCATTATTCCTTTCTCCAAAAACCGAGAATTGGGAGCCTCGCGACCTCATCTTGAGTCAAATCATAATTGATTTAACCCGCGGGGGAATCAGATAATGGGAACTTTCGTCCAAAAGTGAGAGATGTTAGGTACGCTGGCACAAAACAGGACTGTCGTCTACGTACAACGTACTACTAACTACAAGCAAAGAACACTTTGCAAGACACCTCTGGGTATATGTCAGTATAACACTCAGTCATTTTTTAATATGTAGAGTTATGAATTCTAAATATACCCTGTCCGTAATAAAAACCTATTAAATACAGGAAAATATGACATTAGTAATTAAATAACCTGAAATGTTTCTGAACGTATCTGATACAGGGTTTGATCCTTTTATTTGATGTACTATTAGAAGTATATCTTTTCAATATGATGTGTTTTACTATTTGCTTTCACCATTACGGATGCAGGAGGGTCCTGAATACAGAACCTTCTTGTATGTTCAGGGCTGAGCCAAACCAGGTTCCGCCTTCTCTTTGTGTCTGGAGGAGTTCCTAACATTTTCTCCAGTATGCCTCTAACTGATATTTTAGCAAAATATACTCTTTATAAGCAAATATTCACTCCTTACTGTAATTCTCCAAACACATCTTAAATTCCAATAAACATTAAATGTCTTCCAACAAATTCTTCAACAGGTATAAATTAGCGGCATACTGTCTAATTTGACATTAGTCATGTGAGATTATTCCAGTTCTGTACCATTATATTCCAATTTTCTCCTAAAAATCGTCTAAACACCATCGCTATTTAATATTTCTATTAAATCCAATCAAATGGCATATTGCAAACCAAATCAAATTCAATCTTGTTCCCTAACCCTACACATCTCTCTTCCACATAAAACAAAAACGGCTCGAATTGAAACATACGAAGTGTTTTTTTTTCTTTTCTGTATCTCTCTATTCTCCTAATTTTTTAACTATAAATCTTACCTGGCCTTAAAAAAAGTTTTGGCTTGTGCGGAAAATCTATTTTCTCAGAAATTGTTTTTTATCACCCTGATGCGCGAAATGGATGTTTCGACCAAAAATAAAAGAAAAATGGGAGAGATTGCACAAGTTCTTCTGGACTCAGACAAATACATATGTGCATTAAAAAGTACTTTTTTTGCGTTAATGTGATAGTGTTACTACATTATAGACCTATTACAAAGTCTTACGCTAAAATAATCCCAATAATTAAAAACTTATTTTTCAGTGCATTTTTACAGACCTTCCATTCGCCTACATGTGTATTAATTTTAGAAGTAAATATGATTAGTTCAAATTAATTATACACAATATTCAAAGGAAAGACTTGACAGCTAAAATTTACCCGTAAATTGGCTCAGTAGGTTTCTATTGTTTTGGATCTTTCCTTTTCAATTTCCAACTTTTTTGTAAACTTACGAAATTAAACGGCAAAGCCATGAACTATTATGTTACCAATTTTACAAATATATGTTTGTATTATACTACGAGTGATTTCATAGACTTAAAATTTTGATTTCAAGGAACGCCTTTCGTTAAATTTTGTTTTTAAGTGCACCTAAAGCAGTTTTTAAATCACAATTCAGGGCTGACAATTATTTTCACTCATCAGGTTCACCGAATAAAATTCAAATAATAATTTTTCTATCCAATTTCAAAAAGGTTTAATCATTTTGGAGCTTTAATTTCCCATTTTTGTCTCAACAATGACGTGTGCAGATATAGTAAAGCCACACATTTTTGCAATGAGCGGCCTGAATCGTACCTCAAAATTACGACAAGTTAAGATTAATGGTAGGTATTCTATATTCATTCCCATTCCCATTTATGATACAAGAATATTAAAAATGAACTGACCCTCATAATCGGTTATTTTAGCCTTCATTACGAATTTATTAATTAAGTGAAAAAATAACCGAAAGTTAAAGCAACAGGTGAGTCTCAGAATACAACATTAAATTTACTAACAATTTTCTCGCGAAATATAAAAGCTAACAAGAAGTCGAGGAAATGAAGATTAAAGTGAGAAATACCAATTCCAAGTAAAACAGTTTTTCACTTTTTGCCTACATTTTAAACAATAGATATATTTTTAGATATTCACGACCAGAATTTTTGCTCCGAAAAAAGATCAGGATGTATAAAAAACACTGAGTTAATTGTGTGTTGTTTTTCCTTCATCATGCGTTACTTTCCTCAGTTGTCGCACGCGGAAAAAAATTAAAAGCGTAAACCCAATGGGCTAATTTTCACGTGATATGATTTATGACAAAGTAATGGTACCTAAAGAATGGGCGACACGAAAACACACTTTCCGTCGCGCATAGGTAAGGTCTCACTAATAAAAGTTAGCATTAAGAGAAATTTTTCATTTTCACAAAGATATTTTAACTACAGTTTCCATATATTATTTTTCTCCGGCAAAGAGTAACTCAATTATTTACTTCCCTCTTTGCTGTTCTTGCTTAAATCTGTTAGCGCGTGAAGAATTTCAGCGCTTCCTGCTGAAAAGCGTCAACTTAGAGCAGATTGATTCGTTGAACATTTTCACGGCGGTAAAAGTATTGTAATTTAAAATGTAACCAGTTTCAGCAGTGCTGAATGTAACATCACACGCTTGATTGGTATGATAAAATTTATTCTTCATGTGGGTTGACCTTTAAAAACTGATGATTATTTATGGAAAATGAAGACACTTGCATATTGTTTGGTGGTAGCCTAAATAAGTAGAAACATTACAAAAGGTAATAGAGAAAATATATTCTACACCTCCTCTCTCCATGAATCATGCATGGCATAAGCAATATATAGTCCTCCGCATGCCATGCCCCCCGATCCATGCCAAAGAAAGACTTTTCCATTCCCAGTTCACTACAACAAGGTCAAATTACTCACCAAAATACACCAATTTAGAGGCTTGTATGGTGCGTGGAGGTTTAATCATTGGTTTATGAACCTTGAAAAGCAGAAAATATCCTAAAATTCAACTAAGAGACGATGGTTTCTTGCTTACGTGACATTTCTCTTAGAATAGATTTCGGTATAAATTTCTGAAGTAACATGAAACCTGGATGGTCATTAAGGTTAATTTTGGCGGATTAAAAGAATATGAAAATGTAAACCAGTGAAAGGTTTCAATCCATTTAAGGGCTAGCCAGGCTGCATTGTTTGAGAGGAACTGACCTAAGAGACGAGGTGGTTGCTTATCCGAACGTATTTTGTTCGGGTTAGCTCTTCTAAACTGCACCGGAATAACAAAATGTGTATGAAAGGGATCGTCGACTTAGAACTGGCCTTAGAATAGGAATACGGTTGACACAACAGGCACGGATACCAAAAATCTCACGCATCGAGTGCACAAGGATGAGCTTGGCGGAGTGGGTGGAGGGGGATAGAAGACGTTGGCCAGAAGAAGCATCGTGTGGAGTGGTGGATGGGTTAAGGAAGATGCATTCGAAGTCTCATCCTCCTGCAGGAGACAAATCACCCAGCCGCTCCCCACATTGGACTCACCATACACTACACAACCGTACCCCTCTGCCAATCTCCTCCCATTTTACGGGTTTTTTTTCTGTCTAATCCCATCCGGATCTCCTTCCATCGGCCCCACCACCCTTCATCCATTTCCTCTTCAATTCCATTCCCATGGAATCCAAAGAGCTAATCAATGTGGAATTGCAAGACTGAAAACATCGAAAATAGGCGCAAAGTTTGCTCCATTACTGATTAACTCTGCTTCCAAGTTTACTGCGTCACCGTTGAATTATCAGACATGACATTTTGTTTAACAGTTTCGCAATGCAATGGGGAAGGAATCATAAGGAAAAGAGACGGAACATGCAAGTGGGACTTAGGAAGAATAATTGCTCTGTAACATCTTTGCTGGTTTTGATTTAGATTTTGATATAAACAACTGCGTATGCGTTTCCGCCATTTTGCCCTAATTCTGGCAATAATGGCATCATCGTTGACGGCATATTTTATCATACACTTATCTTAGACGATGAAATATGGTAGCTTACACACACACACACACACACACACATATATATATATATATATATATATATATATATATATATATATGTATATATATATATACATATATATATATATGTATATATATATATGTATATATATATATATATATATATATATATATATATATATATAAATGGCAATTATGTATGTATGTATATACATACATAATTGCCATTTTATCTACAGAATATTGCAATGGGTAATGTATGAATAAATAATATTAAGAAAGAAACACTACAATAGTACGTCGTAGATTATGCATTCCAGTGATTTAGTCAAAAATGTTACACCTACTGTAATTTAAGCGAATTGATTGAATGAAAATCTCTTGCATCCGGAAAAATAGAGGAAAACAAATGACACAAGATTATATACGTATAATTTGAATGGATCCCAGAATAAAAACAAAGTAGATTTTGTGAGATACAAAATGTTCTGCCTAATTCGGGAGCGTACCGAACAGAATTAATGGCTACGTTAAAATGAAATAGTAGAGTCGGACATACGAGATTACATCGTACATTTGGCAACTGTTATTTTGTACCCGAATTACGGGGCAGATTAAAGGGGCAAATATTACATATGTTTACGCTTTTAAGTCAGATACCTGGCAAGGTAATTCCAACTAGAGAGACCTGCATACAAGTTGAAACAAAACACACTTTATATTACTTCTCAGCTGACGTTCACGTGAACCTTTCATAAACTAGTCACATTACCCTAAGCGCTCATACAGAACGTTGATGTTGAAATACATACGCAGACTTTGTGTTTTGAAGGAAAATGCTAACGGTCTTGGAGAAAAATAAAACCTTTACCTAGAATATTAAAATGTAATACATTGTTAATTTTATAATTTAAATATTCATTTGCAGCGCTAATAATTTTAAATACTTGAAATCCTACTAGAAAGAAGATTTTTGTTAAACTATTGATATAGAGCATGGTAAAATGCTGGGCACAAAGAACGAATAAAAAAATTTCTTTTATACATAAAATTATTGTTGATTTGGAACACCTTACCTGGAAAGTTATTCCGGCCCTTTCCTAACAGAGAGCGTAGATTTAAGAAAAGATGTAAGGAATTTATGTAATAATTTGATGGATGTGTAGTGTAAAATTATATATAACAACTTAATTTTTTATTTTATCTTTTTTCCTTGTTGATTGATTGATATTAATGAGATGGGGATTTTCTTGTTTTTTGTTAGAGATTTATATTCAGAAGTTTCCTTTCAGTGTATATTTTTTACTGAATAATTTTATTTATTATCTTTTTTAATGACTTGGGACTTGTGTGACCCAGACACTGTTTATCTGCACATACAAGTTATAATAATAATAATATTTACCCTAAATTTGAATCTACACAGGGGAAAAACTATCCATCAATGCAACAGTTCTAAATTCAATCCATTCAGCTGTCTATATGTGCATAACCATTATACTAAATGAATCAAGTGCTCTATAAAAAAATCAAAAACTATTTAAAGTAAAACTGGAACCAGCATTAAAAAGGCTCCAATATCGATAGTTTGGTCAATAGGGAGAGAACAGGAATTCAGACTTAGGCTTATGCATGGATTTATCAGTCAATCCTACTTAAACAAGTCTCCACTCTAATGATAACCTATATTGACAAATATGAAAATACAACTGCAATCTTCTCGTTGATATGATATTCTACTTTTTGAATATCTTTCTTGAATTCTTGAGAGATTTTATTATAGCTAAAAAGCCAATACATCGCTTTAGTAATGGTGATAAATGAGTTTACTTTGCAATCAATGTCAGCTACTAGCTAGTGCGGCCACTTGGCAACTACGAAGCCTGAATATTCTGTAAAATTTATGAAATATACTAGGCGTAAATAAAAGAATTCTCTTGGCAGAATCCACTAGAAATTTTATTTTTCTGAATATGAGATCTAGCAAAAAATCTGATAGTCTTCCTAGAAAGACTTCCACCAAGTAACCCCTTAAACAGTATCTCACTCAAAAATAATTATTTACATAAGCACATTTCCAAGGGCATGAATATTTATTGAAAAGTAATTAAAAATGAAATAATTTCTGTGTAAATTTATATATATATATACGCCAAATCATAGGTTATGGAATCTGAACACGCACGCATATAAATTTATCATGCGCTACTTAAAAAGGAAAGCAATTTGACGAAGAACAACCCTTTAACTTTTTAATTTAATTTCACTTTTCCTTATTCACTGAGTTGACTCAACATTGACTCAAAATGTACCTAAGTGATGACTAAAAATTCAAAGTCACATCCATCATGTCCAACAGTATCTCGTATTAAACGTTTAAAGGATAAGTCAGTGATGCTTAAAATAAATTCCGACTTGAAACGGACCAGAAAAATATCTATAGGTTTCCACAACGAACTCGTTCCACCAATTAACCTCAGATACCAAATGAATGCACAATTCCTAAGAGTCTAAAAATAACATAGTATGCTCGTGTAAAAGAAGTTGATCGACCCTTTCGCGCACTAACTTGGGAGTGCGGTTCCATCATCTCCAAATCTTCGTAATCTGCATCACCACTATTATTGCAACACTTGCCAGCTTATGCTTTCTTTTCGTCATTTAAATATTCTCCGTAACATGGGAATTATACCTAAATTCTTCATTTGTTTTGGGAATTACTTCCATTTTATTTTGAATTTCGTTAACTAGTTTGAAAAACCTAGAGTGGTTATGAAATATAAGGGAAGTTTCAATTTCATTGGTAATACCGTTGGTATTTAACAGTTTTCTTGCCCGGGGTGAGCAACATTTTTTACCTCTCATTTTGCTAAAAATTAATGTCTACAAATAACATGTGGCTTGGGAGAATATTATGGTAAAACAATTTATTTTAGTGATTTAAGCAGCTCCATTTTAAGTACTGAAGGTCACCAGGTGCGAATTTAAAAGTATGCATATTTTTGGCTTAACCCATATCCGCCATAGTATTTGGGGAAGAGTGTAATAAATGTTGACCACCATGCTTCATAGCTTAGCCATAAGAAAGCCAGGCTCAATAAAAACTTGAAAAAACATTGAATTACAATTTGTTAGCCTAATTGTACCTAAAACGTAATTACAGTAGTTTTTGTAATACTAAGCTCAAATTTATTCAAACATTGGGACAGAGAGGTATATAAAATTTCGGCGAATTACATACAGGGTTCGTCCGGAAAATAAGTGTACTGAGCTCAGGAAAAAATATTTATTACACTTTTACATATCTTGAGCTAATATTCCTCAAAATAGGACCCTTGTGAGTCGATACACTTGTTCCAGCGGCGTTCCCATTCCTGGAACGCTCCCGCGAAGGCATCATCGGGAACCTCTCGAAGACTCGTCGTCGACCTCTTCTCTGCCCTCCACAAACATCTTGTGCTACCGAAAGATCATGTTTCTGGACATGGCTGACTCCCCGTAAGCCTGGTTAATCATACCGACAGTTTCGGTCGACGATTTCCCAAGGTTTACCGCAAATTTGATGGAATAACGCTGCTTCGCCATCGCGTTCCGTGACGTGGGTCGAGCGTGGAGGTTCGCGTTAACAGAGCTCCTCACTACACCACAGCTCAGAGCCGGCTGCCTTTTTCAGCGTCGCTTGCCAACACACCACCCTCCAATCGCAGCCCGTCAGAGCGGTGCTGGGCGCGCCTGGAGCGGCGCGCCCAGCCCAGGAGTCAGTACACTTATTTTCCGGACGAACCCTGTATTCCATTGATGAATATTACCTCAAATGAGATTTCCTTGGTGGATTATTCCCATTCAACTCCTTGGGTACGAAGTAATAATGTCCGAAAGTCCAATAATCAAATGGCTATACACCGATTGATAAACGACGATAACTGTTGTGGTATCTAAATAAACTGACAGAGAAATGTATGCTAAAACTTTAAGAGCAATGGGATTTAATTGTCCCGATATCTCTGTTTTTGCTTAAAGTATGGTTTCATTTGGATAGCAAACCACTACCATTAGTGACTACCAGATTTAGTCAATGGGTAAATGTAAGACTTGATTTTAGCAGAGTGCCCAATGGCAACCTTATTTGAGCAACGAGAGTCGTTACCTTGTTACTCTGCCCTACCTCATCTAGCGAAACATGTTTACGAACGGCCGAGTGCTGAGCCACCGCAACGAGAAAATACACGAAAGAGAAGCGCGTATGTGATCTATCACCATTACCCCATTCTCCCTCAGCACTAACATCCCCCCGCTATCCCATCCCACATCTCCCTCGAGCTGCCCTCATACCGCAGTTCTTTCCCCTCCTGCATCGCTCTCCGGGAGGCCACGGCTGGGTCACTGCCTCAGTTATCGACCCCTCACCACATGGAACAGGTGCCGGCTAAAACTAATGCCCGTCATGTCCTCTTACCCCTTTGGAATCTCTAACCTCCGCCCCCTCCCCGCTGCCACACCACCACATGGCCCACGCTCGCCCACACGGACGCACAACCACGCCTGGCTCCCTCTGTTCTCGACCTTCCGACATTTTTCCTCCTAACCCCGCCCCGCCAAACCCCTCTCAAGGGCAAGCAACCCTCTGACCTAAAGGTCGGGGGCCGAGGGAGAGGAGGGAGCACACGCATTTCCCGGCCGCGAGAGGAGTCGCGCCGGGTAGGCGAGGGGGTTTCCGCGGCGCGGATCACGTTTTTAACGCCCGCCGCTCGCATCAACAACAATCCGCTCCCTGATTAATAATTGACGGAGCGAAATCCATTTAGCGCGACCTCGGCGTGGCGTTGCCCGCCTACCCGTCCGTCCCCCCCAACCTCCATATCTGGTGATTTTACTGCCTTCTAGACTAAGCCCCGCGCAGGGCCCGCATGCGTTATTTACGGACGGGGCCGGGAGCGGCGTCTTCGTTATGCGGTCCTGTGCCGTGGGGGGAAGGGGGTGAGGGCGTTATGGGGAGGATGAGTCTAGGGAAGAGAAGTAGGGACAGGGCCATAGGGTTATTATCGCCTGCAACATTTGTATCGGCGTCGCAAAGGATATGGTTTTGCATTGGTTGTGGTTGCCACTGTATTCCCCGGGGATTGATTGAAGCATCGCTTCAAGAATTTAAGTGTGTTATTCGTTGATTCAGTTGCATTTGGGGAAAAACAAAATTTGTTTTATGGCTACCCATGAAAACCAAAGGTCTACACACTAAGTTAATCCCCAAGGTGTTGAGACTGTAGTGAAACATTGTGGTGTTTTAATCCCTATGGCGCTCTTATTATAGACTCCTATGATCAATCTATTATTGGTGAAGAAAAAATGATGGACTGACTTCAAGCGGTAACCTAGGGAACTAAAGAATTTGTGAAATTCTCTTTTTCATACATGGGAATTAATTAGCTCCCAGGATCAGCACATCACTTGAATAAAAATATCTTATAACCTAAGGTGATAAAAAGGTCTGCATAAAAATCAGAAAATATCTTTAAAATCGCTATGTAATTTACAATTACGAGAAATAATTTTCAAGATATTTCAATAATTATTGGTTTGACATAAACTTTAAGCGATAAATAACGTTGAAAATATACCCCAGGGTACATGCATGCTAATACCAGCGGCGGAAGAAGATACTTCACAAAATTAAATACAGTCAAATAATAATAAAAAACAATGTTGTTTAAAAAAGTTTTACAAAAAAACGATTACCATAACTACAAATAAAAAACCCCCTAAAAAATCTATACATACTTTAAAAAACAATGTTACACTGCATGTCTAAGACTTCAGCAAAATTATAACTGGATAATATGAAGAGCAAAGGAAACCGTTTGAATTTCTCAAATAGAAAGAATTATGGAAAAATATGGGAAAATGAGGATCTCCTACCACAATGGATAATAGGGGTGATGAAAGAGACGGAAACATTATAATTGGTTTTTTAATGTTAGTTGACTATTTATCATAATGATACAGGCCAATTTTGAGAATATTTCATGTAACCCATTTAATGAACCCACTTTTTCCGCGGTATATACTCATTTTATCTAGGTTTCAATTTTTGTTTCATCTAAAAACTTCTAAATCGAGAGACATGAGCGACGCTAAGGGAATGAAACAGAGGAACAAGGGTTCGGGAAATCCCCTGATGTCGTAGGGGTAACATATAGCCCATCCTCAAGAGACCTAATCACGCCCACTCACTTTCCAGGACCATAGCCCGGTTGAGGCGTACAAGTTGTTGCACGTGTTTCACTCCGTGAACTGACCCGTTTACATTTTCCATGCTCAGTAAGGACAAGCCAATCGCATAAAATCTTTGCGAAGCATTTGTGAAGCTAAATTAAAGCTTGCCCTTGACACTATTCCTTCACAATTAATGAGTACTTGGAAAATTGAAGTTTAGAATCTAAGCACTGATTTATACCTTGAACTAAAGGCCATGAAAGGAGACTCTTGACCAAAAATTCGCCTTTTCGACCGTTGTATATAAGCTAGAGACCCATGACCTTGGATGAATGAATTTGGCTCAAAAGAACCCATTCCGCTAATGGATATTAACTCCATATTTCACCCCACGAAGTTCTAGTACTAGTTCCAGAACTTCGCAGGATACCGAAGGTCATGGGTGCCTAAGAATAATTAGATCTATATTGGATGTGAAATACATCTATCTTAAAACGTATTCTGCAGTGCTATCTACCTTGTCTTATCCACACGTCTTATGGTTTAATGAGTTGGTAATAATATTAAGGAATTCATTTTCAAATTTTTATTTCATTGTAATTTGGGTGATCCCTGAATCTTAGTCCTTAATAGAATTTTCTTGCAGCAACTTAAGTTATTGTTTAAGTAAACTAAAGATAAATAATAGTCAGATAAAGTCGTTTAATTAGGTTGATAACCTATGTACACATTGACAAGAGCTTCAAGTATTGATTTTGGCTTGATGATAGATTATTCGGAAAAGTGATTTCGGAGTCAATCGCCTGATGGGGACACCTAATACTAGTTTATTAAGTTGGTACTAACTGGTATAGAAAATTGTTATTATTAGCATTAAACTAGCGGGTTAGGTTAGGCGCTCAATGGGCCCAGGCAGTGGATGCTGCTTTACTTCTAATCCCTCAATAACAGGGCACAGGTTACCCTTAAGCCCCATTATACCAACAAAAGTGCTTGCTCACTGACGCAGGAGATGGGTGAAAAATTATTTTTTTAAATTAGTGTAGAATGGGAGAGCGATTCCATAATTGAATCAAATGAGAAGAATTAACTAGGCATGATGATCGAAAGACTTCGTCCTCTTGAGAAGTTAAACCATGGTGCAAACGGACTTTCTCTAAGTAGAAGTATTAGTTTTAGGTGAGGCAATCGATAGCTAAAGACATTTGCGGCATTAGGGATGAATAAGAAAGAAGAAAGAGAGAAGAGCAAGCCGGCATAGGCATTAGCCTTCTCTTGATGGAAGGCGCATATGGGTTTGCAATTTCATATCCCATTCGACGGACGGCGTACTCAATTAAAGTGCTCTTCACAAAGCATCTCAAATAGGGTTCGGGATGCCACTAAAAAATACCTGCCTTCTCCAGGATTAGAATCCTATCCCTCTTGGTGGAAAGCCAGTACGTTAGCCAACGATCCTGCATAATCACTTAAAGGGTATCTTACTAAGGAGGCTTTTCCAGAGTAATGCAGATGCATGGAGGTCGTCCATAGAGGATGAGACCACAATAATAATACAGGCGATTCATAAAGAAATGCTTATGGGTCTTTATAGCCTTGCGGTTTTCTTTTTACAAGTATCATCTAAAATTGTGACTATTGATCGTCCAGCCAGTTGCGAATGAGGCAGAGAAAGTTCTAAGGGAATCTCATTTCTTAAGAGAGTGATTCCATTCTGCTATTTTTTTTGCTCTTCTCTTTTTCATTGTTTTCATTTACTACAAAGACAAAGTTTCTTTATCTCACCATTGCAATTTTCATAGTTAACCGTTGTCAACATTTATATATAAATAAATAAATAAATATATATATATATATATATATATATATATATATATATATATACTCATATATACAGAAACATATATAAGGAAATGGGATAGGAACACGTATAAAGGACGAACACAATAGAGGTGGGGAAGGCGGAATCGAACGGATCACAAGAGTAAAAAAATTTCCTCAACCGGGACTCGAACACCGGATCTTTCCACTTGCCGGGCGGATGCTCTTAACCTCGGCGGTGGCTCATCTCTTTCTTCTGGCTATGCGTGCCACGAAACGCACTGTTCCTTTCCTGTATGATGTTGTATGAATTCTAACCACTCTCCTTTCCTCTTGTGTATTGTCTATTTCTCCTTTGGTGGGTGAAACAGCCCCCTGACGCCATCTCTTGGCTAAAGAATCGGGGCGCTTGGCGACATATAAGACCCACGGATCTCAGGGTAAATTACATATCCTCGATAGCTGCCTTGACAGCAGGACGTGCCTGTGTTCACCGAGTGTCTAAAATCGCCGGCGTCCGAGGCTTCGGTCGCCGGGGTTTGGAGAGCGGCACTGCCGGACTCTCTCGGAAATCGACGTCCCGATCGTGTTTTGTTTCGAGCGGCGGTTGACCGCCTAGTTCATCAAGAAGCGCGCAGTTTGACTCTCGACTTCTTCCGCCGGGAAGGCCGTACTTTTGTTTTGTTTAGTGGATCAAGACTGACCTTGACGCCTGGTGTAGAGCTTAGGCTCCTTTTGTTTGCTACCGCCGGGTGCGTGTGGCGGGGAGGGAGCGTTCGTGAGTGTTTTATTTCCCTTTAAAGTGCTCGTTTTTTTTTTGTTGCGCTTTCCTTCTTCATGCTAGTGTGCTGAATTTGATTTCTTCAAATGGCTGTGCGCCGTTTAAACACGATCGCCTTGCAAGTTGATGAGAAGGCGAAGCCCCCTACCCCGTTGGAGGTCCACCTCTTCACGTTAGAGTCGCTGGGCCTCACACCCGAAGAGATAGTGGCGATCCAATTTGGATACAATCGCCATTTGATATTCCTGAAGTTGGCAACCGAAGCTACAATGACTAGGATTTTAGACAATACTCCGCGGAAACTACCGTTTCCGTCTTTAAGTGACCAGAGGACGACAATAACAATTGACGAGACTTCCGGCAGCCCGTGTAATGTCAGAGTTCTTTGTCTCCCCGTGGAGACCCCATTGGAAGACATAACAGGCGAGCTCCAACGCTTTGGTAAAATACATCGCTCGTGGGAGAACAGGTGGGAGGGAGAAAATATGGCGCGGGTGCATACTGGCACCAGGGTTGTGCGGATGACGGTCGAGAGAAATATCCCCTCGTACCTCCACATCGGCGGCAACCGGGCCATCATCATGTATGAGGGTCAGCGCCGCACTTGCGCCCGCTGTAATCAAGAAGGCCACGAGCGCAAGACCTGCCCTCGGAACCAGGGAGGTAAGAGCTATGTGGAGGCAATGATGATGCCCTCCAACCCTAACGCCGCCGTGGAGATGGATCAGCCCGAAGTGGCTGTGGAGGAGAGAGCGCGGTCGCTTCTACTCATCGAGGGTGCGGTCCCGGCTGCTCCCGTTGGTCCCCCGCATCTCCCTTCAATTGGAGGGAAATGTCAGCGGGAGCGAAAATCGTCAACGGAGGAAAGGGAACCGAAAAAGAAGAGGACAGACAAACCCAAGCTCCTGGTCTCGAATACCGTTCTACAAATGGTTCACATACCTACCACCTCGCCTAATATCACACGACCTCCAGCCCCCGTCTCCGTGAGCTCGTCAAATGAGGAGGGATGGTCTTTCGCCCCCCCTCCCCCCGCTCATGCCATCGACGCCCTCGCTACGCAATCCTTGCATCACGGGTTTCAAACACCCCAAGAACCTCTGGTGACAGGTGAGGAGGATGCATCTGATTGCGATGTTTTCCAGTCCCCAACAGCTCATCCCTCGACCCCTTTATCATTGACTGTAAAGGAAGCGTCACCGACCCCGGAAGTCGACCCGCATACAAGTTTCCCAAAGTCAAAAATCCCACATACCCCATCTTCTTTCCCCATTAAGGACAGTCAATGTGTCGACGATCTTCCCAGCGCGTCTCAAGATACGGACCACAAGCAACTATCTCCCCTGATTTTTCCCGACCACAACCCTTCGGCAGATGAGCCCCAGTCCGCCACTCCGACCCTCCCCGAGGGTGCGTCCTGCCCCTTGGCGGCCCCCAGCGGTGCTCCTTCGAAGAAGGCCCCCTGTGGAACGCTGTCGAGTTACCCGCTCTACGTGAAGACCACGGCTGGCTCTTCCTCTTCGGACGAGGCCGGGGGGGAGGGATGCGGCGAAATGCCGCGTCCTCGCTCGTCGACCCGTTGGACGAGGCGTCCCGGGAAACGGCGAAGCACTCGTCGCCCGGGGTCGAGTCGCGACCGGAGCGACGCTAGCCACGATCAGAACTCTGGGAAGTGATGTCCGGTAGCCACCCGGTGCCGGACACACTTCGTCCATCGTTGAAGAGTTTTTTTTTTTTGCTGAATGACTGATTGAATCGATAATTTCAACCCTGCCGTTGATAATTTCTTACAATACATAATTTTCAATTGCTAGCTAAAATCTCCCTCCTAATATCTGTGGACCTTGTCTTCCTTTCTTTTTTTTCTTTCTAAATGTTAATGGTCAAATTCACGAGTATGCGTCTGTATGCATATGCTTATGTATGTGCGTGTGGATATGCATGTGTGCGTATGTATGTACAAGTGGATATGTATGTGGTATATGTATCATATATGTATCCATGTATACACTTATACTGAAGAAAAACATGATGTACCCATAATCTGTGACCTGATATTATGCATAATGCTAACAAACTCTGTAATATTCTGAACCGAATAAAATAATTTATATCATAGCTCAAGTGGTTAAGAGCATCCGCCCCGCAAGTGGAAAGATCCGGTGTTCGAGTCCCGGTTGAGGAAATATTTTTACTCTTGTGATCCGTTCGATTCCGCCTTCCCCACCTCTATTGTGTTCGTCCTTTATACGTGTTCCTATCCCTTTTCCTTATATATGTTTCTGTATATATGAGTATTTGTTCGCCGTTTGGCGGGATTTCGTGTTTGAATGTGTATTTGGCCAATGTGGCTCATCTCTTTCTTCTGGCTATGCGTGCCACGAAACGCACTGTTCTTTTCCTGTATGATGTTGTATGAATTCCAACCAATGTCCTTTCCTCTTGTGTATTGTCTATTTCTCCTTTGGTGGGTGAAACAGCCCCCTGACGCCATCTCTTGGCTAAAGAATCGGGGCGCTTGGCGACATATAAGACCCACGGATCTCAGGGTAAATTACATATCATCGATAGCTCAAGTGGTTAAGAGCATCCGCCCGGCAAGTGGAAAGATCCGGTTTTCGAGTCCCGGTTGAGGAAATATTTTTACTCTTGTGATCCGTTCGATTCCGCCTTCCCCACCTCTATTGTGTTCGTCCTTTATACGTGTTCCTATCCCTTTTCCTTATATATGTTTCTGTATATATGAGTATTTGTTCGCCGTTTGGCGGGATTTCGTGTTTGAATGTATATATATATATATATATATATATATATATATATATATATATATATATATATATATATACACATGTATATCAACACAGATGTAGATTTTTAAACCATAGCAACACAAAGAAAGGACACCTAAATATGTTGTTTTGACGTTTCGACGGCACGGCCGTCGTCATCAGAATGGCGTTCTCGGGGAAGAGCGGAGAGGGCATGTGCGGGGGAGAGGTGATGGAAGGAGAATTAACGTACCAATAGGAAATGAACAAGGGGGTGGGATGGGATATGTAGGCGGCTATATGATGCATTCAGTGGGCTTGGTTCAGCCCGGGCTGAACCAAGAAATTCAATGGTAATTCAATTTTGTAATAAGTTTTTATAGATAAACAAATAATTTTGGATGAGTTAAAATTTTTACATAATTAGCACAGAAGCTGTTTGATCTTCTTTGGAACTTGAAAACTGGATATTTATATATGAATTTAAATATATTAAACGGAGATACATCCCTGAAATATTGTGCATCATTAACTTAAAGTCTCTAACTTTGATTGTAAGGCAAGACATGCAATAGTGAATTCTAGGAAAAAATCATTATTTATTTCTCCATAGCAAATTATACACATATGAAAATATTTTTCAACTACGATTCTTGTCATACTAGGCTTCCTGATTACTCACATTCATTCCTTTGTTGAACGTATATTATTGAAAACATATTTTAAAAGCAGTATTGCTATTATATTAACGTTTGATTGTGGCATTTAATGCTGTAGGTATCAGTTTGAACTCCCACGCTGCTCACCCTCAAAGGCATATTATGAGTGTGTCTTGGTGAAAAACGTGCCCTTGGACCATAGGTCGTAAATAGTAAGATAATATCAGAAAAGAATGCTTTATTAACCCGCAAATGGTCAGTCTGATAAGAAATCTGAAAAAAGACCAATCTTGGCTATCGGAACTACCTTAAGAGAACTCAGGTTGGCGTGATCACAATCCCTGAAGACACGGTCTTCAGATTCACGCCCTATTTCAAAATGCAACATTGCAATTTATCCAACATTTTTGAAAATAGCTAATATTTTATTCACGGTTACCAAGTTTTTGATAAACGCTTTTCCATTGTAAAATACCTGACGTTTATTCAGCCAAGTTTTCATACTTAGACATTAACACAAAATGAACCTTTTTATGGTAAATCAGGCAAATATCCCATTTTCATGTTTTCAACAAAGATTTAGGAAAACCTTTTTCCCCCTTTGCCGATGTGGTTTATTTGCCTTCAGAACTAATATTTCCTAACAATATTTGTCCTTTTCACAATTTTATAAAACCACAATAATCCACACGAAGGTTACTTATGGTACATGGCAGAGCGCGGTTCTAGGCTATATCCTCGGCCGTGTGAAGTTCACTCATAATTGTAAGTGGTCAGCTCACTTTTCCCTTGTGCTTTCTATGGATCCAAAGTAAGATCTAGAGCCAGAAAAAAATCCTGCTTTAGTGCCCAAAAGTACATAATTTTAACGGGTCTTCCGGTAAGTAGCCGAAGGCTAAACCTACTACGATGTTGCTGCGTCCACAAAAATTATATACTGTCAGCATTTTCTCAAGATCGCATACAATTAATCACATCATATTTTTTTTAGATAAAAGCATAATGCACCATCCAAAAAGTTATCACATAACCTTTCCCCCCGCAGTGTTTATTTCCCAACAACCAATTTCAAATGAACTCAATTTTAGACGCTATGGACTTGTAATCCACTAAAATGAGAAACGGGTTGGTTGATATCAATTGGCCTCTCAAGTACGTAGCGTTTATTTAAATATTTAATCGGTGTTTCAAAAGTTATCATTTGTTAGTTACCCCTGGTTGTCTCGGTATGCGTCACAAATAAAAAATTATTTTGATTTAAACCACCTGAATATATTTTTCAACACACATTTTACTGAACACTAAATAAAGCAAGATTGTTCACGTTACAAATGGTAAAATAAAGACCTTATATTTTCACTAATCCCAGTACAGCCTGTACTATTTTAAATATAAGGTATTGCTAATAGGAATGGCTAGAGGGTAACAGTACTATTGTGGCGAACACTAATACCTACCAAATACTCTAATTGCATGGTAATAATTGTACGTATACAGTAGTTTGTCCTGCATATTTGCTTCCTATGGCACTATTACGTATCAGCAAGCTGAAAATGCATAACTTTAGCATGGATCAAAAATGTGTTCACCAGGGTGCCATATTCCCTTGAATGTGCGAGAGACACTAACACCATAAACTCTGTTCCGTACATGAGTTTTCATGCTTTATTCATTGGAACCCAAAGTTTCCAATTTGCATGCGTTCTCCATTTGAAGATACTTGGCATTTTCTAGAACATCCCGATACCACACAAATCCATCAATAACATCGCCTTTTTAATCACTTGTATATCTCAACATGACTCAACCCATTAATCCTTTAATGGGAGTGATCTCTCGCCAACAGTGACACTAACAACTCACTAACTGCGCAAAGTGAAAATGCCAATTAGAACTTATCGACTAACTGATCCCCTTTTATAGTTCGCTGGGAAAGTGCAGAAGGGATCAATGCTCTTCAAAATGATCCTCCCTCGCCATTCAAATTTAACTGAGGACGAAGAAGAGACAGTGAAAACTCGCAATTAAGTATAAAGAAAGATAATATCGAAATTAGGACATCAGTTATCTGGTTATTGTGAGTCATAAGGTGAGGAATATCAGAGGTGAGACATTTTTATATTGATAAAATGTATGATCCTAGAGTAAAAACCACAAAGTCACATTTAAATATAACTATAGATTGGTTAACTATCATGCTTTTAGCAACATAAAACTAGTTCATCAGAATAACCTAATGGTAGACAATTTTATACCGAAAGAGTTAAAGCCTCAAAACTACAGAGGGGATCAGAGTTTAATGGAGAATGTATGATCAAATAGTTCATCTTTTACATCCACCTGATTATAAAGATTTCCCAATATTTGTAATATTTCATATAAAACCGCTTCCTCTAATATAAGTGAACGGTAGCATTTATATTTTTTATTTAGCTATAAACAAGGAGTAAAAACTAATGAACGGTAAAACACAGTATTGATTAATAGGGTATAAGGTCTCTCTACAGCTGTATAGAAAGGCATAATACTCATATAATGAGACTCAATGCATGTTTGAGGGCATCAAATATTTAATACTGAGAATATGCAAAGTAATTAACATCAGTGTAATGGCTTTTGGGTATCGTTTCTCAATACAAAGATTGTATGAGATTGCAGCAAAATGGGTAGAAGTGTGAATACGCCATCAATTTACAGGGACTATGTAGACAGTCATACTATATGCATGACTTTGATGAATTTTGATGTACTTGACAATTTTAGGTCACATACCTAAAATTTCTCATCCCGCCTAATGTGCAATATGTAGATAGAGGTGAAACGCATATAAAACCCAATAACGAAGAAATTCGCCCGATAAATAATTTTAAATAACTCTTGTTTGAACATTTAACATACTCAAATGATAATGAACCACACAACTTTTAGTAAATAAATGATTAAATTTACATGTTTATAGGCAATCGATAAGTCAAATGGGAGAAAAAGTGTCTCGGATACTCAGAAAACTAATTTTTGGCCATTATGAATTACATTAGAAAACCAGCGGCATAGCAGTTAAAATGAAAAAAAATAATTGGGGCTCATATGATTTTTGACATTTTTATGTGCCACCAAATAAATAAGCGATATTTTTACGGTATGTAGGCGTAATGTGGTATCTCTTCCATAAATCTGAGGTATGCGGTTTACATATTTACTTTATCAGAATATCAAATTCATTCATATGAGGGCTAATAGTGAAGATGCCTTTGAAATGGGATCCTGTACCTCCAATTGAAATGACGGTAAATTATTTGGTATTTGAATTTCATTTAATGACTTATTAATGAACATTATTAAATTTTATGAGCATGTTTTCGAATTTTTGAACTGCTGCCTCAAAATAATTCACTAATATTCCATTAAGAAGCAAGTTCCAATAAGAAGAAAGAGTTCCAATATATATTGGGCTTTATTTTTCTAACCTCATAAATAGAACCAAATTCTTTTAATATCCCTAATTGGATTAAATTTCTACAGTCAAAAAGTTCCAAAGAATATCCATCCGTTTCATTATCAACTCCGATATGCTTGCATGGCAAGACTTATTGGGAAGGGATAACATCCCAAACCAATCATCGAGTTCTTTCACTCGAAAAATCGAAGAGTGAACAAAACACCTTGAACATTTAATAATGCTCTTAGATGTTACAAAACTCTTTTCCTTTTCGTTTGATATGTATTTAAAAATAAATAAATATAAGTCACAGTCGGAGGAATGCCACTCTAAGTTTTTCGTTGAAAATTATTCATCCTAATTATGAATGTAAATCGTAAAATAAGTTCATTATAAATAAAAAGCGATACCCTCATTTGGTCCAATTGTCTTGCTAAAACTGGACTTACAAAAGGGAATAAGTTGGATAATTTTAGAAGTTCTGGCATTGAGTTTAAATTTCATGAGAGATAAATTCTGAAACAAATATGAAGAACGATACTTATTCTACTCTACACATCACGCAACTCTCGATAGCAAGAGTTTCGATCCCAGACTTTGCCTCGAAAAATTAAAACACGAAGGGAAATTAAAACACGAAGGGAAACTTTATTTTAATGGATGCTAAGGAGAAACATTTTGTCCATTGATGATTGAAAAAATTTTAAGTTTAAGCCGTTAACTTTGATTTCACCAAAACATCAGTGAAATGTTTTTTTTACGAAGGAAAACAATCTTGTTTGGCATTTGCTGTACAGAAAACGGTAGATACTTCCAACTTGGTCATGCGCGGTTAAAGGTTTCACCCTGTGGATTGTGTGTTCATCGAATGGTCCAAACGTTTCGGGTTGAAATCCGCTTCGTGCATGATTTTCTGGATTTGATTTGATTTATGAAATTTAATTCCAACTATGCATAAAAATTGCATAAACCCTTTTATTGGGTTCATCCTTACGGTAATACAGCCATAATTACAACTGTGGAAACTTCGAATACCATCCTATCTACTCGTGCAGGATTTGTAAAAAAAAATCACGAACTCTAGCAAAAAATTTATATTATCTATAAACATCTTTTGCATGAAATTTAGAATACACCTGTGTTTGATTAAAGAAGAAATATACTAGCTGCGGGTTCATGTCATTAGGATATCGAGAGTTTGAAAATAGTAACAGCTGAGAAATGAACGCTGAAAAGCGATCAGCGATTTAGATGGCCTTAAAAAAATGAAATCTTGAATTATGTACTTCGTAAGTCTCTTCTGAGAGTTTTCTGCAGTTTTCGCGCATACCTTGAACAGCTGAAAGGCTTGTGTTTCCCAGCCTCAACTTTTAATGGCATGTGAATACGATGAACAGTATAACTAGTGGAATAAGAAAATTTGTTAGTAAATTTCAGCCAGTTAAAGCTTACCGAAGAAATAGAGCCAGAAGGACAATGTGTGTGTGCATAATACATATATATGTATATATTTATTTATTTATTTATCTATTTATGTGGGTCACGGTAGATCAGGGGTCTACTGACCGGAGGGTCCCGGGTTCGATTCCCGGGCAAGGTACTCTGGGCACCTGAAGCTCCACCCCCGTTTATGTGTAGCCTTTCTTCCTTTCATACATTAACCATTGTTTTTGAGAAATTATATCACTATACGCTAACAAAGTATATTATTTTAATAATTATGTTTTATTTGTTTAGACTGCATAAAAATGAAAAATATATCTTCATAGATTTTCTATAGGATACAATCTATATCACCGTAAAATTTCAAGACAGCCTAGGGTGAATTCTGTGATACAGAATCCCCTATGATAATGAAATGATTGCAAGCCTAACGTATTTCTCACATATTTCCACCATCAAATGACAAAAGTACTTCACCAAGCGACATCCTAACACTGCAGATAATTCCCATTAGTCCCGAACTTGATATTTTTGAAACTGTAAGAACCCTCTTTGATGATTTTCAAAATATTTTTTATTGTTAACTGAATGGCACTTTTTCATAAAGCATACGTGCACTGTTTTCGTCACTCCTCAGGACCACCTCATAATGCGGAAATAAGAATTTTTTGGCATCATTTTTATGGGAAATTCACATGGCGAAAACCTCAGTTATCCTAACATCTTCTCACTTTACTACTTTACAATTGGAATATTTTTCTTCGCGACGATTACAATTTCATAATTACTTCGACCTAGACAAAGGCAGTCGACAACAACCCGGGAACGAATATACTTGAACTTGAGTGCTCGTGAAAAAGAGGGCGTTGCACATATGCTAGGGAGAGCATGAGCCAATCAACATCTAGGCACGTGTCATAATCAGAGTGCATTATGCATGCACATCTTTCCACTCTCCTGCGTATTTGAACGTGTGGGCGTAATAACTACGCCATTCCAGCCACCCCTGGCAACACCTATTTCTCCAAGTAGGTAAGCCTGTTGTGTCCCGGATTTTATGCCTTTTTCTCTTCCTTCGACTGCCTTTTCCAAAGTGTGTATGGCTTCTATCGCTGTTGCTGCCACCGCTTCCAGGTTGAGCTAACATCGCGAAGTAATCCTCACTATGCATTCCCTTCTCTTCGTCCTCCGACGTCGCCGCTTTTCTTCTACGGACAAATATGGCTTTAGCTCCCAAATACGCCATCTTGCCCGGACGCCTTACATGAAGTTATCCCAACCTTCTTTCCAATTTTTCCTACGCCCATGAAATTCAAATGCTACTTCTATGGCAGGGCACCTTGTAGATGCAAAGCAAAATGTATAATTTGCATTTAGCGTGGATGGAACCCGAATGTCGTTACTGCACTTTTTCGTGTAAAGATGTGGCCAAAGAAATTCTGCGCTTTCTAATGAAACATTAAGAAGATCTCAATGGAGAGAGATAAAAAATTGTGCCTCTCACAGCGCAACTTTTAGTTAATACTTTTCTTAATATTAACATAAATCAAAATTAATTTAACTAATTTATACCCAAATGTTTCCCCAGTAATAAGAACATGACTATTTATTGCTCGTAATCAAATAATATCAATGAAATTTGAAGTAAGTGATTTATGTACTATACTTTGTTTCCTTGGGATTAGAAACTCATTTTTGATCATTAAGGAGCGGTTTATCGTGTCCCTTAATAAAAATCCATAGTTTAAGCAAACGTGGGATATTTGTGCCAATGAAAACCCTTGACATTCTTTTAAATCAAAAGTCAAATTATCGGTAAGAAATAGGAAAACGTTGCCAACAATATATATAAAGTGCTATTTATAAAAATAAGAATGATTTCGATGTGATAGTCTTAGATTTTAGAACATATTTTCATTCATTAACCTTATCATGATTAATGAGAACACACATGCTAAATGGAGAAAGAGAAACTATATTAAACTTAACCTATCATAACCACTTCGCGTATTAAGGTCCAAAACCGGTTTACCCAAATTAAATATCAATTAAATATTATTTTGAAAGTATAACTTCCCAAATTCAGCTTCTGAAATAAAACCTTTCGAAGTGCGATGATGGATAGCAATTATAAATAAATTCCTTGAAAAAATCACATAGCTTAACTTAATCTGATTGATTTTTCAGGTATCTGCCTGGGAAACCGCCGGAGGCATAGGGAAAGAAATTGGTACCCTATCCTGAAGGGCTGAAATTCACTTTCAATTTAGTTTAGAATAATCTCTTACGTGAGATGTACTTCATTACTTCATCGTTTATCCCGATCTTTGGGTTAGTAGCTTCAGTTTTATTAATTATTTTTGATATTTACCAATGTATCTTAATTTATTTCTTTGGTTTGTTAGAATAGCTAAAATCATGGATGAGGTTCTTAGGAAATATTTTGATGGATGTCCGGAAAATAATAATAATAATAAAAAAAAACCTGCTGACCTAGTGACTTATGAATTATGAAGAGAGACCCTTTCCCTGATTGAAATAAATTTTTTGGAGCACGGAGTGCTATTTTACCTTTGACCGGTGAGTTTTATTTGTGCTGGGTATCAATTGAAAATGAACGGCTATTGACCATCCTCAGCATTCATTATGTGATACAGTTTTATCGAAATGGAATCACCTTAGTATCCAATCATCCCTGAAAGGTAACGGTGGTAACCGACTAAAGCGTTAGTTATGGTAGATGAAAAACTCACCACCTAGCTAATCCCATAGGC